>NC_079411.1:19630900-19981400 GCF_029220125.1 Pseudoliparis swirei
AGTGCCTTGAGTAGTTTTCTTGATAAACGGCACCTACGGTTGTGCGTCCTGTTTTAGTGTAGAGTGCATATGATGTGGTCGGGTATCCAGTAGTTGTCTACACACAAACACCTTCTCACCCCTCAGAGGATAAAGTCATTTCCGTTTATTCCTCTATGAAACACGTCCCAGTCTTTCCAGCGAGGGCTCTCTATGACCTGCCTCGGTCATAATAAATACTCCAGCATCTTCTCTACTGCAATTCCCTTTAATAACCTTTTCCCACTCCAGACTGCAGCTCAAGCAGAGTACAACCACAGCTGTATACAAAGATACACTCCATATAGAAACTAAAATACACTGGACACTTCCTCCTTTTTGAATGTGTCCAAATGTAAACAAAAGAGTGGGGGGAAAAAAGAGAAACTTTAAAGTGATGGACATATATTGGCTGAGAGAGAGACAGAGGCCATCAGGGGAAATTTATTTAGGCTTGAGGCTGAAACAGGCTTTATTGGTGAAAGGTGGATGTTAAGCCCTCTGAATACTGAGGAGGTTTTTCTTTAGAAGATTGAGAAACAGGAAAGAAACTTCTATGTCCTGAGGATAAAACTAGGCAGTTACATTATCTGTAACAATTACGTCTATATTATTATTTTTAGAACGAAAATTCAGTGATTCATTTTGGCACGGGCTAATTGTACAAACACTGAAACAAGATATAAGTAGCAGTTGACGAGCCTGGAGCTGAAACTGCACGCACATTATTTCACAATTTGTTAGTTAAATTGCAGAATTTATGTTTTTGATGGGGTTTTTTTATAGGTATAGGAGCTACAGGCAAAATAAGTTTATTTCTCCACATTAGGGCTAAAAAAGTCGTAAACATGAGTAGAGACGTTGTCAAAGGCCTGAGTCGTGTCCCCATTAAAACATGTCAAGTAAACAACACAATAAATAGAACCTATTAAACATATATATATATATATATATATATATATATATATATACATAAGCAGGAGGATGTGTGCACTGAATGTACAATGCAGCTGCTGTATCATTTGTGCTTTCCTGTATTGTAAATGGAAGAGGAATATAATACAGGCGTAAAACAGCTGCAAAACTTAAAGTTAAAATGTTATCAAATATATGCGCAGTGTCTCATCTCCTGTAACTCCTTCAGCCTCGTTGTTTCTGGCTGAGCTGAAGCAGAAGAAAGATTGGTTTGTTTGTGAAAAGTTAGAGGAGCATGGAGTCATTTAAATGTCTATGGATACTTTCACCCACTTTCTCATAAACACACACACACACACACACACACGCATATACAGACCACGGCTTCATATCTCTGCTCCTGATTTTGTCTTTTTTCATCATCCAACGCTGTTTAAATTTATAGCTTCCTCTTCATTTATCCCCTTGTTTGTCCTGTCAGAGTATTTTCATTACACTTTTTTGTTTATGTCTCATCCCATAATTTCCCTTTTTTTCTCTTTGCCTTTAAAACACACGAAAATAGACATGCTGACTGGGGTGAGGACACTTTATCTCTTCTTTACACACACACACACACACACATCATCTGTCACTTTGTGCTTCTTTTGTGTAAAGAGTGTGCACCCCGCCTTCTGTTCAGTCTGAGTCCTCCTCCAGCAGACTGACCTCTAGCCAAGGTCGCCTTGGCGACATGATGAAGAGCTAGGCTGAAAACATTTAGCCGGCTTCATTACTCCCCTTCCTGTGTGTGTGTGTGTGTGTGTGTGTGTGTGTGTGTGTAGGTGTGTGTGTGTGATAGCATATACAAAATGGAGCCAAGAACTCAAGACCCCTCTTTAGCTGAAGTGTGACGATGTGTCGGGCTCTGCCAGTGCAGCTGGAGGCTTTTGAGACGTCTTCTAACAATTCGCCGGTTCGGCCCATTTCATCGGCACAATCGGCAGCCGGAGCAGTTCATGGAAGCGATTTTAAATTAAAACTTCCTTGTCAATTTTTCAGTGCACAAACGAGAGCAGCACTGAGGACATAAAGAGTGCTCCGTTATCGCCATTTAAGCGATTACCGCGGCCGGCCGCTCTCGGCAGGCTGCTGGAACCAGTTCATTTCAAGGCTCGGCCCAGAAGAAGGCGTTCGATCAGAGGGAGCCTACTTTGGCTGAGAGGTCAGTCGTCTGACAAAAGAAACAGGAAGCCGGGCTGGGCTGGCTCCAATGCCAACGAACGGGGTGAAGTTAGGACACAGTGAAGATGCTGATCTCATCTTTTGTGGACATGAACATCTGATTGTTTACAAAGCTTTTGTTTTGTTCTGTGTTGGTCAAATCACAGATTAGAAACAAATGGAACTCTTCTATTGAGGGTCGGTGTGTTTTTTTCACTTTAAACTTCCTCACATTGCTGCTTTGACGCTCCAGAAGAATCAAGACATGCATTATGTTTGTGTTACGATGACAACAGTCACTCGTTTACTCTTTGGGGGATATATGGCTTATTGTGAAAATAAGTTCAAATTTGAGGGAATACATTTAAATATTTCCACATGATTTACAAAGCTGCGTGAAGTATGGTGATTTATTGTAGAATATATGGCAAAATATTGAGTTTTTAGTAAGCTATTAATTACAGTGCAATGTTAATGATATGCTTTCTTTTTATTACACACTGGTGTGCAAAGCCAACATGAAATTATACACATGAAATTATACAGTCAGTCAGATTTCTCAGTTTCTGACAATGCTAATTGTAGGCTACATTCATGATGTCTTTTTTATATTAAAATGTTTAATTTAATAATGTCAACATAAAGGAAAACATACATGCGAGTGTATGTATCTACAAAAGGGGAAAGACGGCCTGAAGAGGAAGCTGCCTGCCGATGTTTAACTACCAACATTAAATCAAGTCATGGAGCCTTTTGAATACAAAATGAGAATAAAAAGGGAATGTTTTAATGTAATTTTTTTTCTTTTCTGCTTATCTATTCCAAGGCTAGATTGTTTCTCCATGTTTCATTCAGCTTACCGTTTTGGTGATTTTCGGTGTACAATGAGCCTCGCTGCCTCATTGTTGAGTCAGAAAGGGTTTCTACAGATGAGCTTTTTTTTCTTGTCACAAATGTAAGAAAATAAGACAAAAGTCACCGTTTGGAAATAATACAAATGAAAACACGTCAGGACTCCCATATAAATAAATGCATGTGGCCTCATCATTAATTTGGCCTTAAGCTGAACATACAGGACACAAGCTGCAGCCTCAAGCCTCGGGCAACATGCACATTGTGAATTACAAACAATCTGTTGCCTGCAAGTATTATTGATAGGTATTAGTATCTATTATTGTTTATAACACATATCATGACACTTCTGGATGGGCTATATGTCTCTGCCAAAGCTGCAGTCATCCTTCAAAATCAGCAGGGCGTACGTGTGTGTGTGTGTGTGTGTGTGTGTGTGTGTGTGTGTGTGTGTGTGTGTGTGGACTTCTCCTGCTCTATTTCGTCTCTCTTCACTGTCCCCACCGATCAGATAATGTCACAGCTTACAGGAGGATGTTTTTTTGTTTTTGTTTTCACGCTCAGCTTCACCGTGAGCCAATGTTTTTGCTTAAATTTGAATGTTTTTTAAGATTACATTCTTACGTATACTTGAGCTCTTCATGTCATTCAATCAACAAAACTTTATTTCAGACTCACGGTCCAGATAGTACAAGACATTGAATAGAATAAAATACATACAAAGCTGGGACTGTAAGTGTGTAGTAATGTTTTATTTTCAGAGTCATTAACCTGGCATGAATAAGATCTTTCTAAACAGCTTGGAAAGTATTAACCCCTTCACTAACATTTCACTGGCACATCTCGGTCTCTTCGTATTATCATGACATCATTATAACATCGCTATTGGAGTCTCTGTACACAAACTAAACTTGCATGAGAGAATGTTTGCTTGTGCATACATCCTACGACCTGTAGATGTCTTCATCATCGGTCATCTGTAGTTATAAAATGTCCAAGATATTTGTACCTTATCAGACACCGAGGGAATTAAACATGAGAAGACTTCTGTCCTCTTTGGTTCTACAGATCAGGATAGTACCCTCACTGGCATTGTCTTTTATTTGGCCCTATTATCGTTGCATTGTCTGCTGCCTGGTATACATGTATGTTTTCCTTTATGTTGACATTATTAAATTAAACATTTTAATATAAAAAAGACATGATGAATGTAGCCTACAATTAGCATTGTCAGAAACTGAGAAATCTGACTGACTGTATAATTTCATGTGTATACCAGTAAGACAGAATTCTCACGATATGTTTGGGGACACCTCTTTGATTACATTTTACACGACTTTCCATGATTAACACGGTCAAAAGCTTCAGAGGCATCAATAAAACACAAGAGAACTGATGAGTTTTGACCTCTATATTTGTTGACCATGTCCTTTAAGGCATATATGCAGGGGTGCACATAACTGGTACGCAGGTACGCATGGGCGAAAATAATCAACAATGCGTAATGCCACTTGTGTTACTTCGTGCCTTTGCGTACTTGACCGATCTGATATTGGTCGTCTCTAACCAGCAGCATGTCACTCTGTCTCTACGTGTCGCGTTGACACTTCTCCGCTCTCCGTCTCGCGCGCCGCAGACCCCCCCCCATCTTATTTATAGCTTGGTACATATCATGTCACTTTAGTTCAAAGAGAAAGAAAAGTCAGATTTCTTTTCCAATCGAGAAGTTCCTAGCTGATGTTCTTCTGCTACATCTCCCCTGATTTCTTCATGCCATATCACTTTTATGTAGCTTATTATACATATCATGGCTATTCCCATTGGGCGAAGGGCTGTATATATTACCCTTAATGTTTTTAGTAATCTTTCTGTCACCTTGAAAATGAATATCTTCAAAAAGTAAATCACCCGCAATCCCTCAAAATGGGATTAATCATGTCGAAAGAGTCAGGGGGCGTAGTACTGAGATATAATGTATGCATGTAGGGCTAACATGTACATTAATGATGTCGCCATCAATCATTTATGTGAGACTGAATACGAAGAGAGACCGACGGGGTTTGAGCCCGCTGCCTTTAACATGTCACCTGTTCCAGATGAAAGAGGGCGGGGCCTAAGGCCTGTGTTTTGCAGAGGGTGTGGCAAGGTTGTCAAACTTTGAAGAGAAGCATTAAACCCAAGTCAAGGCGATACAAAAAGGTGGTTTGATAAATTCAAGTTTTCTTTTAAATTTGATGTAAGAAACTTCAGTCTATCCATCAATAAACCCTATATTTTTGGTTCAGTAGTCTCCGGCTCCAGTTTACTCTGGGTGTTGTGTGGGGTAGCTCACACTATTCCTTCAAAGTCTCTCTCTTAAAGTCTTACGCTGTGGCTTCTGGAGGCAAATCATTTGCTTGGAGTGGGACCAACAGTTCATATCTGTGTGTGTGTGTGTGTGTGTGTGTGGGTGGGTGTTACTTATCCTTAGCCTTTCCTTGGGACTGAAAAGTCACTTGACCTTCCACCAGACCTGCAATTACACACATTATGACCAGGCGAGAGTAACGGTGCGTTCTCCGGTCGATGCCTAACAACGTCAACCTCCCAGAGAGAGGAACACCCAAGGAGGTTGTTTATGTTCTAGGCAGCATGGGCAGTGATTTCCCTTTATTTTTGTGTAGAATCTACACCGTAATGTACAAAATCACAAGTAAATCTCACGAATTGTGTGTCGCCTCCAATTTATCTTTTTTAATCCCCTATGTTAAAAAATGGAAAGAGATCTCTTATGATGAGTGCTCAATCAACTCTCCATTCTTTACATAACGTAATATTGAGCTGAACTACAAAGATGATGTACCTCGAATGTGTCCAAGATAAATATATTGAATGGGAAAAAAAATTAACACATTGGTCACATCCACATGTTATGTGTGTGACTGCCATGACAGACAACTAGCTTACGGTAATTACTGACCTCTAATTCTACCAGCCGTTTAAAACTGCAGATAATTTAATAACCAATACACAAGAGTTTTATTTAGACGAGTAACATTGATTAAACGTGTATTAACGAAGCTTCTGAAGAGTTATTATCAATCAATATATTACATAAAAGCACAAAGTAATTGCAGCTAACTGTAGAGCAGCTCAGTACAGAATATTATTTTTAATTAACTTGTTTTACTTGTCTGTTCTTACAGCGTGCAGTCTGGCTTACATGCACGTTTTCTAACTTTGGCTGTTTATAGAAAAAAATTCTCCTGGAAAGTATTTTGTACGGCTTTTAATCAGTGGCTGCAGGATTAGCAAAACGTTTTGCCTTTGAAGGTTATACAGTGGGCTATCAGATGGCCTCTGCAGAGTTTATGCGTGTGTGTGTGTATGTGTGTGTGTGTTTGTGTGGGTGTGTGTGTGTGTGTGTGTGTGTGTGTAGCCTACTGTGTAAACGCTCTGACGTTAACCAGTATCAGAAGAGGTCCAGAGTGTGGAGTCTCTTATCTATATTCTGAATAATGCAGTCGGCCCAGGGGCCAGAGAGCAACCAGACCCTCTCGCTCTTTAAAAACACACACACACACACACTTGTCTGAGCCACACTTGGGGGGGACACACACACAAGATCATTTAGCTCACGGCCAGTTCATTTTACTCACTGACCTTTTCAATACGAGAGAAACGCAACTCCTGTCCAAACAGGAGACCGAAATATGTGCCATGCAATTACTATGTCATCTGTAAAGCCCAATTAGCATAATTAATCCATTGTCATGGCGCTCAGCGACGGGAGCGGAGCGGAGGAAGACTCGTGGGCCAACCTTCAGATCCATAACCTCGGAACGCCTCATTTATACAACGCGCTCTGGTCCCATTTGACCTCTGGGCTCCATCTTTATGTATCAAGGGCACATTGGGAGCAAAGCGTAGTCAATAGCAACAATGTGTTCATGACTTCCTGTTATTGAATTGGTCGGGTGAAAAAATAAACTGCCATCTTTGCGTCTCCACTCTTCGCATATGTGAAGATACGGAGCGTGTAATGAACGCATGTAATACACGGACGGAATGATTTCACCGCAGACCGACCGCAGCCCGGCCTGAACGCGTCGATGATGTAAGTCTCCTCTTCCGTTTAACATCCCTGAATGCGTTTGTTGTTGTTGTTCCTTCGCTTCTACCACCCGTCAGACCTATTCATCTGACATTGATCATTTCTATTCAGAGTGCAGAATGTCTCGTCATTTTTTTTTTCTCCCGCTGATCTCTAAACATGAGGCAATATTCACAATTATTTTTGCCGTTAAGCAGAAGGGCATCAATTTATTGTCCAAGGCAGAGGTCGCTTGTAAGTGTGAAGGAGATAGCATGAGCCTCTGAGGTGCTTACAGTACCCATGTGATTTACTTTTCATATTAATAGGCTGAGACTGAAAGGCCTTAAGCAGTGGTTTCTTCACACTGCTCCGTATATTTATCACCGAGGATCTGACATGGTCAACAAACACAGACACTCTGGTGAGAAAGGCAAGGCAGCGCCTCTACCACCTCAGGCAGCTGAGGAAATTTAAAGTTTCCCAGAGGATCCTTCAGTCCTTCTACTCTGGAGCTGTAGAGAGCGTCCTGACAGGAAGCATCACAGCCTGGTTTGGCAACTGCTCCGCTCAGGACAGGAAGGCTCTGCAGAGAGTAGTGCGTTCGGCTGAGCGCACTATTGGAACTACACTCCCCACCCTGCAGGACTTGTACACCAGGAGGTGCAGAACCAGAGCCGGCAGGATCATGAAGGATCCTCACCACCCCAACAACAGACTGTTTCAGCTGCTGCGGTCAGGCAGGCGCCTCCGTAGTCACGCTGCAAGAACAGAGAGACTGAGACGGAGTTTCTTTCCTCAGGCCATCAGGACTGTGAACTCCGACCTCACCAGGACCCCCACATAGACCCACACAACTGCCCTCTTAGGCACACACACACACACACACACACTTACTGTAAATATTGTGTTGTTTTTTATTTGTAAATAGTGTGTACTTGTTGCCCTTGCACATTCCTGCTGAGCATTGCCACTTTCATTTCACTGCACACCCTGTGTGTGTATGTGACAAATAAAACATCTTGAATCTTGAATCTTGAATCTTATGACACCGGTGTCGATAGACACTTAAAACTCATGGCCTAAACTTAGAGACAGATGAAAGACAGTTTAAAGCCGTTCAGAAGATTTTTTTCAGCGCAGTGTATAGGAATTAACTCGTGATGTACGATAACCGTTATGGCCATCATTACCTTCGCATTGAAAATGCGGAAGGTAATGTTTTGATCGCCGTGTATTTATTTATTTATTTGTATGCGTGTTCCTCGCATAACAAAAAAAGTTTTAAACCGAATCGCATGAAATTTGGTGGAATGATTGGTTATTATCCGGGGACCATTTGATTAGATTTTGGGATCAATCGGGTCAAAGGTCAAGGTCAAGGTCATGGAAAGGTCAAAATCTTCTTTTTACCATAGCACGGTCAATTTCTATCCAATTGGCATGCAACTAATGCCAACATTTTCATAATTTAATGCCCAATCTTGTGATATGCGAAGGTATGCGCTCTACCGAGTGCCCATTCTAGTTTAAACTGTTTCCATCTCAATGGTGAAGGAAGAATTGAAATCAATCAACTTTTATTTATTTAATTCAACAAGCCGCATAAAATCGAGCGAAACAATTGAGATTGACGTCGGCCAGTTTATTGGTCCGTTTCACTCAATTAGCGATCATGCCGCAACAACCTTGCTACTGAACTCACCCAGTCCTGTTTTCTCCAGCTAACAAATATTGCAGATATATGAAGCATGCAGATCTTGAACAATTAATGTCCACTTTCATTTGATCCCGTCAGGAACATTGTAATTCCCTCTACTCGTGTCCCATGTCAAGGTGCTTAAATTTGCTTACAGCTGATTCAAATAGCAGCTTCCAGGTTAGCAACTAGAACTAGCCGTTGGGCCGTGTTGTTATCCCCCTGTTACCTTCCTGTCAAATTCAGAATGAATTATGAGATCCTGCATGTGAGGATGTGCGTGACCTTGCCCTCATTTACATTTCTGATCCACTTGTTCCTTTAGTCTGTCTCTCACCGATGTGTGTTAAAAGAAAGAGAAGTGCTCTATGAATAAAGCTTTCACTACACTTGTAGTCCAAACGCAGGATCTGTCCTTCAGCGGGAGCTGGCGTAGACTCCAGTGGTGTTGAATCTAATTACATCTGGGAACAGCTGCTCTCGTCACTGAATATCACAGAGTGCAGAGAGGCGAGCGCTTTAGAGCCACTTGTGTGGTTTTGTGGAGATGACACTAAATTGACTCAATCGTGTCAGTATGACTTCTTTTGTCTTTACGTGCGTATGAGTGTGGGAATTGATATAGAACGCTGACACGAATGCAACGACACACGGCCACACACTGGTGTGGTATCAGTCTGTGTGCTGACCGAAGCTACAGGAGCATCCCTGGCCCCAAGTGTGGCAGGAATACAGGGGGGCTTTTTTGATCATTTGTTATCTTAAACTTTTAAATAAATTCCGTCCCTCACTGCATCATGTTGCGCTCCATTAAAAGCATACCCTGATGTAGGTCTATTTTACTCTAAATGGGACAGTAATTTACCAAATGAACATCCTGCTGTATTGAAGATGACTAGGAACTTGTTATGATTTGGAGTGTTTCCTGTTTTGTTTTGAAGTCCCTGTCTTGTTTCCTGTTTCCCTGCGCTTCCTTCCCTGTGCTTGTCTGTTTCGTTCCTGATTGTCCCCAGCCACGCCCTGATTGTTTGCACCTGTGTCTCCACCTGTGTCTCGTTTGCCCAGTGTATTTAGCTTGTGTCTTTCTGCTTGTTCTGGGTTTGTTCGTTTTTGTTCCTGTCCGGTTCTTGTCTTTGTTCCTGCTAGATCTTTAAGAATAAATCCTGTATTTTTCTGAGAACTCTGCCTGCTGTGTTTGGGTCCAAACCTTGCAACACATAACAGAACTAGCAATTGAGAACTTTTAACTCAAGATTACAATGTTTACCGAGTTTATAAATCAAATGAAAAGTATGGTAATTGTATCCACCTAAGGGCCCTTAAAAAGATACAAGCCAAATATATGTTTCATATCATGGTGGAGACTAAAACAAAATCAAAGAGAGTGACTATTGGACATAACATGCTCAGGTGTCTGGAAACAACTCCATATCAATGCTCCTGCTGTTTTACGGACTTTATCATGTCAGAGGTACTTCCTGCTGAATTACATTAGATTAAAAAGGTTTCTTTGGTATATGTTTTTAAAAAAACATGATTAGAGTTATTTATGGTTAAGTGTTAAATGTTTTAACAATACAAAGTGACATTTTATTGATCTCCATTGTACGGGGATGTCTGCAGAAGTCTCAGCCGTGGAGCACTAAGTTCATAAAACATTTACAGCATCATTTAACAGGCTGCACTTTTCTGTACAAGTGTACATGACCAACTGCTCATTTTATGTGTAATGTTAGATTTTAGTCACAGGAAACATGATACCACCCAGTCTAGGGTCAACCAATGTGGAGCACCAGAGTAAGTAACCCATGGTTGCATTATGAAAGCCATTTGTTTCTCTCGAGTGTTAAGTGTACCATAAAGATACTTTGCTTGTCAAACAAAGTCATGCAAATTGTTAGACCAAACAACCCTGACACAAAAAGGGCACAGCCACAGAGTACAATCTAATCTTGAGCTGCAGACCAACGACCATGGAGAGAACCATCATTTTACTTTTAGCGTGTACAGCTGTTGAGGGTTATATAGGAAAACATATTTTTGTCAATCTGGAACAAAACTGGGACAAAGCTCAGGAATACTGTAGAGAATATCACACTGATCTCTCCTTTGTTGAGAGACAGCCTGATGCAGAATATCTCCTAAAGGCGTCAATTAAATGGAACAGCAGTGGATGGATCGGTCTCCAAAAAGATCCCCAAAACAATATGGCCTGGATGTGGTCAGGAGGCGGGCACATGACATTCTCAAACTGGGCCAGAGGACAGCCAGATGACAACAGCGGCGTCGAGGACAAAGTACAGGTCTTATCTAATGGGAAATGGAATGATAGAAGAGCTTCACATCACTTGAATTTTTATTGCATCCAAGTTATCGTGCCAGTCGAGAAGATGTCCTGGGAGGAGGCTCTGGAGTACTGCAGAGAGCACCACAAAGACTTCAGCAGCGTGGACTCTGAGACCGAGAACCTTCTGGCCCTGAGCGAGATCCAGACCCAGGGCGTTGACCTGGTGTGGATCGGCCTGCGCTACCTGATGGACCGCTGGCTGTGGGTGAACGGGCACCCTCTGGAGTATGAGGCCTGGACCATCGGAGGAGGTCAGGACCAGGAGTGTCCAATATGGAAACGCTGTGGAGCTTTAACCAACGAGGGGCTGTGGGAGAGCTGGGACTGCCAGGAGAAACTCAACTTCATCTGCTATTAATATCTCTGGTATATTAAAATAGGATCTGTTGCTCTGCACTGACTTAGATTACAAGAGGTCGTATGTAACCTAAATGCAGAGTAAATAAATAATATATCACATTACATAATCATTCCATTGTTATATTATATTTGCTTTTGTTTTTGCTGTGACATGTTCCTTGTTTGCGTGTACCACCATGTAGCTTCTTCAGAGACACTGACACTAGGAGAATTAAGGTCAAGTTGTTTTGGAGTAACAGTGATAGCTGACATGTTAACTTGCTTGACAAAGAAAGTCCAGCATGCTATGAATGGTGACTAATTTATGTATTTATTTATTCTCTAATTACTGACTTAACACCTTCTCAGATGTTATGACACAAAACCATATTTTCAGGCAAACACTGGATTTTTGACATTTAACTAAATGTGTGTAAATTCATTCTTAAGCTAAAAGAGAAAAGATGTAATTTGTCATTTAGATACTTTCAAATCATCAACGGCAATGTGCTGTGTTTGTGAAAATGAATATTAAAATCCAAGTGAAACGGAAGTTACAGTGTCTTTAGCGTTTGTACAGTAAGGTGTTCCCCAGTGCACTTTGGTTTATTTATTTTGAGTTTGTGGAAACGTTGCTCCTCTAGACACTGACTTGTTTGTCATAGATTTAGTAAGTGAGTATTCTCAGTTAAAGTTAGGAAATTTGAGTCTTTTTGAAACTTCTTTTAGTAGTTGGACTTTTGTATGTCGTGTTTGTGCATGAAAGCTGTTGAGTCTGTTAAAAAAATGGCTGAAAATTCTCAATTGCTACGTATGTTGTAATACCTCGTGTCCTGAAGATGCACTTTTGTTTTTTTTATTAAAATCTAGTTAATTGAGTATAAAGGGGAATAGTTCCCTCTCTGCACCAGCTGGCCGTTTATCATTAAACTTGTTTTTGTCTTTGCATTCATATGTTCTAGTATCTCAGGTTCAAACGGCACCATCTTTTTATTAAATAAATTTGAGAAGGGAAATTCAAAATAGAACAAAAAAAGAGATTGTGACCAAATCTGATAGTATAACCGAAAGCCCTCATTGTCGGCTGACTGAAAATATGAATGGATGAACGAGATGATCAAGAGTCTTCCAGGCTGAACTTCACAGCACATACACACTGGTTGTGTATATGTGCTGTATGCAGTGGCGGGCCGTGGGCCTGCGGCCTGGGCCTTCAGTGAGGTCCTACACAGTCCCACCCGAATTAATCCACCTCTTATTACTATCATTATGATGCCATGGCTCTTGACCAGGGCTCAATACGTCGATCACGGCGTAGTATTGGTAGATCGCATGACATTAAAAAAAATTGGCCCGCCCCCGTCATTTTCTCTATAGCACGTCTTTGTTCATTTATTAAACTAAACAGCCGTCTGATGTTGATCGTATCTACACAACAGCATGTCATTTCTCTCGGCTCTCCGTCTCGCCCGCTGCAGAATGCGCGCATCGGGACGGAGAAAAAGAAGAAAAAAAGTCACTTGCACTCGTTTGTTCACTAAAACAGGGCATTGTCGCACCCAAAGCAGATTTCAAGTATATGCTCGACCAAATCGACATCTTCTCCTCCTTCCGCCATTGTGGGTTGAAAAAACAGCTTTGTAGTCCGCGAATTAATTCCTTTATCAAATTCAGTTTCCTAGTTCTGAGGTTTTGCATCTACCTGCCCATAGGACCCGCCTCTCAATATTGGTAATCCAATCAAAAGACCTGCAGCACTCCGCCTGCTCGCTGCTCCTGTGCCGCTTCCGGGGCCTTCTCGAAGGCCTAGAGGAGCCAACTCTAAAGCTGATTGGTTGACACAACATTGTCATTCCCATTCACTTGAAGCTACCAGCGCCTTCAATGTTGATTCTGAAGGCCTAAGGGCAGATGTTAGCCCCCTGGCTATGGAGGACTTAAATATGGAGGACTTAAAATGACTTAAGTATAAATAAATAAATAAATGAATGCATGAATAAATACACGAATAAATAAATAAATGCTTAAATAAATGTATAAATGAATAAACAACACACGATGGCTGAATATGATTGGATAAAAGATCTAACATAAAGACCAGCCCTCCAAATCTCAACCTGGCGCTGGCAGCAGCGCAACCAAGAGGAACGCTATGAAATTAAGAGAATAACTCTTACTCTGGGAAATAATTGAATACATATTTGTGGGGAAATATATTTAGAAAAAAATATATATTCTGATGATGTTTAGGCCAGCAGAGAAGGCCTTGCTGGCCCTGACGGCCCGCCACTGGCTGTATGACATAATTATGTGCTGTATGACATAATTATGTGCTGTATGACATCATTATATGCTGTATGACATCATTATGTGCTGTATGACATCATTATGTGCTGTATGACATCATTATGTGCTGTATGACATCATTATGTGCTGTATGACATCAGTCCTGTTGACATTTCTTCATTAGAGTCACTTCTAATAGAGTTACAAGTTTACTAAATATGCTTCATATCACTTGTGTCTTCAACGGACTGGTAAGCAGTGGCGGTCCATAGAGGACCACGGGGCCTGGCCCCACCCAACTTGAGCCCAAAAAATTAGAAAGTATTATAATTATATTAATAAATTATACAAATAGTCAATATTTGTGTTTTGGAGATATGGAATATACCCAGTAATATGTGTAAATAGCTGCACAAAATATATGTTTTCCTGCACTTCCTCTCCACCTCTCTCGTCTGTCTTGTTGTAACAGCTGAGCTGGGAACAGATCGTTTTGGCCCATATACATATGTGATTCATATTATACAATATTTATATTATATGGTATTTATGCAGTGGCGGGCCGTGCATTTTCTACCTAGGCCTTCAATGCCGTCTTACTACAGCTGAACAACCTAATGTAAGATTAGTTCACCAGTGTTCCGGTGCGGGGCTTTTATTGTGAAGGAGCAGACGGAAAAAGATAAAGTTGCTGTATTTCTTGCGTTATTAAGTAACGTAAAACCCTCAGTTACACTAATTCAGAGAATCATATCGTACATGTATGTGTATATTTATATCGATACACATCCTGGTTACCACATTCTGGTACCTAGGACTCTCCCAGATCCTCAAGTAGGCTTGAGAACCGTGCTTGAGCCTGCTCTATCCCCCCCAGCCCTTGTGTGATGCTTGAGCCTGCTCTAGTTTGCTCTAAATCCCCCACCAGTCTCCGAGTATCTAGGGTACACATCCGTGTTACTGTATTCTGGTGCCTAGGACTCTCCCAGATCCTCAAGTAGACTTGAGAACAGTGCTTGGGTCTGCTCTATTTATAGAACCCCCCCATGCTGAGTCAGCATGTGTACTTTACTTCACTCAGCACTTTACTTTGTTTTATAAATAAATTATAAATAATGTATGTATCATATTTGACTGAATATTATTGTATGATATACATGTATTAATATACTGAATGAATAAGATGTCCTTATTATGTCAGTGTTGGAATTAATTTTAAATATTATACTACAAAGTAGAAATGCTTGATTTTTGCATTGAATCATACTGGGATGTTTGCTGAAATTGATTAGATGGCCTTACCAAAAACCATTTCCACCAGCCGCCACTGCTGGTAAGCAACAACCACAAAAAAAAGTGCTCAGCCACTACAATAAATGGATTTAAGATTAATACCGCAAATACTGCACATCATACAGTAGACTGATAATAATTTAAAAAGCAGCTGCTCCATTAAACATTTATATATCTCCTTTCTGAAATCAAAATGATTAAAACCGTTACACACTTGGGGATCAGAGGGAATGGGTCTGGGGAAGTTTACAACAAAGATGACTCATTGGTTCAAGTTGTTTATGCTATATCTCATAAATAAATACATTTTTCATGAATTATTTGTACTTCCTTGTAAAGAATAAAGCAACACTAAGGATCCCACTCAATTATTTCTCTAAATCTAAATTTCATCTCGTGATTTTGAAAATTCATCACATTGTCAGACTGAAATATCTCTCTCAGAAACCATCAAGGTCCTCTGAAATTGCATGATCAAGTAATTCCCTTTTTATTGAAAATAAATCAATGTTAGCTCCAGTTTGTTGATGGAAGAATTACCCTTCAGCACCCTGTGTTGCAATGCCTACAATCCTCTCTACAATGTGACCCATCATTCAATGAGAATTCAGCAGGTGAATATTTGAGGATGAAAACAGAAAACATGCCAATGCAATATATTCTTCATATGAAGAAAAAAAAAAACAAAGGTGGCTGCATGAAGGAACATACATAACCTCTCATACGTGTTTCAGTTGCATGGGAGTTGTACGCATCCATGGCAACCACCGATCTCTGAGTTTCTAGCTCCATAAATGTTGGACTGTGTTCAGGTCAAGGGTCAATATCTCACAGAAAACATATTCAGGGAAGCTTTCTGTCAGCAGCACATTTGCTCTGCCGGCTCAGTTTTCCTTCGGTGTCCATAGCGAGAGCTCAATCAATACACAGAGTCTGTTAATCGTTAAACATGGCCCCCGGAGCGGTCCTGCTAATGTATTATTGGGGAAGGATACATGACTGGTGCGTTTGTTTTTCCTTTGCATTGTATTTGTGCTTTTGGTTTTAATTACTTCAGCACAGAGTTTAGTTTGTATTGTAAAGTAGCTTCACAATCCCAATTTACAAAGATACAAAGAAAGATACAAAGTTCAACTAAATCACAGAAAGACAAAACAACGTGCCATTCCGTCTCTGTTGCTCTCCACATGGAGTGTTTACCTGCATCCAACCAAACGGGCTTGATCCTCCTCAGACTGGATAACATGAAACAACTTTGGTTGCCTCTCCCTCAGTTCAAGGTCAAGTGTATTTGTCTAGCATAATCTCATGCAAACGCGTAAATACAAAACAATAGAGATTATAGGGAATATTAAACAGACGCATTTAATGAACTAGAATGGGCACTCGGTAGAGCGCATACCTTCGCATATCACAAGATTGGGCATTGAATTATGAACATGTTGGCATTAGTTGCATGCCAATTGGATAAAAATTGACCGTGCTATGGTAAAAAGAAGATTTTGACCTTTTCATGACCTTGACCTTTGACCCGATTGATCCCAAAATCTAATCAAATGGTCCCCGGATAATAACCAATCATCCCACCAAATTTCATGCGATTCAAGAAGATGTTGACCTTTTCATGACCTTGACCTTGACCTTTGACCCGATCGATCCCAAAATTTAAGCACATGGTCCCCGGATAATAAACAATCATCCCACCAAATTTCATGCGATTCGGTTTAATACTTTTTGTGTTATGCGAGTAACACGCATACAAATAAATAAATACACGGCGATCAAAACATAACCTTCCGCATTTTCAATGCAAAGGTAATTAACCAAATGAGTCTTGTGTTTGTCCTTCAATGAAGATAATAGGTATTATCTGCAGCATTAACCCCCAACTGCTCCTGTGAAGCTGCTCAGTGGGCAAACAATAACACTGTGTGCTATTAAGCTGCTTTTAACTGTGAATATGTAAGCTAAAATAATAATAATATTAATCATATTAATAATATTAATAATAATAAGGAGGTGAAATGAATCCAAAGCTTTAGTTTGGATACCACCAGAAGGGAAACTGTAAACCGCATTAATATGTGAAAAATAAGAAGGATCTCATGGCCAGATCAGAGCATTCGGGGGGAGAGGATTAAAGAAACGGGCGGTTATACCAAAGGTTTCGTTTATATTGATATTTTTACATTAAAACATGTAAACAGATGAAACATGTAGCAACCGAACATACAATTGGATATCTCCTTTAAATATGTGTGTGTTGCACTGATGGTAAAACTTTTTTTCTTATATATATATATAACATTAATTGAGACAAAAATAATAATAGCGTAAGATAAGTATTTATTTATTTCAGAGAGAGAGAGAGAGACAAAGCGAGAGAGAGAGAGTAAGCGAAAGAGAGAGAGAGAGAGTAAGCGAGAGAGAGAGAGGGAGAGAGAGAGCGAGAGATAAAGCTTTGTGTCTGTGGCCTTTTTTTTAAATCAGTGGTAAAAGTAACACAAAACACATTAATTTAATCAAACACCAACTAGATGGAGGTCACAAACGTGTCCTGCTATTCTTTTGTTGCTAAAATAAAATATTTTCTCACTTCTCTCTAATGATATCGGCCATGTGGGAGATTTCTGACCCCACCGTTATGTCGGCGATGAGAATTTCACAGTGCTTAAAAAATTCAGACTGCTTAAAAAATTCCATTAACATCCCATTTAAGAAACAAAGCATAATCCACAGATTGAAATGCTCATACGGGCAGTCTCACAGCACATCTATTGGTTTTATAGCAACACAAATTGTGTTGTGTAAAAGTCTTGTGTTCGTTGGAACAATAGATCGCAGTTAGGGGTTATCCACAATATCACAAACAGGATTTTATTAATATTTTTTAAAGAGATGTTGCTGGTAGTGTGTGTGTGTGTGGGGTGGGGGGAGTTTGTCAGACTTGTGTGCTGTAGTTTCTACAATGACTTCAGACATCTGATTTCACAGAAAAACGGACTGCCGTGGTGACGCCCTTCTCACACAGCTCTTCCTCTCCGTCATCACCCGGCTATTACTCAAGCTTGTGTGTGCGTTCACCTCTGGTCGACTCCCCACAGCTGGCAGGAGGGCTGCCTCGCCTTTCAGGCTGGCCAAAGAGGCCTCGGCATATAGAGATCACACTGGGCAGCGCCGCTCCTTTTTCAAGAAGTTCAAGAATGCTGTACAAACTCACCTCTCTCCGACATTTGGGTAGATTCAGATAAGACAAATTGTGCTTTTCAGCCCATTGTTATCCCATTGATCACACACACACACACACACACACACACTTTCCCTCTAAACATCTTTCGGTTTTGTTGTGCAGAAAGCGCCAAAAACACTTTTCTCCAAACACATCATCACTTTATGAACTACTCTTAGGCATCAGCTCTTCACATCAAAGGAATATTTTCCCAAATATCGTGATTTGTAAAATAAAATAATACTGTACGTCTCACTGTGCTCATTGGGCGGTACTGTTTCCCACTGCGGCAGGCTCCGCCTTCCCCTTCCGGTTCCTCTCTCACCTGCAGGTTTTCACTTGCTTATGAGTGTTTCCATTTCGATGTTATAGTAATAATTAATAGTCTCAAGGGGCTGTCACACCACAATTTGACATTGTGCGTCCATGGGAAACAGGTTTAATAGAATAGAATAGAATATACACTTTTATTAATCCCCAAGGGGAAATTAGTTCTCTGCATTTAACCCATCCTTAGTTATTAAGGAGCAGTGGGCTGCGGTGAAGCGCCCGGGAAGCAACTGGGGGTTCAGTGCCTTGCTCAAGGACACTTTGACTTGCAACTAACGGGGAGAGCGGGGATCGAACCCACAACCTTGCGGTTGCAGGACGGCCCTCTTACCCCACTGAGCTAAAGCCAATAGTGACGACTCGCGGGGCCCGGGCGATGAACTGCTGGAGCCAGCAAGCTTTCCTCCACCCTTTTCTTCAATGAAAGGTTATTCAAGAGGTTTACGCAACATAAATAAAGTATAGGGCGAGATCAGACATTTAAAAAGATGACAGCAGAGTTGATAAATAAAAGTGAATGATGCCACACAGCTAATAGGATTCGATAGCTTCCCCTATTTTAGACTCATGGCTCTCTTTCCCCTGGTACTATCGGTCAGCACTGTTCAGACAGCTTGCGTTCATTTAAATGTGCAAATTTGTGTTTCAAAGTTCAACACTGAATATTTGCACAAATTAATTTCACCTCCTCGAGTGGATGCCCTATTTCCATGAGAATGAATTGACATCAAATCCTCTGCCGCGTGTGTTTTCTTGATTACGTTCACCTGTTCCTCGTTAGCCATCAGGCCTGCTCACCTGTTCCCACTTCTCCATTCGTTTGGTGTTTGTGGCTTCATTTGTGGCTCCATTCAGCAAACCACCATTTGGCTTTGTAGTTTGCTGAATGGAAGTTTGTTTTGTGTTCCTCCATCTCTAGTATTTAGTGGAACTGCCATTGTTCCTCGCGTTTCGTTTAGTTTCCATTGATCGGTACGCCTAGTTTGTAATGGATTAACTTCTGTTACGCGACTCTCCCTGCTGCCTCCTCATCCATTCATCTGGGTTTGGGGTGTAACCCTGCTATTACAGAGACACGCTCGATAAGTTAGCTAGTGAAGAGCCCATTTGGACTCAAACAAAGTAAAAATGTCTCCTTGTGCAGCACACAAAACGGTGTGTGTGTGTGTGTGTGTGTGTTCACTGATTATTATAGACAAAAGTCAAAGACAGGGCGCTCGGTTAGTTAAATCGACGGTAAACCAGCTTCATCTTTGCATCTCTAACCGTGTTGCACTGAGATATATATTTATATACATCCATATATATATTTATATGTAGCCTAATATTTGCTGTACAAATGTGTGTGCTTTCAGTCTTCACATACAACTCTCCCTCATATTAGAGAGGATGACTCAAAATGCGAAGCTTTTCCTTTAAGTGCCCTCTAATATCTAATGAGTAACATGCGTCTCTGAACCAAAGTCGTATCAGAGGTTAAGTGCCAGAGAAATATTCAATAACCTTGATTATTAAATAAACCCTTCAGATTTTCACTTCACTTCCTCCGTAATTGAAATCTGAGCCTCAAGCCTCCGAACCGCTATCATGGCTGCCTAATGTCTTCTGCTTCTCCAGCCGACATGGGCTTTTTTCCCACTGTTCCTTGTGGACGAAAAAATATGTTGTGAACCTGTCAGGCAATCAGAGGAATGAGAGAATTCAGGGAAATCCCCCCTATCCCCCCCCCCTCCCCCCTGCAGCTGCGAAAGTAGCAGATTGGGGTAGGGAAGCAGAGAGACGTCATTTATCTTCATAAGACCCTCATTCCGTCTGGGTTGGAGCAAGCAGAGGAAGAGGAAACATAACATATAGGATAGGGAAATTAAGGAAGGAGAGAGAGAGAGAGAGAGATGTGGGTTATCTGTAAATGTTGCCGACTGAGATATCTGTGGCTGTCTGCTGATGGAAGGTTGCAATCGTTGTCAGCTTGTCCTGCACGCGCATCTCTATGGGTACGAGGAGAAAATGATGCTTTTCCCCCCATACCCATGGAGATGCATGCGAGGAACAGGGGGAAAGGAAGTGATGGATGAGTTAAGGGGAAAAGGAGGGACGTATGGCGAGGGTGTGATGTGATGTGATGCATAGCTGCGGACCAATGGGGAGGGAGGAGGGGGCTCAGGAGAAAGGGAAAGAAAATGGCAAAGCGCACAACGTAATCTGATCTTTATCGTCATTACATTTGAAATCCAGGTAAAATATCGTCATTCCAAAATGGTGCCACTTGCAAAATATAATAAAGTAGAGGACATATTATTTGAAGAGGCAGAACGATCAAAGTGTACACCGTGAACATACTGCATGTACAGAGTAACAAGAGCTCAGCTACTCCGAGAGGCACCCGGTCTAAATTCACAAGAGGACGTCCAGCACCAAAGGATCTGCTGTTCATGTTCCACCATACTCCAAACGCCCAGCCTGTATGCATTACATACTGAACACTTGGTGCAGGCACATGATTGACTAATCATAGCTTCAAGGTAGCGGAGGGGCTCCACAACGATCCCGAAACATTTTCAGCAGCACGGCTGCCAGCAGGCCGACGTGTGTCAGCCATCGTGAAATCTTCTTGTTTTTCAATACGGATTTCCCCGTAACTTTGTATTAAGTACCGAGGGCTGAACACCCTGACATCCACGATACATCTCCCCCTTACAGCAGCTTATGTGGAACAAGCCTTCATATCTGTGCTTCTCAAACCCGGCGCTCCCATGTGGGAGAGGAAGGATCTAGCAGCTGGCCAAAGGGTAATCCCCACCTCCCAGATGAGCGGGATATTTGGCTTACAAGTCTTCAGGCAGCGCCGCGACTCTGGCTGGGGAAAGCTGTTTCTGTCCCCGCCAGTCGGCTGCTGAGAGCCGCGGTGACTGCTGAGGGTTGGGGAATGGGGAATGGGGGGGGGGGTCTAATCAGGAGACCGTGGCGATGGGAGACAAGAGCGTGCTCCGAATAAAACCAGGTCCAAGGCTCTGCTGTCACAGTCTGCAGGAGGGAGAAAGGTTTAGTGAAAAGAGATGCATCGAGGGTGTGCAAGGAAGGAGGGAAAGCAACACAAATGTAAATGGTCTCATAGAATCCTCTGCTCTGACCAGGGTCACAGACCTGCTACCCATCAATGGCTCTGGGTTGCTATTGTGCAGTTTCTCTAACATGTGTTAGGCTTAAAGGGGACACGTCGTGCTCATTGTCAGGTTTACACTTGTGTTTGGGGTTTATCTTGGGAACATGTTTGCATCCTTCTTCTTTTTCTTTGCAAGTCTGTGCAGATCATATAATATTATATATATTAAATATATATATATATTATATTTATATATATTAAATATGTATATATTTAATATATAATATATTAAATAAATAAATATATTATATGTG
This sequence comes from Pseudoliparis swirei, assembly GCF_029220125.1. NCBI lineage: Eukaryota > Metazoa > Chordata > Actinopteri > Perciformes > Liparidae > Pseudoliparis > Pseudoliparis swirei. The sequence goes on from NC_079411.1 coordinate 19,652,901, forward strand.
TGCATCCTTTTTAATGTTAAAAAATACACATGACTCCTCTCATACTGAATATACCTCTATTCACCTCATGTCTAAAACAAGCCATCTTAGCCCCAGCTGAACAAACCCTGTCTCCTCTGAATGGCGAGGGGGGGAGGGGGGAGCACGACACACCTTTTTGCAAAGGTGGCGCTCTCTAGTTCTCTGATCGCGGAGAACTCACTGTGTCGTCTGATATCACAGTTTGTGATTTAGCCGTTGCTGTATTTCCCCAAATGTATGAGCACAAGCTCGGAGCAAGTGACCTGCAGCCGGTGTGGCTGAACAGTGAACATTGGCTCACTGTCGGTTGCCCTCGGCTGACCTGAACACCCGTGGGTGACACGAAGCTGTGGAACGAGGCGAGCGGAGCAGTGGTGACCGGTCAACAGCGAGGTTTCACGGTGCCGCTTCGGCCTTTTTGTGTGTTAGCACTGCCGGTGTTGACTTCACAGCTGCTGCTGAGTGTGTTGGATCAAATCCTGTCCTGCAGGCACAGACGTGTTTCTATAGTGAAGTGTTTGGCTCCATCTTGTGTAAGGTTTGATGAAAGATTACAGCCCTCGCTCATAATAAATACAACAATACATTTGTTCTTTGTTTCAAAGTTGATAACCACTGATGTTATGACGAGGCCAAAAGAAGCAGTCATAAAAGGCAACATGGTTACATCTCATCATTAAAGAGCAGATGTCAAACTGGCCTCATCTGCACTCGTGTGTGTCCTAACCTTCCTCACAGGACACATGTATGTCGTGTCCTAACCTTCCTCACAGGACACATGTATGTCGTGTCCTAACCTTCCTCACAGGACACATGTATGTCGTGTCCTAACCTTCCTCACAGGACACATGTATGTCATGTCCTAACCTTCCTCACAGGACACATGTATGTCGTGTCCTAACCTTCCTCACAGGACACATGTATGTCGTGTCCTAACCTTCCTCACAGGACACATGTATGTCGTTTCCTAACCTTCCTCACAGGACACATGTATGTCGTGTCCTAACCTTCCTCACAGGACACATGTATGTCGTGTCCTAACCTTCCTCACAGGACACATGTATCAGAATCAGAATCAGAATCAGTTTTATTGGCCAAGTAGTTTGCACAACAAGGAATTTGTCTTGGTGAAGTGTCTCTGTGCTTACACAAAATGTACATTACAACACAGAACAAACAAAACAAGTAGTGCAGAACAGAACAAACAGTGCAACGGTCTAAGAAGTAAAGTGACTTAAGTATATACAAGAAGAAGTGGAGAGTGCGAGAAGAGAAGGGATAAATATATATGCTACAGTGGGTTATTGTTTAGTAGTGAGACGGCGAGGGGGAAGAAACTGTTTTTGTCCGGGGTGGGAGGGGTCTGCAGTGATTTTTCCTGCCCGTTTCCTGACTCTGGAGGTGTACAGGTCTTGGATGGTGGGCAGGTTGGCACCAATGATCTTCTCTGCAGACCTGACTGTCCGTTGGAGTCTGTTCTGGTCCAGTTTGGTGGCCGATCCAAACCAGACAGTGATTGAGGTGCACAGAACAGACTCTATAACTGCGGTGTAAAACATGATCAGCAGCTCCTGAGGCAGGTTGTACTTCCTAAGCTGGCGCAGGAAGTACAACCTCTGCTGGGCCTTCTTGATGATTTTCTTGACGTTAGGTTCCCACTTCAGGCTCCGGGAGATTGTGGATCCCAGAAACCTGAAGGATTCCACAGCCAACACAGTGTTATTGAGTATGGTGAGGGGGGGCTGGGGGGCTCCTCCTGAAGTCCACTGTCATCTCCACAGTCTTAAGCGTGTTCAAGGACCAGCTGTTCAACTTCCCGCCTATATGCAGACTCGTCATCATCACGGAGGAGGCCGATGACTGATGTGTCGTCTGCAAATTTTAGGAGTTGAACAGATGGGTCTCCTGAGGTGCAGTCGTTGGTGTAGAGGTAGAAGAGCAGTGGGGAGAGCACGCATCCCTAAGGTGCACCAGTGCTGACTGACCGGGTGCTGGATGTTGTTTCTCCCAGCCTCACCTGCTGCTTCCTGTCCATCAGGAAGTTTGTAATCCACTGACAGGTGGAGGCCGGCACAGTGAGCTGGGTGAGTTTGGTGAGGAGGACTTCTGGGATGATGGTGTTGAACGCTGAGCTGAAGTCCACGAACAGCATCCTTGCATCGGTCCCTGGGGAGTCGAGGTGTTGCAGGATGGAGTGCAGCCCCATGTTGACTGCATCATCCACTGACCTGTTTGCCCGGTAGGCAAACTGCAGAGGGTCCAGCAGGGGGCCTGTGATGCCCTTCAGATGGGTCAATACCAGTCTCTCAAGGGACTTGATGACCACAGACATCAGGGTGACGGGCCTGTAGTCATTCAGTCCAGTGATGGAGGATGTTTTGGGAACCGGGGTGATGGTGGAGCGTTTGAAGCAGGAGGGGACTTCACACAGCTCCAGAGATCTGTTGAAGATCCGTGTGAAGATGGGGGCCAGCTGATCAGACAGGAGGGTGACACACCGTCTGGGCCTGCTGCCTTCCTCGTCTTCTGTCTCTGAAAGAGCCGGCACACATCCTCTTCACAGACCGTCAGTGCCGGTGGGGGGTCAGGGGGGAGGGGGGAGGTGATAACAGGGGATGCAGATGACTGTGAGGTCTGAGTTGGAGCGGGTGAGGGGTGTGAATGTGGGGTGATCAAACCTGCAGTAAAACACATTCAGATCGTCAGCCAGTTGAGGGCTCTCCATGGAGTGGGGGGAGGGTTTCCTATAGTTGGTGATGTCCCGCAGGCCTCTCCACACTGACGCAGGGTCGTTAGCTGAAAACCTGTTTCAGATTCTCTTTGCTACTCTGTATGTTGTTTCCTAACCTTCCTCACAGGACACATGTATGTCGTGTCCTAACCTTCCTCACAGGACACGTGTATGTCGTGTCCTAACCTTCCTCACAGGACACATGTATGTCGTGTCCTAACCTTCCTCACAGGACACATGTATGTCGTTTCCTAACCTTCCTCACAGGACACATGTATGTCGTGTCCTAACCTTCCTCACAGGACACGTGTATGTCGTTTCCTAACCTTCCTCACAGGACACATGTATGTCGTGTCCTAACCTTCCTCACAGGACACGTGTATGTCGTATCCTAACCTTCCTCACAGGACACATGCATGTCGTTTCCTAACCTTCCTCACAGGACACATGTATGTCGTTTCCTAACCTTCCTCACAGGACACATGTATGTCGTTTCCTAACCTTCCTCACAGGACACATGTATGTCGTTTCCTAACCTTCCTCACAGGACACATGTATGTCATTTCCTAACCTTCCTCACAGGACAGTGTATGTCGTCTCCTCTCCTCAGAGGCCTCCTCCACCAGGGGGACACATCGCTCCATAGCAGTTGTGTTCAAGTTGCCTCTTCTCTCCGGAAAGCAGAGTGCCGTTCTCTTGCGCAACTTTACGATCATCAGTCCACCGACACAGGAACTATGTGCCAGGTCCAGATTTAGCGCATATCCCATAACACATTATGATATTAAACGAGGAGCGGGGTTCCCCTGTCACATGCACTCGAAACTATGTGTCCTGTTTCCTCGAAGAGATTAACACCCACAGGGCTCTCAAGTCTCACGCATTGAGCGTGAGACTCACGCATTTCGGTCTTAACTCACGCACTCCCGCCACACATCGTATTTCTCACGCTGAAAAAACCTCTCGGCTATTTAATGTTTGAATGCAGGGGTGCTCAATACGCCGATCGATTGTTCCGCTGCAGAGCTCCGACGCCGGTCTGCTCACGCTTGCCTGTCTTCAAAACTTGAGAGCCCTGCACCCACCATTCCCCCTTTCTGTCACCTCCAACACGCTCACAGACGAGCTTCCCACACGCTGAACTGTTTCCACCGTGGCAGCAGTGGGACCAGTTGAATCACGCTGTCACCACCACCACCACCACCACTCGCTCGCTTTCTTCCTCCCTGTGTCTCCCAGGACGTCTCGATGTCATGGCTGCCATTCGGATAATTGCATTAGAATTACGTTGCGCAACGTGTATTTCCTCGACGTCTCCCCGCGTGTGTTTGTGTTTTTTAAAGTATACGACCTCAGTATCGTGTAATTTGGTTCGCGTGACCTTAGAGGCGGTGTGAGCGGTTTTTTGTGTTTTTATGTGAAATGCCAGACTTCCAGAGTGCGGGGTGGACCAGGCCACTTGCTCACTCCTCCCCTTGAAAAAACAAACTCTCTTACCATAAAACACCTGTTGCCCCCCTCTCCCCTCTCTCTCTCTCTCTTTCTCTCACCACCCCTTCCCTTCTTTTTTTCCACTGTTACTTCCTCTGGACGTTTCCTCCCTCGGCTCGGGCTTTCTCGTGAAGCCGCGCCTCCGTTGATGTTGTCCGGTGTCGTGTCGCGCCTCTCAGCTGACCGGCCGCGCGAGAGAAGCGGCACGTCGTCCTGCGGTCCTCCCTCCCGACACGCTTCGTCTCACACGGTGTCGTATGGTCGCCTCTCAGTGCGTCACTTTCTGTTCACTTAATTCAATCAGGAAGGTAACTCGTTTAGTCAATTACTGAGCTTCCATTTTTGTTATGTGCTTCCCACTTGAGTGTTTCCATTTTTCTTCCATCCACTATTTTCTGTTTCAAAAAATAGTTTTGACAAAAACGAGTAAATACATGTATTATTTATTTACTTAAATAAGTACACACAATTTTACATCATATTTGTTTTAATCATCATTGATGCGTTGAATCAAAGTTCCATCCTGTTCATATTTACACTATTCCAAGCCCTCTACTGTCTCCACTTAACCCTTCAGGTGAAGTCATTAAACAGGTTCAGTGTTTAAGGCCTTTGAGGGACATTGGGATTGGGCTTTTGAGCCCTTCATGAACACTTTATGTCGGTCTGTATTTCAGCAGATTTTGCCCGAGGGAATCGCCCAAAATTCATCGCAATGTGACATTAAACATGGGTTTAGCAGTCGAAGCGTGGAAACCGAAGCGGGAAAAAAGGTTAAACAGAGAGGACGGCACATGCGTGTTCTACGGTCTCTGGTTCAGCCTGACGCAATACATTTACTGAGAAATATTAGGGACTAAAGGTGGCACATAGAAACACATGCACACCAGGACTATATAACACCGCTTTATGAGTGGATTGTTTCATCTCGTGAGCCAATGACGCGCTATGTACCCCTCTTGCGTCAGTTTTAGAGGCGTCAATGTATGCCTGTTACATACCAGCGTTCTATAGATCAAACTATTCAGCAGTATAAATAAAGTGTCTCCAACTCAACAAACTTGCTTATTTATTGATGCATCCCTCATGATATTCTAATAATTACAGTAATATAACACTCTGAAAGGGGCCACTCTGTATGATTCAAGCTTTAATTTATCAAGTTTTAGTATATTCTGCTTCTACCGCGTGTGTACTTTAACTGAAGTAGCTTTTACATAAAGAAATAATTTGACTGGGACACAATTTGAATAGGAAATAAGTTGATCCCAGATTTCTACAGCCAGCAGGCAGTTTGCTCGATCTAACGAAGAATTAGCATTTCAGATTTTGTAAACAGATTAAATTAAAATGTGTGCATTTGGCTGCCAGCTTTAGACGTGCTTGTAATGTTTGCCAAATGTTCTTCCATTTGAACAGAGCCCGGCTAGCTAAGCTAACCGATCCCTGCGGCTGTGGCTTCATGTTGTGCAGACAGTGATGTGATCCTGTGTAAGAGCAGTTTCCCTCTCAGCATCTATGATTTCTTAAAGTAAAAGTACTATATACGTCTACCAACACTGAAAACTATGAGTACTTGTAGGAACTTCATTGTGGCAAAACTATGATACACTTCCTGATTGAATTAAGAAGTATTTGCCACGACTGTGACTCAGACTCTGGTTTAAATCCCAGGATAGACTGGCCCTTGTGAAATAATGTATAATTTCATACACTGTTAAATCAATACAGACGGAACAAACATAACCATAAAACCTCTCACCAGTGACCAGTGCTTACATGCAGTGACTGATTTCCCCGTCTCTAAAATGACAGATCTGCTTTACGCAAGAGTGGTTTTAGATCTCTGGTTTCCTCTCGTTCGGCATCGGAGAATAAGTTGAAAACAGAAGCCGTCACAGGACCTTCAGAACTCCCCGTGTACCGGGACCACCGGGGGATTAAAATAGATGGGCCATGACTTTGTCTCCTTGGTCACACCATTAGAGCGATGACTGGCAGCTTCCTGGGGCGCTTTCCTGTTTTAAATTGAGTCATGACTCGAGTCCTCAACCTCGTCGGACAGGTAGCTGCAAAGATGAATGCTGGTTGTGAAAGAGGACGACGCAGCCAGTTTGAGTTGTTTAAAGCAGATTCCACAAAGATAAATAATAACTGAACGCATGGTCCGTGAGAGAGATTTATAATATTATAAATTGAGTTGAGTCTGGTTGATATGATGTGAAGATACGTTTGTTTTTTTAATCACATTTATTTGTTCTCTTGATGAGTGAGACGAGAAGTTCAGAACAACTCTTGATCTTCTCTAAACAATAAAGCGCGACCTGGAGGTTGAATAAGAAATTACTTTCATCTCGGAATAATCATGACGGACTAAAAGGCTCTGTGTTTTTGTGAGGACAAAAATCAGCTTAGTGAATCATACATTTTGAAAACTTGTCTGGAGAGAGATTGGTTCTTCGGGAGGAACAGAGAAGATGACCAGCTGGACGTGTTTACTACCTGATATTCACATCTCACTCCTCAGAGTTCATGTTGCATTTGGGACTTTGATGAGAAGGCAGACATGTGACATGAGAGAAGAAGTGTGTCCATCTGTAGTCATGAGGGGGAATCTAATTTTATGATTTGCATTCAAAGATTCTATTAGTCAGATATACAATCAGTCTCCAATGTTCAGAATAAAACAGGGGGAAATACAAAGACATTATCCATATAAGAAAAAGAAAAAAAAACTAATTTAAGCACCAAAAAAATGCAAATTAAAAAAAAGAAGAATATAAACTCAACTGTATTTTTCTTATATTCAACAGAGACGACACTTTTTCAATTCAGGTTTTTTTATGTAGCCCAATATCACAAATTACAAATTTGCCTCCGAGGGCTTTACAATCTGAACACACAGCATCTCTATCCCAGGACCTCACATCCGATGAGTGAAAACTCCCCAAACAAATAGAAAAAAATCCTTTCACAGGGAAAAAGGGAAAAAGCCTTCAGGAGAGCCACAGCCCCATATAACCAGCTCAAAGGTCTTTTTCATCTGCTTCATTTGGGTCCGCCAGTGATACGCAGGTTGACCCAAACCTAAAAAACTGAACCAATCACCTATTTTAAGCCTGAAACTGAATATATATCATTACCTCCTGTCTGAGGGTAAGGTTTAATTCCGCCCAGAGATTTCCCAGCACCTTAAACACCACAGCTCATATGAGACCGTGTGAGATGTTTGGCCTCTCTAGGTCTAAGCCAGAACTATGCACGGACGTTCATAGCAGGAACCTAACTTTCAAGCCTCTGCCTATCACATTTCTCTCATCAAAGGAGGTCTCTGTGTCAGGGCAGGTGTGGCTGGAAACCTGTGGTTGAAAAGGAAGACAGCGGAGGAGGAGGAAGAGGAGGAGGAGGCCAACCCTCATATGAGCTGCCCTTAAAACAATAATCCACCATTCTTTCCAAGTGATAATATCCTCATCACTCCTGTGTCAGCACCATGTGGTCAGCAATAAATAATAGTCAGAGACAGACGGGTGCACCTGAATTCAATATGAACAGCAAAACAATCAAAACGTACCTTTTTAAAATCTATGGAAACCCATTTTCTCACACCGTGATGGGTGTGTTCGCGCTCTTTGACAGCTGCTATTATCTAACTATTTGCTTAATACACTCCACTTTAATTTTCTGTTCTGGCACCTACACTCTAAAAAGCCCAACTTCAAATGTGTTGTCCTAACACATTTTTTAAAGTTGAGTCAACAAATGCCTTTGAAAAAAGTTGAACTAACTCAAAATGTCAATTTCATTAATAAAGAGTGGAATCCACTTAAAATGTTAAGTTGAGAAAACTTAATAAAGTGGTTTGGGCATCTGCTGAGGTAACTAAGGCCACTGCGCATGTATGTTAGTAAACACACACACATATATATATATATATATATATATATATATATATATACAAATACATATATAAATACATATATATATATGTAAATACATATATATACTACTTTAATCTTATATATAATAAAATAATATACAAATATTTTCTTTAGCCCCTGTTTAAAATACATTGGTTTTTGATACCATTGTTTGTTTATTATATTTAGATATGGATGAGATTTGGAAGGATATTGTCCATTGTTTAATGGCAGATTTGCTCCAGTTCAGGTTTTTGTCACTTATTGAATTAAAGGGAGCCTGTACCGTGAGAGCAAATGTTTCCCTGTATTTTGCTCAATTTATTCATTTAATTTAACAGACTATGAAGATTGAAATACTATAATACTAATGTGTAGGAGGTGACTCTTGTATGAAAGTGTTATATTTTAGTTTTTAAAATCTGCATAAAAATGTCTTTTGACTTTTAAATTGTATTGTTACAGAATGGGAAGAAAAAAAATGAAAATTTAAAAGAGGCGGTGAATATTTATTATAGTCTCTGTATGCTTGTTTTTGTGTAGAATACAGACCCGGAGGAATCTTATGTGAAAGGAGTTGAACTGGGAATACTGCAGAGTGGGTGGAGCGGGGGTGTGGTTCAGGGAACGGTGTCTGATTGTCATCAGCTGGACTGATTGGTAATCAGATTGGTAATCAGTCCAGCTGATGACGATCTGTGTTGGTTATCTGAGTCTGTCTCCATAAAGGAGCTGGACAGACAGGAGATGAGAGGAGCGTGGAGAGCAGAGACACAGTCTGCTGTCGGAATAAACCTTATTACCGAATATCCCTCTGGCTACTTGTTGCTTATTGGTGCTTTAGGGGGGGGGAACCTACTCATGACGGCTACACACGTGTCACAACCATGTTCCAAAGCTTGTTTCAAGGCCTTGATTTTGGATTCACAAAACAGATTTTTTTTTTTTTTTCTTTATTCAGCCATTTTGATTTTTAAGGATGTTGACCCTCTGCTGTCTATGTTCAAGTGTTGACAACTGGAATTCATATAGTTATGCAAACAAATGTTTAGTTATTGTTAATAAACATTTTTTGTTTGAAGAAGTTTGTTTTCTTTAACTGTTGACTTTTCCAAAGAAAACGGTGTACATTTTTTATTAATTTAAATGAAGGCAATGTTGCAAAGAATGTTGAGTGTACTCAAATAATGGGCAGTGAAATTTAGAAACAAAACATTTTAAGTTAAAAGTAAGTTCTCTCAACAAAACATTTCTCAACAAAAAATGTTAAGTGCTGCTGATGTATGTTTTTAATCTACAAGAACACACAATTTAAAGTTTCTCCAATTTAATATTTTAAGTGTTCTGAACTTAAGTACATGAGTAGATGTAACTATCAAATGCAATATTTTAAGTAGTGTTAACTAAAATACATAAGTACGTCTGAATAGTAATGTTACGTTTGACAAACTTAAGATATCACTTTGAGTGAACTTCTTATCATAAGTTGACACAACACATTTGCCCTTAGTTGAGTGAACTCAAAAAGGCTTTGCAGCTGGTTGCCTCACTTTTTTAAGTTGACTCAACTTTTTTTTTTTTAGAGTGTACATGAGTCTGGAAAAACGGAGGGAATTCCACCCCCCTTCTTCCCTCTTTTTTTATTTTTTTTCCTAGAGGTGGAGGTCCTATTAATGTGACCAATGCTGCCTGGCCCAGCTGAATATATTTACTTAGTGTTAGGAGAGCGGTGGCCACAAAAGCAGGAATGTGCCTGAGTGTGACTTGAAAGCGGCTGTTTCATTTACATTTTTTACCCATAAAATAAATACCGAGCGGCCCTGCGATTTTTATGAATGGCTGCATTCATTCCAAAACACGCCCACCAATCAGCGAGCTGTCCTCGCGGTGAAGCCACGCCCGTTTGGAATGTCGGGGCTGCTTGGCTGCACGCTGAATGGCTAGAAGCACGGAGAAGGGCGGGGCCTCTTTGAGGCTCACCAGCGGGTATATATCACATTTGAGACACTCGGCCCGCTAGAAAAACAAGGACTAGGTCCATAAACGACTGAGACTCAGTGTGAAGCTATTTAGGATCTCCCAGACGTTCTTTGGATTGTAGCTTGAAGATATTGTTTTGATTTTTACTTTTCCCCTCAAAGCATCAAAGGCCAATCATGGCATTTCTGATCTACCTGACAGTACTGACAACAGCAGTCATCACACAGGTAAGACGAGCGAGCAGCTGTGAGTGATCTTCCAGGAAGTGTTTTTAAAGATTATATTCATGTGTAATAAGCGATTTCTGGTCATATAAATGTTCTTCAACTTTGATCTCCAGAGTATGAACAGCACAAACATCCCCTGGCGCAAACGAATGTGTTTCATCTTCAACATCAGATTAGCTGTGATTGCTTTATGGCTGTCTGCCTAAACAGTGGATGCAATATAAAGTGGTGTAAAAGGAGTTTAGGTGGGGTTATCGCTCTTATTACTGCTTGTATAACAATTCAGTTCCTCTGAGTCCCGTTGTCCTGGTGATCAGCGTGTCTACTCATGTCTTCTTTCTTTTTATTTATTTAATTTTTTTAAAGCCCAGTGACATGTTGATTCCCAGTAACTGCAACAAGTTGGTTCTAGTGCCGAGGGATGACTCAAACCCCGTGTCAGTGGGGGACCCGTAAAACCCTGAGCTGTCTAGACACCCGGGGCCGGCTGGCTGGCAGTGACTTGACTTACTGTCGAGGCTAGTGACGTGCTTCGTCTGTGGAATAATTGAATACATCCCGAATCCTGGGGAGAACATTCGGCAGAAATCAAAAATAAAACAATGAATGTAGCAGCTCCTTGTCACCATTCGATGTTGAAAAGCTGGTGCACCACTGATGACTGATGCACCCTGGTTGCCACACATCCTCCAATGAAGTCGGCGCTCTCCATCTGTCTAGAAAAGCTCAGTCCTGAATCTGCATTGAAGAGCTCCCATGTTGTTCGAACCACATAAATGGAGTTCCTTTTTTCCCCCGATCTCCCCTCTCTCTCCTCTTTCCCCTTCGTCCTCCTCCAGGTGACTGCTAGCTGCCCGGCCGTGTGCGACTGCCCCGACCAGCCCCCGGTCTGCCCCCCAGGAGTCAGCGCCGTGCCGGATGGATGTGGGTGCTGCAAGGTGTGTGCGGCCCAGTTGAACCAGGACTGCGGCCCTGTGAGGCCATGCGACCACCACAAAGGGCTGGAGTGTAATTACGGCAACGACGTGACCATGGCCTGGGGCATCTGTCGAGGTGAGGCGGGATGGGAGGGGGTGTTGCGAGGAAGCATCGTACCCCATAGAGGGCGTAGTATTAAAATGCGTACACTAAAATAATCCTGTATCGAAAGAGAATATGACGAATGTGATCTGCTTTAAAGGCCTTGATGCCCCCACCTTTCCATTAAGCCAAAGCTCACGCAACCTAGAGATTAGGCAACATGAAACCTTGCACTTACAGAAACAAGACAGGTATTTTAATGAGTTGTACAGGTTTTATGGCAGCAACAGGGGGTTTCAAAGATAAAAATACACCCTCCGCACGTGAACATGCTGCCCCACAAACTATGAATAGCTGGTTCTTCCACACTCTGGAAAACAAGGAGTCTGACACTTCTTGTGTCCCTATTTCGACTGACCTTTCGATCTCAGTGGCCCTCTGTTGCCATGTTAAGTCAATGTGTGTGTGTTTATTCGGTCACATCAAGGTTAAACCTTGCTCTTCAGCTGTTGAAACGTGAGCACATGGTGAATTCTTCTTAATATACTCGCTCGCTGTATCCGGAAGCTTAAGCATTGCTGCCTTTTAGACTTCACAGGATGTCCTGTAGAAACTGAGATGCATCTCTGTGATACCCCAACGCATGGAGGAGTCCCCTGTTGCCATTTTGCTTTGCGTGTGTGTGTGTGTGTGTGTGTGTGTGTGTGTGTGTCAGTGGCAGGCCGTGCATTTTCTACCTAGGCCTTCAATGCCATCTTACTACAGCTGAACAACCTAATGTAAGATATTAGTTCACCAGTGTTCCGGTCCGGGGCTTTTATTGTGAAGGAGCAGACAGAAAGAGAGTTGTGGGTTGTTAGTCGTATTCACATGACACTGCAACAAGTGAAATAAAATGTTACATGAAGCGCAACACCTACAAATACATACCCACAGAGTGCAGCTACATAAATACACCATGACAGGATGCTGCGTCATACACGGACAATACGTGGAGCCCACACCACTGTAACAAACACAATGGCTGTGTCTACTACCGCGCACTTGAGCACTTCGAGCACTGACTTTCAGTGTTCGAAGTGCGCCACTGAAAAAACCAGCAGAATTCAGTGCACTGAAAGTACCCGGATGGTGCACTGCAAACGGGCAAAAAATGTAGTGTAAAACGATGGACACTACTCGCCCTAAGCGGCCGCCATCTTGGCGACGTAGCGGAAGAGGAGGAGCCCTTTCGCCAGCTTTTCATTTTATTTCTAAAACAATGGCGGACGAGATGGCTACGGTAGCACAAGCGGTAGACCACGGAGGCTCCTGCCGCGATTGTGGAGGTATCGCAGTTTCCACATGGGGTGGAGAAAGGTAAACAAGGGACACAAAGAGGGCAAGACGTGCATTCATTTTGTCAGTTTAAGGGTTAGGGTATCGCAAGCAGATTTGCATATGTCACTCCCGGCTTAATTTCGCGGGTGCCGTGAACAGATTTGCGTCCGTCACTTCCGCCAAGTGGTTAACGGTTAAGTGTTCCATTTGAGACAGCACTTCATCAGCGACGCATTGCAGTGTACTTCGTAAAGTGCGCGGTAGTAGACACAGTCATTGACAAGAACACATTTACAAGAACCAGCCACATTTATATATAACATGACAAAACAATCAGACAGAACTGTGGCACTAAAATGCCTCACACTCAATATAACCAGAAACAACCATATAATAACAACAACAGAGACAAATGAACACAAGGCTGGCCACAGACGCCAGTGATGAAAGTCAAGCCTCCCCAGTTGTGTTTCTGGAATAAGTCTTCATCCGTTTCAGGGCTGAACATTGATGGCTCAAGCTAGCTGGCTGTGGGGTCGGACGGCCTTTGGTTATGAAACGTCCTCCTTGAGAAAGGCTTCGAGATTAAATCCGCCACCAAGTCCGCTTCTCTTCCTTCCGCCATTAAAAGTTAAAAGTAAAATACTTAAACTGTGGTGACTTCTTAACTTCTTCACCACCGCTAATCTATCTCCTTCTCTCAATTGAACTGCATGCGGGGCCACTAACCAATCACAGCGCAGGTTACTCTGACGTACTTCCATGGCCTTCCAGAAGGCCAAAGGTCCTCAAGAAATACACCCAGCATGTCAAACTAACGATATGATTGGTTGAAGATTATGTCAATCACCGATAAGGTCTCCATGTACTTCACCAGGCTGTACTTGGCCTGTGTGAAGGCCTGAGACGAGCTGCTCTTCTTCCATAGAGACTGTGGAGCTGACATCTGATTGGATAAAAGCTCCCGTTAAAATAAATTGGACTGGAAGCAGCACTGCCGGATGCAACAGAGGAAGACAATTGGTGCATAAGAAAATAAAAATGAAGAAAATATATATATATTTTTTTGTTTGTATTTTAAAATAGCTTTAACTTTGTAATTATGTTTCGGCCTTCAGAGAAGGCTTAGAAAGGCCCTGACGGTCCGCCACTGGTGTGTTTGTGTGTGCGTGCGTGTGATTAAAGGTTTTGCTCCAGCTGATTTGAAATGTGTCTTTCCAGCTAAATCGGAGGGATGCACATGCGAGTACAACGGCAGGATCTACCAGAATGGCGAGAGCTTCCGTGCCGGCTGTAAACACCAGTGTACCTGCATCGATGGCGCCGTCGGCTGCGCTCCCCTCTGCACCAACAAGCTGCCACCGGCCTCGGCCTCCTGCCCCTACCCACGGCTGGTCAGGATCCCTGGGCAGTGTTGCTTCAGCGTGGACTGCAATAAAGGCACCTGGCGGCTCCCAGCGAAGCATCAGGTTAGTTTTTACATGTATGTGTGTGTGTATGTATATATACAGACAAATTGGGAACCTATTATATGGGACTATTATATTTATTTTAGTAATATCAAATGTTGTGACTCATTTCCACAAATATATATATGCAAATACAAATTGGGAACCTATTATATAGGACCATTATATTTATTTTTGTAATATCAAATGTTGTGACTCAATTCCACACACATGTTTATAAACATACACTACCGTTCAAAAGTTTGGTATCACCCAGACAATTTCGTGTTTTCCATGAAAACTCACACTTTTATTTATCAAATGAGTTGCAAAATGTATAGAAAATATAGTCAAGACATTGACAAGGTTAGAAATAATGATTTGTATTTGAAGTATTAATTTTTTTTCTTCAAACTTTGCTTTCGTCAAAGAATGCTCCTTTTGCAGCAATTACAGCATTGCAGACCTTTGGCATTCTAGCTGTTAATTTGTTGAGGTAATCTGTTGAAATTTCACCCCACGCTTCCTGAAGCACCTGCCACAAGTTGGATTGGCTTGATGGGCACTTCTTGCGGACCATACGGTCAAGCTGCTCCCACAACAGCTCAATGGGGTTGAGATCTGGTGACTGTGCTGGCCACTCCATTACAGACAGCATACCAGCTGCCTGCTTCTTTCCTCAATAGTTCTTGCACAATGTGGAGGTGTGCTTTGGGTCATTGTCCTGTTGGAGGAGGAAATTGGCTCCAATCAAGCGCTGCCCACAGGGTATGGCATGGCGTTGCAAAATGGAGTGATAGCCTTCCTTATTTAAAATCCCTTTTACCTGGTACAAATCTCCCACTTTACCAGCACCAAAGCAGCCCCAGACCATCACATGACCTCCACCATGCTTGACAGATGGTGTCAGGCACTCTTCCAGCATCTTTTCACCTGTTCTGCGTCTCACAAATGTTCTTCTGTGTGATCCAAACACCTCAAACTTGGATTCATCTGTCCATAACACCTTTTTCCAATCTTCCTCTGTCCAATGCCTGTGTTCTTTTGCCCATACCAATCTTTTCTTTTATTGGCCAGTCTCAGATATGGCTTTTCTTTGCCACTCTGCCTAGAAGGCCAGCATCCCGGAGTCGCCTCTTCACTGTCGACTTTGACACTGGCGTTTTGCGGGTACCATTTAAAGAAGCTGCCAGTTGAGGACCTGTGAGGTGTCTATTTCTCAAACTAGAGACTAATGTACTTGTCTTCTTGCTGAGTTGTGCACCGGGGCCTCCCACTTCTCTTTCTGCTCTGGTTAGAGCCCGTTTGTGCTGTTCTCTGAAGGGAGTAGTACACACCGCTGTAGGAAATTTTCAGTTTCTTTGCAATTTCTCACATGGAATAGCCTTCATTTCTAAGAACAAGAATAGACTGGCGAATTTCACATGAAAGTTCTTTTTTTCTGGCCATTTTGAGAGTCTTATCGAACTCACAAATGTGATGCTCCAGATAATCAACTAGCTCAAAGGAAGGCCAGTTTTATAGCTTCTCTCATCAGCAAAACAGTTTTCAGCTGTGCTAACATAATTGCACAAGGGTTTTCAAGGGTTTTCTAATCATCCATTAGTCTTCTAAGGCGATTAGCAAACACAATGTACCATTAGAACACTGGAGTGATCGTTGATGGAAATGGGCCTCTATACACCTATGGAGATATTTCATTAGAAACCAGACGTTTCCACCTAGAATAGTCATTTACCACATTAACAATGTATAGAGTGTATTTCTGATTGATTTAATGTTATCTTCATTGAAAAAAACAGTGCTTTTCTTTGAAAAATAAGGACATTTCTAAGTGATCCCAAACTTTTGAACGGTAGTGTATATATATATATATATTTATTTTAGTGAGGAGCTTGAGGTACTTAATACTTTCAATTTAATCCATAAACCAAATAATCATGTCTCCTCTGACCGATTGCCTTGAAATAATCCCCTGATAATCAGGGCGCCGTGGTGATAACGCTGGGAAAAACACACAAAAGGCGGTTGGACTCCCCAGCACTGTTTCAGCTTATCTTATCTCCCACCACAGGCGCCTCCGCCACGACAGCACCTGCCCAGACGTCAGCAGCATTCTGAAAATGAGCTGGCCAACGAGCTCGCAGAGGTCAAGTCCAGCGGCTGGGAGAGTGAGCGTGGCTACAAACACCTGCCTGGTGAGAGAAAGGGAGCCTATCGAGTGTTTCTCACCACGGCTTCCCTCCCTCATTCATGTCCCGTTAGTTTCAGGCTTCAAAGGCTGCATGTTGAACTGAAGAGTAATCACATGCTTCAACCTGTCGAGAGGGAAAAGAAGCGGCTTCAAAGCTTGAGGCTACTAGAGCGCTGCCGGGATGCTGTGTTTTTTGGAGGCCATTTTCCATTGGATTATTGCAGAACATACGCTCAGTGACAATGACACGTTGACCAAGATAATCATCACAAGCGTAAACTAGTTTTATGACTTTTGAACCGCACACGTAATCACCACACGTAAAAAGATACTGTGAGGCTGTAAACAGACTACACGGCGCTTGTATTAGCGTATAGAGTATACACAACGAGGCCTTAAAGGTGGTCTCGTCTGACTTTTTTTATTGGCTACCGTTTTTAATTTTTTTTTAAATACATGTAAAAGCTTCAAGATCCACGAGGAGGATATTTTATACTGATGGGTCCACACCCCCAGGTTGAGAACCACTGGCCTGATTAATGATTTTTCCGCCCTCGTCTCCTCAGTGTGGAACCATCGGAAGGAGAAGTGTCCGGTCCAGACCACGGACTGGTCCCAGTGCTCCAGCAGCTGTGGGATGGGCGTTTCCTCTCGCATCACCAACAAGAACCCTCAGTGCAAGCTGCAGAGAGAGACGAGACTCTGCACCGTGCGTCCGTGCCGTGGCCTGACGGCCCCCGCCAAGGTGAGGCGGGCTGAACTGAAGCGGAGACGGGCGGAGAGCGTTTGGGTCGAGCGCTCACCCACTGCTGCCGAGATAACGTCTTATCGCCACAATTTATCTCTCGCACGGTGAAACCTAAACGCCTTGTGATAACACGCATCCACGAGGAACTAGTTCTCCTCTTATCTCCCCATGTCAGACTGCGCAGGGGGAACAAAACTAAACAATACCTGCTCATTATCGCTCTGCTCCCTGGTTTACATCTTTTAAACTAAAGAGCAGAGGCTGAAAACGTCCAATCTGTGCCGCAAAGAATGACACGTTTGACCTTCTGGCGCTGGGTGAAATCTGCTCTTTGTGCTACAGCCAATATTTATTCAGTTCAAGGAGGGAGATTATTTTAGCGTTACTTACGGGGAAGCTCTGCATCCAATGGGAACTGGACAGGGCTGATTTACTCAGCGGTGTTTTGGTGGCAAGCAGGCGCCTTTTTAAATATAGTCCCCCACCCCCGGCATTCCTGCCAAGCAACTGTCTGTGTACTCCCAGTCCAGGGAAGTGGCGTGTCTATATTAATCCTCCATGTTGGACACGCACTAAGAGCTCTTTCTCTTGGCTCCATTGAGCTCCGGTGCCAAGAGCGATCATGGGTGTCAGTGTATTTAATGGGAAAGGACACTCAAATGTTAAATAACGGGGTTTAATCTTAAAAAGAATCGGCTAAAACTAAAAATAATCCCCCTCTCAATCCCAGTTTTGGCATAACAAGTTGAAGTCTGGCCCCCTTTAATGTGAAACTAATGACTTTGAGTGCAAAGCTGCTTAAACCTGCTGTTACGTAAAGGGCCAGGCCCGATAAGTCAGAGCTCATCACATTTTCTTTACTTTATGAAAATCTTCACACGACTTGTTTTTCTGACATTTGCTAATGAAGCCAGGAAAGGAACACCACATATTGTTATTATTAATCATTCAGACTATGACGTGCATCGTTTTGCTTTGATCCAACCACAGAAGGGGAAGAAGTGCTCCCCGACCCAGAAAGCCGCAGAGCCCGTCCGCCTGTCCTACGGAGAATGTGCGAGCGTCCGGCTCTACCGGCCCAACTACTGTGGCGTGTGTACGGACGGACGGTGCTGCTCGCCGCGGCGCGTGCGCACCGTGCCCGTGACCTTTGTCTGCCCGGACGGCGAGCGCTTCCAGAGGTCGGCCATGTTCATCCAGTCGTGTAAATGCAGCGACGATTGCGGCCACCTCAACGAAGTGGCCCTCCCCCCACAGCAATGGATGTACGGGGACATGCACCAGTTCACAGACTAGTACCGAGGAGGACTTTGTTTTATTTTTTCATTGTGATGAGGTCAATTTTCTTGATGAATGAAGACTCTTTTATGACGAGGGGTCATTTTTCCCCTCTGGCTCCCAATGAGTGAAGAACACAGGTCGCCTCTGTTTTATTCTCAATCATAAAGGACACCTTAATTGTGAGTGTGTGACAGGAGTGGATTGTACACGTGCCCACTCCTGTTCAAACAGACATGGGCCCTAAATCAGAGCCTGAGGCACTCCTGGACTTCCTCCACTATTGGACTGAACGCTGGTTCAAATGTGCTGGATTCTTTTTGAGACCCTGAGGAGAAACGCTACAAGAGCAACAAAGCACTTTGTTCAGCACTAGAACTAAAGAACCAGAACTATGACGGCAGCGCACAAACACTTCACCTGCAACAATAGCCTCACACTGATGCTGGATGACTCCATGTCCCACAATGCACTGACAATTTACCGACAAGCGAAATAATCTTTTGCGACTTTGTGGAAAGAAAATGTTGCGTTCTTAAAATGATAAGGAACACCATCTGAAATGGATGGGAGCGTTCAGCTGGACCAACGCCAATTAATTTCTTGTTTGTGCATTAAATGTAGCTCAAGAGGAATGTCTTACCTGTATTTGAGAATTTATTTTGGATCACTATTTTCTGTAAATATTCTTTATTTGGATCCAAGTTTGTGTTGGTCACAAATATACACATCTGTGGATTGAGACACTGGAGCGCAACTGTCCCACGTTGTTGTTGGCCCATCCATGTTTGATGCAAGTTATTTTTTTACTTGAGCTCAACCTGCAGTCGCAATAGTAAAATTTGGTAAAGCGGTGGCTATGACTATGGCACACTCTACTTGTGAGAATAGTAAACTACAACGGTTTGTTTTACAGAATACTGTAATCTGAAGAGGCCTCAATGGTAAAAAAAGATCAACACCATTAAATAAGGTATAAAAAAAAGTTTTATTCAGCAACCCGAACAAAATATCAATACAAGGAGAACACTAAAACAAGCACCCTGCAAAGAGACAAATTAAATGAGTTTTATCTCTATGAATTGGCCAACATATATGGTAGGAGGGGTGGGGGGCTTTAAAATAAGTGTTGATGGTCTTTTTCCTCCACCAAAATACAGCAAATCCCAGCTTCACAGGAAAGACGCTTCAGACTCATCTGGACTGTTCAACTGCAAAGAGAAAAGGGGTGGTTTTTGGATGTGAGGGGCAAAAGAAATATGTAATGAACTTTTTTAAAGTGTTAGCCTTCAGCAGTGGGGTTAGTTTAACTAACATCCTGACATGTGATTAATTAACTTTTAAAGAGTAAACCAAACACACTTTGATTTGGTGACATGTTATCTCCAGTAACTCAAGACCAGAGCACAAATAGCCTTGATTCCATCCATTATGTCAACAGCTGGGAGATGGTGTGTGTGTGAACACATTAAAGTGGGGAGCGAGTGCACGTGTGAGCAACAAACAGAACTTACTGTAGGAGGAGATATCGATCTCCTCTGGTAGCTCTGCTACATTGACCTCAAAGCGGTCTTGGACATCGTTGAGGGTCTTGGCGTCAGTCTCGTCAGACACAAAGGTGACGGCCAGGCCTTTGGTACCAAACCTGCCCGCACGGGCCACCTGCGGAGAAAGAAGTTCGGGCTCAAACCGGGCTCTGCATTCTCAATTTGGGATTTGTAAAATACTCAATCTCTGATATAGAAACAAATTAATATTATGGCTGTACTGACTCTGTGAAGGTATGTGTCAGAATCCTCTGGCATGTCGTAGTTGAAGACAATGTTGACTCGCTCAATGTCCATGCCCCGACCAAACAGGTTGGTCGCAACCAGGATTCGCCGCTGGAAGTCTTTAAACTGCTGGTACCGGGATAACCTATGGGGGGGATGGGAGACACGGGCAACAACAGGAATAAATAAGATAATATTCCAAAGTGAGACGTAGCACATAAACCTGGTTGTATATTTCTCGCCGGTTACTTTGATATTTGCCTAACACATGTAAAGTTCTCAAATTCAAGACATTGAAATTAAGAGAACTCCTGTTAAATTCAATGTGTTAAGAAAAAAAAGAGAGGCTAGAATCAGAAGGCTCGTACCGCTCCTCCTGCGCCATGCCCCTGTGGATGGCGATGGCGGGGAAATTCTGTTCCACCAGCAGCTGGGACAGAGCAACACAGCGATGCACTGATTTGACAAAAATCACCACCTGAAGGAACCGAAAGAAAAAACGTTGCATATTTTTGCTGGGAATGGCAAAGACATCGATGAGATGACAGGTTTAAATCAACAGAAATATCTCCCTCTAGAGGACAATAAACTATTATGAGTAGAAGGACATGGGCACAAATGCATATTTCTTAAAAATAAGCCTCACGACAAAGATTTTAAATACAAAAACAGAACTGATTCAGAGAGCTGCCGGTGGTACCTGGTTGAACTCGAGTACGTCGAGCAGGTCGAAAAGCTTCCGGTTTTTCTCGCTGTCCTTCAACTTGCAGTAATACTGCTGTAAGCCGTGGAGTGTCAGCTTGGTCTCGTCATCCACGAACACTTCCATGGGCTACACAGCAAGACAAGCGTTAGCAGGCATGAAAACGGGTCAGGGGTGAAAAAGGTGAGGATAGGCGTGCGGGGGGGGGGGCTGGTGACTTCCACGAACATCGATGTTGGATGATAATCTATAGTACCTCCATTCTGACACCAAGTCAGTGATCGGGCCCTATAATAATAGTAATATTGTGTATAATATGGTCATTCATGAACCAACTTCCTTTTTTGTTGTTGGCGTGAACAAGTCTTCAAGTCTTGTGCTCTGCTGAGCCACGAGTCTGTTCCTCGAGTCTGTTCTGCTTCTACCTGGTTGTCACAATCTTCTAATCTATGCCATACCTGTCATAAATATCATGATACAATATCATAAAACAGTATACCATAAATACGATACTGGTATATTTATCTATAATAGTAATAAATAAAATATCTGTACGGTTCACTTTTTACCAACTTTTTCAACACTTAACAAATGGCAGTAATATTAGTATTAGCCTACAAAATATTAATGAAACTACATGGAGCCATCATAGGATTGATTATCACTATGAGGCCGTTAGTCTGTATCTGACCGGATGATTGAGTTCATCAGGATGAGCAGCTGGAGAGTTACACAACTTTACAGACTGAACTTAAACATTTCACTTCTGGCATTTTTTTATTTTTAAAGCCGAAAATTCCGCCACTTAACGCCTCTCTGTGAGCGCTGCGCAGTGTGCGCAGACAGCTTGACACGGAGCAGCGCGTGCGCTCTGATCCCACGCTCCCTTAATGAAGTATCGATACTAAAAATATGCTAAATCACATCGTGTTTAACGTACGGGTACTTTGTTAGTATCGCTACACCGTGCAGCGTGACAGCAGCAGATGTAGAGGGCTAACATTCAAGCTAACCTGAACCCCCAAACGATGAGGACATCTTGACGCTGATTGGCCGAGACGCAACACGTCCCATCAAAGATGTTTTATTGCGAAGAGCACCACTCCACATTTTCTCCGTGTCCCACTGCAATCTCATAAACCCTGGCCGGCCAATTGACACCCCCCGCTACCCCAAAACAAAAACTCTTCGGATCTACACGATTCACGTTAGTCACCTATTTTGGTTTCAAAACGGCGAATTTCACCGAAAGGTGAGGGATTCTCATGCCTGGTTAGTCTCATACACACACAGGTCTACAACTTCATACAGTTTGATAAACTTGCATTATTACTGTAGTTTCCCAGCACCTCAGTTTAAAATAATTGTTGCACTTTGTCCCACTTTCTCTAAGGCCTCAGCAATTTAAACATTTGTTTATCAACAAAGATCGCTCAATATAGGATTAAAATGTCTTTGACATATAGCGGAATGATGGACAGAGTTTGAAACATTAGTAAATCTCAATGATAACTCACATCCTGCATGAACTTGCGACAGACAGGGCGGATGTCCTTGCTTAGCGTCGCACTAAACATCATAACCTGTTTCTCATGAGGCGTCACCCTGAAGATCTCCTGGACGTCGCGTCTCATATCTGTCAGCAAAAAAAAGAAATATACTCTGAACATTGCATTTCGATTCTTCTTTGTAAAATGGAGTCAACATTATCATAACATTTCTCAACTTTATTTAAAAACATAATTACAGATTAAAGCTATACCCACAACAACCCATTTTCTACTGCCGTGACAATATGATGGAGAAAGATTAAGACACACGGTGACGCTATACTGCTGTCCATGAGATATGAATTCAAAGAACAATACCCGCATCAACTGTCTAACATACCGACCAGTCCTTCACCAAAGCTACACAATTCTTTAACATCCACCACTAAACACTTTTGACTACAGCTCGTACTCACCCAGCTGCTCCAGCATCCTATCACACTCGTCAAGCACAAAGTGTTTGATGTTCTTCACATTGAGGGTCTTGTTGCGGATTAGGGCCAGGGTACGCCCTGGAGTTCCTACAACAATGTGAGGGCAGTTCTTCTTGAGCACTTCCTCGTCCTTCTTGATGGCCAGGCCGCCGAAGAACACCGACACCTTGACTGTTGGCATGTACTTCGAGAATCTCTCATACTCTTTGCTGATCTGGAAGGCCAACTCTCTCGTGTGGCACATTACAAGGACAGACACCTGGCATATGGGGAAATTAGAAAATATGTCTTGTTAACTGTTGAATGTGTATGTAATGCATGTTCTGCTTTTGTATTGACATCAACAAACAGCTGATTGCAACAAAATGTAATACAGAGGATGCAAGGTTTACAAAACAGTATTTTTAACACCACCTAGTACAAAACTATAAGAGATATGACTATTGAGCATGAAAGGCAAGCAAAACGCAAGTTTGACCAACTCACCTGACCATCCACAGGTTCTATTTGTTGCAAGGTGGCCAGTACAAACACGGCAGTCTTTCCCATCCCGGACTTCGCCTGACACAGGATGTCCATGCCCAGTATAGCTTGTGGAATACACTCATGTTGGACTGAAAATGAAACAAATGGCAATTAAAAGACAATATACACATCTTCAAAAACATCTGGCAATCAAATGATAATTTAAAGATGATATATATATATATTTTTTATACTTTATGAAGCAATGTAGGTCTTATTGTATTATACAGAGGTTGCTTTAAAAGTAATATTTCCATATAGCTTTTTTGGAGAGTTTACATTAAATTACACAAAACTGTTGTTCACCTTCTGAGGGATGCTCAAATCCACAGTCGACAATGGACCGCAGCAGCTCTGGTTTGAGGAGAAAGTCCCTGAAACCTGAGCTGTGAATGGAAACGTAGGACCCCTTCACTTCCTTCTTATTTGCTGGGGTCGCAGTTTCAGGGGCTACCTGGGGCTCCTCGTCCTCCTCGTAGTCCAAAAGGTCATTATCAACATCGGTTTCAGCCATCTGTATGAACAATGTGAAAGCCAGTCAGTCGATTTGTAGTTTAAAAAATGTCCAAAGCAAAAAATTTGGAAGCGTCCTCCTTAATGTGCAAGCTTGTATTTCAAAAGGAAGCCAGGTGTTCGTTCAATTTAAACAAAATAATTGTGTTTAGATTTATTTTTAGTACATTTGATCGTAAATCTCAAAATATTCTACTCTTTGTAATGGTTACTTATCGTTATTACTCGAGTCCGCAATCGTGTAGTAGACCAATATAATAAAGTGAATCGTAGAATTACTGTGTTACGAATTTTCTGTTAAAATAGATTTTACACAGAGCCGATGAACTAGCTTGATGCTACAATTAACCGCTAGCTCATAATGTCGCAAAGTTAACACGAGGGTGGTTTGGCCAACGTTCGCAGGCCTAACTGAAATCATTTTTTTTTAATCTATTAATTACATTGATCAAAATAGAAGTTCAAATTAACCGGTGCATCCTGCTAGCAATTGTAACGACGCTGACTGAAAACAAAAATGGCCGACGGAGCCTTCCCTTTCATTCAACCCGGTTAGTTAGCGAGCTAACAGCTAACAGCTAACAATTGAGCGTGAGTCACGAATTACTAGTAACCGACATTTACGCTACGTTACCCTCTTCCAATCCAACTCTTCTGACATAACATCACGCACGAGTTAACGTCATGGCATTGTATAGCGAACGAATAGTGAGACAAATAAACAGATAGCTAAAGCTAATTCGTACACTCAAAACAAAGCTAACGTTAGTGTGGCTAGCGTGTTAGCTGCCTAAGCAAATCTTTACATCCTAACTTTAGCCACTGCTACCAAGTATTAAAACTCCTTGAGTGGGTCATAACATATACAGACATACAAGTTATGTCAAGTATGATGTGAAAAGTAGGAAAAGGCTGCGACATTACCTTGCTTTGATAACTGTATGTGCTGCCGATGTAAAAGTGCGCAATACTACCGAGTTAGCGAGTCTTAAGAGCACAGTGAGCACACATGGATGGTGCGTTCAAGTAAACCAAAGAAAAACCGTGCGCTCTCGATGGGGTCCGGATCAATGACTATAAAAAACAACGTAAGATCTTGTGCCTGATAAAAACTATAGACTAACAACGAAATTAATCTATCAATACAATTATCAGGATTCTGTTGTTTTTATTTTCAACATCATGTGATGCAGGACAAAGCCGTGAGATGTAACGGTGCCACTTAAACACATATACACAGTAGTATTCATATTGTAGACATAGATTTAAGATACATTAATGGCACAGCTTTTGGGGTCTTTGTTATCTGAAACATGGTAATAACTATCTATGTTCCAATTATTATACTGTCTAAAAGATACCGTGTACTTTCTAATGCGATTACGTTAATTGCCGTAACACCTGAATGCGTCGGTCACTAGACTGCGTTGCCTGTTCAGAAACAACCTTGTGCTCGTTTCTAAGTCTGTGATGAGCCAGAATCACAGAGGTCAGGGAAAGGGGCTGTAATATTTAATGAACTGCGGTTGGGCCGTAATATTTCTGGAGATTAATTATGTTATAATACGTGTAATGTGACTTACAAAAAAAACTTCCTGCCGTTTTTGTAATACAGTACAGCCAATATTCTGGTGCTAGTTTTTATCCTTTTGTCTTACGATGATATATTTTGGATGAAAGATCTTAAATTATGAGTATTTTCATAAAGCATTTTCAGCATTTGTTCGTCACTAAGAGCATGGGAAGCTGCAGTATCTATTTATTCCACTTGATGGCAATAAAGCAAAGGTATTTGGCAAATTGATAGATGGTATTTAATGTACCTGATACAATGTTCACGTTTGATATGAGGGGCCTCATTACAAAGTCAGAGAATATCCCTCAAGGCTTGCCTGTGGTAAAAAAAACACACATCAGTATAGAGATCTGATCACAACTGGATTAAAATGTGCTTTCTGGGAATCTAGCCTCAAATCCAACCATACATCTCCCTTCAGTATCAGTGCCTAATTCAATTTAAGGTAGTACAACGCTTAATACTCAAATGTAAGACTTCCTAAAAATAGAAAGTACCACAATATAAGGCCAGAATGTTTGAGATTCCACCATAACACAGCTAATGTAGATCATATGTTTTGGTTGTGTCAATCCTGGACAGATCTGCCGCCCTGTGCTTCACTGAAACCTGGCTCGGTGCGCACATCCCAGACATCGTACTACATCTGCCAGGCTTCCAACTCCTCCGATCGGACCACGTAACGCCATAAACCTTTGTATAGCCTGCAAACCATCTTATTCACTGCAAGATTTTTCCTCATCCATTCTGGCCGGTGTGTTTACATCCCACCTCAGGCCTGTGTGAGTGAGGCACTCCAACATCTGGCTGAGCAGATCAATAACATGGAGCACAAACAGACTCCATGCTTGTTGTTCATGGGGACTTTAACAGAGAAAACTTCAGCAAACAACTATCAAAATACAGATAGCATATTAAGTGTAGCACCAGGGACAAACACACACTGGAACTTAGGGACTCTATGAGCACTGCTTGGTTCATCTTCTCTCGTCCTATAGGGAGAAATAAAAAATGCTAAGAAGAGCAACACTGAAAAGCTGAAAACAAGTTTTCAGCCAATGACCCCTCGTCGGTTTGGAGAGGCAGTACTCACCAACTACAGGAGACGACCCCCCAACACACACACACACACACACAAACATACCACCCACTGAGAAAAATCACTGACTGGCTGACAACCTGAATGTCTTCTACTGCAGGTTTGATAAGCTCCCATCTCAGCATGCCAGCCTCAACCTGTCGGTGGATCACAAACTTCCTGACAAACAGGACACAGCAGGTGAAGCTGGTAAAAATCACATCCAGCACCCGGACTGTAAGAACTGGTGCCCCCCAGGGATGTGTGCTGTCCCCACTGCTCTTCTCCCTCTACACAAACGACTGCATCTCAGGGTGCAGTCGTTTGTGTCGAGGTCTGTTAAACTCCGGAAGTTCGCAGACGACACAACGATCATCGGCTTCATCAGGAACGGTGATGAGTCTGCGTTCAGACGGGAGGTGGAACATCTGGTCCTCTGGTGTGATCGGAACAACCTGGAGCTGAACAAGTCCAAAACTGTGGAGATGACAGTGGACTTCAGGAAGAGCCCCCCAACACTACTACCCCCATAATTTGTTGTACATACTAGTTCATTGTTAATGTTGATGCTTAGTTTCTGTGTTATACTCTGTTGTCTTTCATGTATTTTTTTTAAATATTTCTCTTGTTTATTTGTATATCACATGTTCATATGTACAAGAGCACTGTGTAACCGGAGTCAAATTCCATGTTTGTGTACGATACACACATGGCCAATAATGTGCAGAAAAACAATAGTGCCCACCTCACACATCGTCATCTTTGTGATTTCTTCACCAGAGATAACGGTTTCTGTACTTCAGACCAAAAGATAAATACCTTGTGCTTCATTTATGGCCCAAAGACAAATTTTTCTTCCATGAATATCAAGCGTTTTTCAAACCTTGCAGAATGATCCGTGAACTGCTTAGTTGCACCAATTTGCTGGAATCTTTTTTCCAGTATAATGAGTTAGAATAGTAACATCATTTAAAAAAAATCATATCTAAACATCATATTAATCTATAAATGCAGCCCTCAACTAAAAGCCCCAGGCCCAGGTGGCCAAACTTGGCTAACAGTAAAGCCTGCCATTTTATAGACAGTTGGTAGCAGCAATGTGTGTGTATGATGCAACTACCGTATTGCTCAGGACCCATAGACGCACATTGTTGAGTTTGAAATTGTTTGTATGAGCGGTTCTCAAGAAAAGCTGCAAGCAGTAACACCACAGGCCAGGCAGGCAGTTCTGAACAGGCATCTTTTCAACAAGCACTGCACCAGTTATTAAATGAAAAAGGAGATCTGAAACTCGTGTCAAGGCTGAGCATTTAACGTTCCGCTCCCTTGGACCACTGATGCAATATGCTTCCCCTTTATTACAAAATACAAACACTATGAAGTCTGAGAGAACTGTATCCGCATTCATTATTTTGTGCAACATATTTTCCTGTTACAACGTGTTTGGGTTACGCAGGGGTTTTCAAAACAACCCCATCAGAGAGGGTTTCACCTGCTGAAGACATTTGAAGCCATTTCCTACTGAATATAGGGCCAAGCAGATGAACCTAGAAGGTATCTCCATTTGTACATTGACAGTGCACATATTTTATAATCAGACATATCTTTATTGCAAAGGTGATATGTCTTGTTAATTTCAGTGAGGTCATCAGCTCTCAAACAATGAGTTTTAGTCAAAGGCTCACCGTGACCTCTAAATCAAATAGGGCTTATTTTGAGGTTGTGTTACACTGTGTTAAACTTGTGAAACGTGTGTTACACGTGTGGAACGTGTGTTACAAGTGTGTTACTACACTTGTGGAACACATGTGTTATAGATCAAAGGGAGGAAATACAACAAATATGAATAAGCATTTGAACACAGCATGGAATTAAATGACAGGAATGTCATGTGTTCGATGCAGCAGCAGCTCAGCTAACGTCGGCGCTTCATCTCTTTCTGTCCAAGGTAAACTCCTCAAAAGTGATCACAACCACTCACTGTGTGAAGCAATTTGCCTTTATTGTGTGTAGTTGATCAAGTTATCTTCTGTCCCTTTGTTTGAAGCATACATTTGAGCTCCGGCATTGGTCTCCCGTTATTGATCACTTCACGTTTGGATTGAAAGTCCAGTTTTGAGAAATGTTTGATCGTAACGGTGTTAATGATCGGAGGGCGTGTGTTATCAGCAAACGTTCGCGTTATCGTGTTAACCCATTATTAAACTGAGCATATCGATTTTTAATCCATTATTAAACTTAGCATATAGCTACGCTAGCTTAGCTATAGAATCTTCCATTTTCAGCCCCCTACATTGAGGCAGAGGTCGTGTTTGCCTCCCCTCTTAATGTGGCTTTATGTCAGCTCAGCAAATTCAGCGATTTTGTTCGTGCCATTTGTTTCATTGTGTAAACCAGCTTTCACTTTATAAATAATCTCCATTGCCATCCAATTTAGCTGATGAGGTTCAGAGTCAGACCGGTTCAGAGGCTGGTAGTCTGTCTGGGTCACAGGCTACAGCACGTCTTGTACACCGCCTCATATCTTTGTGCTCAGGCATCCTCCACCCCATCTGAGAGAGTGTTCTCCACGGCTGGAGACACAATAAGTCCTGAGAGATCGCGTATCCTCCCGGAGAAAGCAGACATGCTTATTTTTCTGCACAAGAATTGTTGATGATCCATACAATTGATGGTTGCACACTTGGTATTTGCCACTGCTAGTTTCATTTTTGGCAGCTCAGTTCATATACCCTTTAAAAAAAGGAAGGAGCACTGTAATTTCTAGGAACATGTTTAAATTAAACAGAATACATTTTATTTAAGTTATGTAAGTTTTATTTTAAGTTCAAGAGGAATATGTATAAATGTTTTTGGTTATTAAAAAAAATGTAAATGTGTATGTATACATACTGTATATGGTGTGTGCAGCATTATAGAAAATTATATAAAAGAAAATTAATGTAAATAAACTCGTTTATGCTCTTTTTCTCACTCCTTGCCCAATAAGAATCGATAAGAGAATCGATAAGAGAATCGAATCGATAAGCAGGAATCGATAAGGCATCGGAATCGTAAAAATCTTAACAATTCTTATTGGGGTGGCTGTAGCTCAGTGGGGTAAGAGGGTCGTCCTGCAACCCCAAGGTTGTCGGTTCGATCCCCGCTCTCCCCATTAGTTGCAAGTCGAAGTGTCCTTGAGCAAGGCACTGAACCCCCAGTTGCTTCCCAGGTGCATCACTGCAGCCCACTGCTCCTTAATAACTAAGGATGGGTTAAATGCAGAGAACTAATTTCCCCATGGGGATTAATAAGAATGAAGAAGAATATACACTTTTAATAAAGTATATATCTTATCTATAGTTGTACTTTAGTAACGTTTTCATATGTGTACAGTGTATAGCTACATTTCCGTAAAGTATTAGAGGCAGTCGGTCTCTGTGCTGTGGTCAAGGTGAATTTACACAGAACAGGTCGATTACTTTTTATCGTGGCGGTTGGTTTAGGGAAATTAATGGCTCTAGCAAAATATTATTCTTTTATTCTTTCAAGAAATAACCCTGAAAATAGCCATACCAAATACATGTGCTTGTAGTTATGACAATACTTCAGTTGGATGCTACGGTATAATCACATAATTAATCGTTTACTTGTACCAAACACAGATAATCCGCTGTATGACACCTGCGGGTCCCGCCTTGCTGCCAAATACAGCTCTGCGGTGATTGGCTGTCTCCGCTGCCCTTCCAAACGGGATCTCGCCGTTCGAACGGGCCATTGGCGCGTCACATGCCACTCACATCTCGTCCTGCCACCTGATTGGTGCGCCCCGCCTCGCGCTCAGCTAAAGGACTCAGGACGCCAGCCAATCGGCGCGGTTAACTTGCCATGACTGATGCTGCCGTATACATCAAATCCCCCTCGAACTGCGAATCTCTCCATAAACATTCTGCTCCTCTAATTCCGCTCACGGACACGCGCGCGCGCGAGCCTCTCCGACCGCGCAGAGGCTCGCGACCAGCTGTGCGACGCGGCGCTGCCTACTGGTGGAGCGGCGGCAGGACGATGGCAGTGCGCGTGGACGGGCTCTCTCCGTGTTTGTCCTCGCTGGTCTATGAAGGTTTTAATTCGCCGATAACACACGTTTGACATTTGTGACGGACCGATGCAGGAGCGACGATAAACGCCGCGCTCTGATTATGGAAAAGCAGCCCAGGTAGGCATTCATTGTTGTATACGTGTAGTTGAGGTGTTTATTATTATGTGTATATGTATATATAACATACATGTTATCGCGTGGAGCCTATTACTAGCTTATTAATGTGTATCAATTCAATATAAATAAATAAATAAAAAGCAGTCCCACGCAGCAAAGCCCCGTCGGTGCCGGTTGTTGAAGCCCATCATCAACAGCAGCTTCATCCGCCTGCTCCATTTCTCTCAGGGAAAATTCCACTGTTCGGCGTGCCATCGGAGACACGGCCCATTCATGTTAGCCTCCACAGGGATCGCATGCTCTCTGTGTGCGCGTGCTTCGTGCATGTTACACAATCGTATTGTTGGTGGATGCCTTGGTGGCGCAAAGAGGTGGTGGTGGTGGTGGTGTGGGGGGGATGATGTGTCATTTCGGCCACAGATGTTGATCCAGCCGAGCCATGAGTCTGCAGAGCATGTAGGCCCCGTAGTTCCGGCAGCAAACAGCAGGCCGGGAGAATGAGCTGTCATGTCCAAATGAAGCACCAGTCAATAACATTCAAGGCTCTTCAAGAATGAAACCGCAGGACAAAGTGTTGAAGGAGTCATCCTTTTAATACAGGGCTTTTTTTCTCCTTTCTTTTTTATTTTGTGTGTGTAATGAACAGTGGATGGATGGCAGAAAGGGGGCCACCATGTTATATCCACCTGTATATTTCTATCAAGATGTTACCGTCCTTGGGGATGAAAAGCACCACGGCAAAGCCTCGAGGTGTGGTTACTTTATCCATCTAATCAGAGAGTGGGTTAAAAGTAAATCCCCTTTTAAATGTCTGGCTATGAACACCGAAAACCTGCACGTCTCTCAAGAACTGAGAAGACCACAGCGTTATGACTGTTTACATCTGAGCCAGGTGCGCATCATTGTTACCTCCCAAGTGGAATACAAAGTAGGCAACTGACTTTTGAGGTGTGATAATAAAAGATTAAGGATACCGCTGACTGACCCTCAGACAGCTTTTCTTTTTAAGAGTGGGTAAACTATTTAAGGAAGGAAAGAATTGACTCTTGATTTGTAATTACGGCGTGAATGTCCCATGACTAAAGCCCACGTACCACTGACGGGAACATCACATCCTTGTGTGAGATACAGTGAGATTATTCTCAGGTTCATCAGTGACAACAACTCACCGTGCAAGAGGCGTCGCATATCGTCAAGGAAACAGGTATCTGATGCCTCACATCCTGGTGACCTTATTTTGATGTGCCGCAGCCTCCAAACTTGTGTAACTGATCCCACGATCACACACAAATGGTTGCATACTATGACAGCCGATCACACCCAGGCTCATCCCAGCAAACCGTTTCCTGTGCACTCATTGCTGCTGCCACATTATTCATCAGTGTTAGAGGAGCGGTAAGCTAATATGCTCTGGATAGTGTGATCGCACTGTGTGTGTGTGTGTGTGTGTGTGTGTGTGTGTAGCCTCCAGCACCAACAGAAGGAGGGATAACTGGTGCTGTACAGTTTGTCCGCTTGCTGCTGTCCAGGTTTATTAACATGTGCCACCGTGTTTGTCGAACAGACACATCCAGGAGCCCCAAGTGCACGTCGTAGCAAGAATGAACTCACTGGTTTTCCCCACGCCTGAATTGAGATTTGCCTTTTGATAAGTTGTGCAAACTAGGGTAAAACTATGTCTCCCCCCCCCTTACAATGAGATCCAACATTCAGCCTAGTGGCGTAAAGCCAGTGAGAAAACCGTAGATGAATAATCAAAAAGGAGCATGATGTTTTTTTAATGAACCGTCGTTTGTAGCAGCAGCTGTGTTGGCAGTCATTATCACGTGGGGGGCTGTTATTCAACAGGCTCAGCGTTTGTTTGTGTGCAACCTTTTGGTTTTCCAGTTTTCCAGCTTCGGTCTCGGGTCATAAAAGGTCCCAGAACCCAAGTTGATGTTTTACAATGTCTTGTGTCAATTTACTGTCACAGGACAAAAACAAAAACAGCAAATATTCACATCTAACAAATATTTTTAACCTTTTTACATAAAACAAGTATTCAGTTTGCAAAATTGCTTTTGCTCGAAAATACCTGTTTGACTGTTTGGCCATTTGCTTCACAGAATTAATTGCCTTTGCTAATTGACTCTTTTTGCTAAGTCCCGCCCTGGAAACGCAGACTGGCCAATCATTGAGTTGAGTCGGCCAGCTCCAACCAGATTTCCTTAATGTTCAGGCTGCTTTTAGTGGATCTTAGCGAGTTATGGTTAAACGTTGCGTAATAGCGATAGTCGTTACCGGAGAGGTGGGAAGGAGATATGCGTTCCTAAAACGTAATGTTTCTGTTAAGCCTGTGGAGCTAACAATAGCACAGTATGTTAGCACATCATTAACTAGCATCAGCGCTTCTATGTTACGCGAGCTACTAAATGTTTACTGAAGGTTGACACGCTGCTTTTGCTTTTCAATGATTCTAACAGTGAACAAAGAGGAACAGTGTTGTTCCTTTATTTCATTGTCTTCGGTCTCAGTCACCAGCTGATGTGGTGCATGCTTCACTTTTACACTGTGATCTTGATCTTTGTAACTTTTTTTTGCTACTGAATCACTTCCACTTCCTGATATCATCTTTTCGACCCTTCTGTCTGCTGCTCTCTAAAGTCGCCTTTTCGTTTTTCTAAAACATGTCGTCATTGAGGGCAGTTAGTGACAGTGTGGGCTCCATGGTAACGAAGCTATGACAGCTTGACGGAGTTGCAGAAGAGGGTCGCGACTTAACACGGGGTCATTAAAATAACAGCACCATGCGCACAGTTTTACTAACGGTTGATTTTAAAAACTAATTATTGCCCTTTGAAAGCCTTCAGTATCAGCTGTCCTGGATCTGCTTGTCTTACTGGTTGGCTTGCTGGTTGACTGCCGGCCTGGCCCGTGTGCACTGCACTTCATTTCCTTTTCTAACTCATGGAAACATGGAGCAGCGTGATGACCTGGCTCATGTGGTTCAAGCTCACTCCGACTCCTCCAGAGCTCTGCTTTCTCCCCTTTTGTTCTTGAAGACTGCAGTTGTGTAACTCTCTGTTCAGCCCTGCAGATTTTTACAATGACTGAATTATGATCTCATTTTCACTCTGCTGGATTAATAATATAATGCGAATTATGTTGAAAATAATGAGGCAGACATTTGCATAGGGCCATTTTAAAAACATCACATTGTGATTATTATGACTGATATTACAATTGCAATAGGATTTCTGATATTAGAAGGAATGATACTTATTTACATCATTATTCTCATTGAAACAAATGTAAATGATTATGATGAGCTCATCTTTTGGACTTCTCGCTCATCCTTACTTTTAATTAGCAGCAGGAAAGCGTTAGTCATGTAAAGCTAACGTGGTCAGTAGATTTAGGCGACCAAGTTATAATTTGTGCTTATATTGTATTTTTTAAATTAAAGGAGACGGCATTGGTGAAAAGAATATCTCTTTGCTGGCAATGCTAACACTTCACAGACCTCTGAAACGTGACGTTTCCCCAACGAGGCGCAGATTTTTAAAAGTGTCACACAAACAAATATTTGCTTTGGAAAAAAACCAAGAGGGAGCACGCACCCTCCGGTCCCCCCTCAGGTAAACCCTGTCAGCGCTGTTGCTTGCACTGTTCAAGCTGTTGGCACCGTTAGCAGCAAGCCGCCGGCTCAGTCGTCACCATGTCGAGAGCGGTTTGGAGGGAATCCCTCTGCTCTGAATATTGAATGTAGCACCTTTCTTTGTTTGGTAAAGCTCACCTCTAAAACCCTAGCATATTAATCATTTGAATGAATACTGATGTGAAAATTATAGTCATAATAATCAAAATGGTTCAGCCCTAATTACACCACTGTCGTTAGGTAAGCTAAGTGGCTAAACAGAGAGGACAAACACATCAGCATACAGGCATGGCTAGTGTTACCAAAATATCTGTGATTCACGAGGTAGTCGGGTACAAACTCGTTGCTTCACTGTACAAAAGGTCGGAGCACTTCCTCAGCCAAGTCAACGTGATGTTTAAAATGAACCCGAGGGAATGATTCACCGCAGGGCGAATGTGTGGGAGTATGATTAACGACACAGACGTGTTACTGAGTGAGAGACGTTTTGAAACCTCTGTTGTCAAACATGGCTGTTGTCTGTTGATGAAGTCCAGTTTGCACAATCCACCTGTAACGCGATGCGTCCTGTCGGCTAATGGGCTGCTTTGAGGGAAACCATTTGGAAAAAGAACATTTTTATTTAGTTTTTTTAGGTTATGAAATTGGATTATTTGTTCTCATTCCCTCAGGAGGCTTGAAGGTTGTTGTCAAAAACAAGAAAACCATACATACTAATATCCTTTTTGAGATGTAGTTTTGGTGCTCGTTTTTATTTCTAACGCTAAAACGGCAGATGTTTGTAATCGGAGCGGCCGACCACGCAGCTGCTCAGCTGCTGATCGGTGTGCGTGACGGCACTGCTGGGAAAGTATGAAATTAAAAGATAATATAATGACTGCAGCAGGATGCCTAATGTCAGTCATTTAGCTTCACATTAAGCAGTGGCTATGTGCCTGTAGTAGCAGTGTGTGCCACATGTCGCTGTTTATCCTCCATGTAATCCAGTTTTAAGATTAGTGCGTGATTAGTGGATGTTGTCTGTTTTTTTAAATACAACATTAATCTGAGCAGTAGTAGTGCTAATGCACTGACCATTCAGTGGTGGAAAAGAGCAAAATAGTCACCTGCACTTGAATATAATTGATGGGTTGTAGGGGATGGCTATTTCGAGACAATTTCCTCTGACAGTGTCACTCATGGGAGCCGACCAGGAGACGCATACAAACACAATTTGCAGCAGGAAAGCGTTAGTCATGTAAAGCTAACGTGGTCAGTAGATTTAGGGCGCCAAGTCTGGGCAGCATTTCGTCGCCAGTGTCGCTTCGATTGCCCTGAATGTGTCTCTTCTTCATTCAAACTTAATGTTACACCTAATTCTCATTGGCCAAATCCAGGAAAACATTTGTTGCACAACACAAGCGTTAGAGAGTTTCCAGCAGTGGGTACACGGGGGCTGTTTGGAGAACAGGTGGTCGGTACTGTAATGGCGATGCTGGAAAGCTGATGGGTTAAAGGCTCGATATTTCCAGTACACAGACATGAACATAAACCACTTGAGCCACCAGATTAGGCAGCAGTCGAGGTGGACCAAGAATTATGATTTTTTTTCTCTATAGGAGACATATCGTGCTCATTTCCAGATTCATCCATGTATTTTAAGGTTTCTGCGAGAACATCTTTAGATAAAAAAACTCCATGTTTACTTCCTGTCAGCTCATGTCATTCTCACACATGGCAATGAACTGGATGTGAGGTTTAAAACTGAAATGATCTTTTTTATATTCTATCACAACCGTACGGGAATCCTGACCCCTTTTACAGGCGGTGTGTATTTCTCCATGGATTGAGCATTTTCATACTTAAACAGTATTTATGTAAGTGGCACTTTAATTTTCAATTCAATTCGGTTTATTTTGTATAGCCCAACATCACAAATTACAAATTTGCCTCAGAGGGCTTCACAATCTGTACACATAGACATCCCTGTCCCAGGACCTCACATCGGATCAGGAAAAACTCCCAAGAAATAGAAAAAAACTTTCACGGGAAAAAGGGGAAGAAACCTTCAGGAGAGCGACAGAAGATGATCCCTGACAGATTGTATGAATAGTTAGTATTTGGTCACGGTGGGGCACATTTTGTACATACTGTTCTCATACAGTGCCTTTGCTTTATAACAAAGCATCTTATTTTATAAACAGATCACATGTTTGTATATAAATCTTACAATGTAACCAATAAAAATAGCTGTGAAATAAATGTAATGTAGACAATACCCTCTAAAACACAGTTAGGTAGAAGTATCATGAAATAGAAATACTTAAGTAAATTACCTAAAAATTGTAGGGGGATGACCACGGTTATAGGCTAATGTGTGAAAAGAGGCGTGTCTTGGGGGTTATTGCGCGAATCCAAAGATTTGACATAGCGGTGTCTCCTGTAAGCAATGGACCTATCAGTTTTCCTAAACCTAATGATATAGAAGACAAATCCGAGAATGAGTCCGACTCAGATTGTGAGGAAACGGTCGTGGCGAATTCAGCTTTTTTGATGTGGCTGCGCGAGTTCACCTGGCTGAGGTATTTCAGGAGACCAATTCAATGAACTGTATATTCTGCTGTCGATTCCCACAACATGCGGGAACACGAAATGTGCTGATAAGACTGGCACTACACAATTAAAACACGCTGATCAAACACAACGCCAGTCTGAAACATAAAATGTGCCGCGACCTGTGCAATGAAAGTGCAGCTCCACTCCCAGTCGCATTGAGAAGACAAGAGGCTGCTAACCAGTGCGCCGAGGAGGCCATTGCTATTAAGTTTAACCAACACGTCATTTTTCATTGCCAAAGAAGAACTGCCTATTTAAAGGCCAAACTTCTACAAAGGAAGAAGAATGGTAAAAAAAAAACAAACATACAACTAGAGCGGGCACTCGGCACAAGCGCATATACCTACATATATCACAAGAGCATTGAATTTTGAACATTTTGGCATTGGCATTTGCACACAAATTGGACACAAATGTATGTAAAAAAAAATTTTAAACCTTTCCATGACCTTGACCTTGGACCTGATTGATCCCAAAATCTAATCAACTGGTCCCCGGATAATAACCAATCATCCCACCAAATTCCATGCGATTCGGTTCAATACGTTTTGAGTTCTGCGAATAACACGCATACAAATAAATAAATAAATACCGCGATCAAAATAACCTTCCGCATTTTCAATGCAAAGGTCGCACAGTTTGTTGGCATCATCGCAGATACACTGAAACGGAAGACGTACAAGAAGATTAAGGACGCTCCTAAGGCAAACAGGCACCATTATGATTAAGCTGTTAGGCTGGTGGTAGGACTAACACATAAATAATTGTGCACAATATGTGATTTCATTTTAAGGTGTATATGATGCCACCACAAGTCTACAACTTGTTCTGTTGTTGTCAGTAGAGCATAAATATTCATTTTGTATTTTTAAGCTGTATAACTGGTGTATGTTATTAAAACTATTGCACAAGTTTATAAGATTGTATATTGTCAAATTATTTATCAGTAATACAGTAAAAATGATGGGAAAACTTTGCAAGTCGATTTATAGTGTGCGCCCCTAAATTTTCAAATTTTAAGTTAGGGACCACTGTGCTCCTAGTAAAAAACGTTAGTCTGGAGCCCTGTAATACACACACACACACACACACACACACACATAGACAGGAGGGTAGGGAGGGGGGGAGACACATCAGCGAAGTTGAAACAAGCTGATTTTCTGTTTTTCTTTCATGAAATGCTGGCCAGGTTATTCAAGGAGATTTTTGGAAATAATTGACGGCTCAGAATGTCTGTGTGATGATAGGTAGGAATATTACTGTTTGCTTATTTTTCCAAAAGGGCAAATATGGATGGAGCTGTTGTTGGGTGTATTGTGAAGAGATCATAAGGGGGGGGGGAACTTTTGAATTTTTTTTTTTACCACTTCTTATTTGAATTGCCAAAGGCCGCTTCAACGTCGCCACGCCCAGATGGAGTTCGGAGAAAGCGCGTTCAGGCCGATGAAAAGTTCCTTTTAAATCAGACGGATCATGGCGGGGCAAACATGGGTTTTCATGTTGGGGGGGGTGAACAAAAGAAAACAATGGCCCTGTTTGTTCCTGTAGACAGTGCCAGCTCGGAGATGATGCGCCCAGGCATAGAATTTACACAATACAATAATTGTGTATGGTGATCAGTCAAGGAGGGACTGCACTGACCTTTCCTTATTCTAATCCCAAAACCCGCCTTTTCAGAACTGCTTTTAATGTGCAAGTGTGTGCTCTGTTTTTATTAAATAGCTCTTTTATGATGATTTTTAAAATGTCTTGCGTATTATAAAAAGCGCTATATAAATCAAATGTATTATTATTTTTATTAATAAACATAAACTCTCCAAATTGTAGGACAGCAGGACTCATACACACCCATGCATGGCAACACACACATACCTGGCCACACCACGTAATCTGTCACGTAGCACGCACACAAAACAAGCTTTCGAAGTGGATTGCAGTGAAAGCCTTTTATATCACAGTCCTCTGCAGCTTCTTACAAGTGCCCAATGACATTGGAGGCAGACTGCAGTCATACGGAGAGCAACAGCCAAGCTCTGAAATCTGGCTTGTTTTGCTTCGTCAGAGACCTTCACAATGTCCTTCCCTTAACCTTTGTGTGTGTGTGTCTGTATGTGCTTGTCTGTGCTTGTGTGTGTGTGTGTGTGTCTGTATGTGCTTGTCTGTGCTTGTGTGTGTGTGTGTATATGTGTGCATAAGAGAGAGAGAGGGAAAAACTCCCACTTTGGTAGCACTCTGCTGAAGTCCTGCGTGACTCACACCTTTTCACAGTGAGGTCTGACCAGTGACACGGCTGCGTAGCAAAAGCCTCTCTTCTTTTGTACTGTCATGACTAATCGGCTGATCTTTAATCTAATGAGGTCCTCTTTTTTTCTTTTTTTTACAAATCCAGATTATTCCTAGTTCTCTCTTCTTCTTCTTTTTGCATCAAAAGTGGATTTCAATACATTTTAAACACCATTTGCTGAATGTCTTTGCTATATATTGTTATCGTGTTCAAACCCAGCATGTATTGTAATATAGATGCACCTGGTGGAGAAAGCCTGGAAAATGACTTGTGAACATTTAGCCACAACTCAAAATCAACAAAGTGACCACCGGGTTGAAGGGGGCTAATTATTCCTGATTTTAAAGTGAGACTGGTTTGTTGACATTGGGTTACTTGTTGGGCGTAATGCAAAGCTCGGCAGTAGGGAGAATACCACCATCTATTCCGCGAATTGTGTCTCGATGATAGTGGTAAAGTAATAAAGCCCGCCTCTTGCCTGATCTGATTGGCTGCCTTGGCCGAGCAGGAAGTTGATGAGCTGTGCAACTCTGTGCCTTGCGCTAAAAAGTTGAGAATATTTTAACTTTTATGCGCGCCTAAAAAACGCTTAAGAAATGCAACGTGCGGCATTTAAATGGCGAGCATGAAAGGCTGTACCATCGGTATCATAGGAAAACAATGGTTTCGCTAGCGACGCGTTTTTGAGAGTCGCGTCCGGTGTGATCGGCCCCTGAGAAAAGGTTTGATTTGATGTCATCCATGCTGCATTGATGCAGTCGAGTGCCGTGAAATTAATCATCATCGCCATTGTCAGTCATCACGGTATCAGCAGTTTGACCATCGAAGGATATAAAGATCGTAAGCTCTCACAAGCAATGTAGAGATTAGTAGGGTATCACATTATCACCACAAAGGATGTCAATTCAGATTTGACTCTTGACCGAGGCCTCTGACCAGTGGCGGTGCGTCCATAGAGGGCGCTAGGGCGCCGCCCCTCTTAAAATTTTGAGATGAAAAAAAAAGAAGAAGAAAAAAATATAATATATCCTGTCAAAAAACATTATATACCAAATCATTTAAATAGCAAATATACCGTGTTGACGCTAAATGTGTGTCAACCACTTAAGTTAAATGTGACATAAATAATATATCGCCACTCATCCTCACGGAGAGAAGCCCCCCCATTTTCGGGCCTCCGAACGTGTGCTCGGCAGCGAGCAAACATTTGAATCTTGGGGCACGATGCGAAAGCCTGGCCAATTTATGTCACGTGACTGGACTATTCGGCAAATAAGAGACCGCAGGCTGCTAACGGAGCTGTTAGCTGGAGCTCAGTGAGTAATGCGCTGTTTAGTTTCTCCTGTCTGTTGTTCCAAAGTCCTGGGACTGAAACTCTCTGGACTTCAACGGTGGGAGGGATCTAAAGAGCTGCAGACAATTATCGAGCTAACAGCATGAAGCTAACCCTGTTTGCAGAGCAGCAGAAGGAGAAAGTTCTGAAAAACAGACACATTCCCTCAAGAATAATAGAAACAGGCTGGTTACAGACATGATGACTTTAATCAGAGAGTTATTGAGAAGTTTTCCAACTTTAAAGAGAGGAGGGCTACTTTTCTTTACAGTCGTGGGTCTCCTCTGTCAAACACCCAATGTAACATGTGATCTCTTTCTGACTCTATTCTGCTCTGAACCTCTTTCATGTGAGAGTGAAACTCTTATATTTTGCAAACCTCTGAAACCCAACCCAATGTTCCTTAAAGCTGCTCTGAACCTCTCATGCCCAAAGTCACAGTGTGTTGATAGTTGTTATTGGACCGTGTTGAGCACGGTGTGTTCTTGAAATAAAGCTTTGTTTTTTACAATATTCTACTCAAAACCTCTTTTCTTCTCATTGTTGAGTGCTATTTAAACCGCGTCGCCCAACTGCGCCCCCCCCCAACAAAAACATTTCACCAGCCGCCACTGCCTCTGACCAATGCGATTGGTGTCATTGACTTGTTAATGGTTCTTTTGATTGGGCCGGTGTCTGTGCATGACACTGGCCCATGTCTCTTCCCTGTTCAGACTGTTATTATTCTCCTCTCCTCTCCCGCAGGCTATTTTTTTCCTGCTCTCTTTGCTTGCATCTGCACGTTTCTCTCGACCTTCATGGTTGATTACACAGCCAAAATCAATCTCCCATTGCATTGACTTTTTTAATACAGACGGTTCAATATGGCATTTGTCAACCAATAAGCCGTGTTTGTTTCATATGCCAGCTATGATCACACTAATGTTTGTGTGTGTTGGGTATTTTTGTCATTATCCCCGCGAGTGGGTGTGCATGTCTGTGTCTGTCCCGGCTAACCTGACACACTCCCACAACCACACCACAGAAGTGGTTGTTGCAGACACACCTGGTCACTGGCGTCTGGCTGGGATTTCTCTCCTCTGCATAAGTTTGTATGCAAGTTATTATTGACTGGTCAGCTGCACCGTGTGTATGTACATTTGTGTTTGTGTGTGTGTGGCCAAAGGAGCTGCCATCCATAATGCAGAGGAAGGAGAGTTGGGAGAGCGGACTGTAGCTAGATGAAACCCTTGGAATATGAAAGGGTTCTTGGCAGTAAACCACTCGATGGGTTTTTGTTAACACCATCGACTTTGATTGTAAACTCACTTTCAGAAATGAGGGTTTCAAAGACGTTCTTTTGAAAAGACTGAGGTCCTACCCAGAACCATTTGCTTTTGAACACATTTCTTTGAACAAGGGAATACAAAAGGGTTCTCGGTCGAACGCCCAGTGTGGGGTTTTGTTTGCATCCTTAGGAGGTGGAATTGTTCTGGATCCAGGGAGGTTCTGGGTGGAACCAGTAAAACATAGAAGGGTTTTCTGTAGAACCTCTCATCGAGGGTTCTGGGTGGAAACGTGTACAGATGGTTCTGACTGTTACTGTATAGTGGGTTCCAGGTAGAACCCTGGAACCTTTGCAAAAGGTTATACCGGAAACCAAAAGTGTTTCTCCTACATGGACAAGCCAAAGAACACTATTTAGTTCCAGTTAGCACCTTTTTTCAAGAGTGTGGTCTCTCATTATGAGTGTAATACTGCTGACATGGTCGTTCTTACACTCCCTTTCCCAATGAAGAGAGAAATGCAGCATACTGTCACGATCCAGAGTTTTTGTGTCTTATTTTGAAGTCCTGTCTCTCGTGTCCTCTGTTTCTCTGCATTTCCTGTCCCTGTGATTGTCTGCTCTGTTCCTGATTGTTTACACCTGTGTGATTGCTAGCCTCGCCCTCATTGTGTCCACCTGTGTGATTGCTAGCCCCGCCCTTATGGTTTCCACTTGTGTGATTGCTAGCCTCCCCTTATTGTGTCCACCTGTGTCTCGTTCCCCGGTGTCAAATCACCTGCACTTTCCCTGTGTGTGTGTGTGTGTGTGTGTGTGTGTGT
The DNA here is from genome assembly GCF_029220125.1 of Pseudoliparis swirei. NCBI lineage: Eukaryota > Metazoa > Chordata > Actinopteri > Perciformes > Liparidae > Pseudoliparis > Pseudoliparis swirei. The sequence continues at coordinate 19,695,559 of NC_079411.1, forward strand.
GTGTGTGTGTGTGTGTGTGTGTGTGTGTGTGTGTGTGTGTGTGTGTGTGTGTGTGTGTGTGTGTGTGTGTGTGTGTGTGTGTGTGTGTGTGTGTGTGTGTGTGTGTGTGTGTGTGTGTCCCCTGTTTTGAGCAAAAGATAACCTTTTCTCTGGAAAATTGTTGGCATTTAAGTCCTATCTCTCTCTGACTACAACAAACATGAGACACAAAAGTTCTGAGTGTATCTATAGATTATAACAGTTGATTGACACTGCAGCTACAAAAAAATATTTAATTGTCAGACAACAGTCCATCTTATAACCAAAATAGCTCTCCGACAGCCGAGTCTGTCTGCAGTGATGGACCGTGAGGTTCTGTCAGGATGATGTCATTACAGTGACTCAGGGCCCCTCCTTCAAAGCAGTTACCTAAGCCAGGATGTGAAGGGGCATTATTAGCCTCTTAATGTGGCCAGTATGTTTACTCCATTCAGTCCATTCAGCCAAACATGACGTCTCAATGAAAAATGCTAAGGGTTTGGATGTTTGTATAAGGGGATAACTGGGATGAGTCCTATATTTGTCTGACTGTTTATCTGTTGGAGGTGGGCGCCATTCCCCAAAACAATATTGCTATAATCATTATAGTATTTAATTCAATGTTCAAGCAAAAATGTGCGTCTCAATCATGTCTTGATATAATATAAATGAAGAATCTTTGGGTTTAGACCCAAAGAAAATCGAACGATTAATTCATGATGAACATTTTTGTGTGTGGCTCAGACAAAACTTTGTTCAATTATCTGTGGTCAGTCAGTCATTTTTATTGAGCCTTTTCTAAATCCATGACAGGTTCGAAGACCTCTGATCATATTGGCTCCACAGCCAGCCAGGTGGCCAATCAGGCGATAGCCTGGCTCACTGAGGAGGGAGACCCTCTTACCTCACCCACACCGCTTCACCCATCCCCCTCTACCGTCACCGCCATGTCTATACCCAGCGGCAGCCCAGAGAGAGAGGGCTTCAGTGGGGCGCCCCCTCAGCTAGAGTGCCTTTCTTCCCCTCCCGGCATGGACACAGATCCCCCGTCAACGGGCAGTCCAATTCTCAGCCCAGACTCCTCTTCCCATGATGCATTGCTGTCGGCGCCGGCAGCCTCCCCGGCAGACTCGGAGAACTTGAGTCCCGATGAACTGGAGCTGCTGGCCAAACTGGAGGAGCAGAACAGGTGAGATCAGCAGCTGTCTTCATCAATATGAACTGCTGGAGTGAAAATAAGACAGTCGTTATAGTTGTATAGTAGCAGGTTCAGCCAGTTAATACTGAAGGAGTATTTGTGTGTTCTGTTTAGACTTCCTAACAATAGACCATACTCCATTCCGCAAGCCCGTTAAGTTTGGGATTCCTCTACATGTTTGGAGGGTCGTGTCTTTTTCTTTCCAAAACCCCAAAAAACAAAGAATAGATTAATCTGCTTGATTACAATACAATATAAAATATTACAAAATATTACAAAAACTGCCATAATATGAAATGAGATTAAATTCAGGGGCCTTCAATCATAAGATGTATCAAATATATTTATATCAATTCACAAAGAACTTAAAATTAAATACAAAAATTAAATATGATTTGACAGTTGTGTTTCTAGGTTCTTCCAGACATTTTCTGTAAATGAAAAACAATCAACTCTTATGATAAAAAATAAATAAAATGGACTTCCTGGTGTTGGATCGAGGTGCGCTTGGACGTAAATGGATAAACAGATGTGCCAAGGGAGTTAAAAAGTAAAGTGCATCTTGTATATAGATCATTTTATATATCGGTGTTTACACTTACATGCTTCTGCAAGTCCTTTCAGGACGCCCATTATTTAAATGAAATGTAATCACCTGGTTTCAAAGTCATGTTTCGGAAAGGGTGAGGTTTAAACCCTGAGTTAGATAAGGTTTAATCCCACACTACGAGGTGCACCAGATTCTCCGGGGGAAATGACTGTTCACATGTTTGTATCGCTGCACAAAAACACCTTTTAGTTTTGATTGGACTCCATTAATCCGAGCGAGGACTCCAACAGACAGTGAATCTCTTTCCACTGTACACTTCCTACAGCATCTGCTTCATGCTCTCCCAGTAACAGAAGGTTTATCAGAAGAAAATCATTTAGAGGAAATATCATTTTGCGGAATAGGCGTATATGCTTTCTGAAGTTCCATTAGTAGATCGATACCACTCTCTTATCAGTGGGTGACATATGAAGCTGGAGCCAGCAGCTGATTAGTGTAGCTTAGCACAAAGACGAAAAACAAACAAGTGACTTACTGGCTAAGATGAAAAGGCTGCAGCGTCATATTTATTGTGCAGACGTGTGTGAGAGCAGGATTGACCTTTTTGACATGATCTCTCTATTCCCTTGACTTACTGTTATTTAAGGGAAATACAGAGGAATACATTCTTCAGTCTAAAAATATATATATTAGGGCTGTCAGCGTTAACGCGTTAATCTATGCGATTAATTTGGCCGCGTTAACGCACTAAAATATTTTAACGCAATTAGCGCAACTTTGTTTACTTCCGGTGTTCATTGAAGTGTTTACACTCAAACCGAGTGTCAAACCGCGGCAGTACGGTTTAACACTGTTTCCGTTTTAAAAACAATTATTTCTCCGCGAAAATAAGGATCAGAAATCAGTTTAAACTCATGGATGAATCAGTCGGGTTTCCTCCTGCTCCTCCTTCCTCTCGTCTCCCCCTCTGATACACAGAGGAACAGAGGGGCGACGTGTCGGGTGACGCGGCGCGGAAAGAACTCGTCACACGAAACCTTCAACGTGATTTGTCAATCCGTTTGTCTGTCAACATTTTGGGAAAAAAACAACCAATGAACACTCAGTAAATCACAAAGGACCTCCCACCTCACAGGTGAGGCTCATTTAGCAGCCTGTCAGTCAGAGAACCAGAGAACACGACGCGAGGACAATGAGCCTCATTGAATAGAGCTGAGATTGTTCTGGAATGTTTGATGTATAACACATGGGTATGTGTCATATGCAAACGCCTAAGGTGAATTTAAATGAGCCCAGCCTCCAGAGGGTTAACGTGACATATTTGAATGTCAGTCAGTTACCAAGGCCACTGGTTCTGCTGTGTTCAGTGGTAAAGATGACAGGACCAATGGGGTCTCAATATACTTTTTTTTTTTACTAATCTGATGTTTCACTGAAGAAACAATCTATCATCCACAATATTAAATACCTCGCTGGCACTTTATAGGTAGGAGCCTCTTTGAAAACACAGCTCTGTGTGAAGTTTGGTCTTTAAAAAGAATGAACTTTTAACTTTTAATTGCGATTAATGAATTTCAAAATGTGCGATTAATTAGTTAATTTTTTTAAATCGATTGACAGCCCTAATATATATATATACTTTTTTTGTTTATATCGTTTATGCTTGCTCAACATCCAACTCTAGAATGTCTACGCCCATAAAGTAAGCATGTTAATTTAAAATGTTGAGATGGGTTGAAAGATATTAAAGATTAATAAAGGGCAATGAGTTCAAGGCCAACTGCCCCCCACCCCCCCCCCCCCCCCAAATAACGTTAGTCATACGTCTGACTTTGTGCGCAAAGGCATTTTGTTGCTTTATTGGGGTCCATTTATAATCCTGATGGCCAGCTAGCTGTGTGTGCCTCTGACTCTGTACTTTAAGGTAACACGCCCTGAGGCTTCTGGCGTCTCTGCAAGGTCGTGCACAAACTCTCCCGATGTCACATCAGTCTGCCGTGCCTTAGCGTCCCTCTCACTCTTGTGTGCGTGTGTGTGTGTGTGTGTGTGTACCTGCTCGTCTAAGACAAACAGGCCCCGTGCAGTCCTGTGCCTCCCTGTCCTCATGAACGGTCTCTCCACGCAGGCTGCTGGAGGCCGATTCCAAGTCCATGCGCTCGATGAGCGGTTCGCGGCGCAACAGCGGCTCCTCGCTGGTGTCCAGCTCCTCGGCCTCCTCCAACCTGTCTCACCTGGAGGAGGACACCTGGATCCTGTGGGGCCGCATCGTCAACGAGTGGGAAGAGTGGAGACGCAAGAAGGACAAGCTCCTGAAGGTGGGGACTGGATATTGAGTCATTGAACTTAATGAAAAGAGAGACGATATAAATAAGACGGTTATCGGCCTCGGAGTTCGATTATCACATGTTGTTGTTTCCTGGAACCAAAGGGGCTGTGGATCCCTGACTCGTTGCAGCTTTTAAGCTGCGGCTGGTTGGTCATTTCTATCCGTCCGGTTCTTTTTTTTTACCCCTACGGTCATGCCGTGCGTTATTTGTAGCCTCCGTGTTGTCGGAGCGCCACGGGTTTATTTTTCACCGCGACTGAACAGAGTTCAGGAAGGGAAACCATCTCCAACTCTGTCTAAATCTGTCGGCACGTGTCGATACTCGGCTATTTAAATCTGATTCTACCGATGGCTTGAAGTTGCACTGCACCGACACGCCTCTCTCTCTTCGCGGGCGGCATAATGTGAGCGCAAATAAACAGAGCATAACTCCACGGCGTTGTGATTCGTCATAATGCAGCTAGGGGCCGTAATTATAACATGACACTAAATTATCCTTGTAAATATATCTGTACATTATCCCATAAGTGAGTCTGCCCCCTCTTTGCTCCTCAAGAAATGCTTAAAGTTGCATCCCTCGCCACATAACGAGCAAGGTCTCTCCCCCTCTTTGCCCTCCAGGAGCTGATCAGGAAGGGCATCCCTCACCATTTCCGTGCCATCGTCTGGCAGCTGCTGGGCAACGCCACCGACATGCCGGTGAAGAACCAGTACTCCGAGCTGCTGAAGATGACGTCCCCGTGCGAGAAGCTCATCCGCCGAGACATCGCCCGCACCTACCCCGAGCACGAGTTCTTCAAAGGCCAGGACAGCCTGGGGCAGGAGGTCCTCTTCAACGTCATGAAGGTGAGCACTGCAGCCTCTCACAGCTCTGATCATCAGCGAGCTGAGACTGCTGTCGGTTGGAATCGACGTCTGGTACGTGTATTAGGCCGTGGGCACAGTTTGTTAAATGGTGGATTCATTTGGTGTGCATTCACGCTGAGAGCAGCTTGGGGGTCGCAGCTCAGATTATGTCGATAAAAGGAAAGATAATTCCCCGACAATATCTTTGAAAAGATTAAAACGAGACCCTCATAGGTACAGAGTTATTTTCATCGCACTAAATTCAACTCCATTGGCTGTCTTTAATCATTTCTTCAATCGTTTGTGCCCATCACAAGCGCCCAGAGCCAGATGCGCTGCTCATTTTGTCAATAGTCCAAAAACCTCGTTCACCCTTTACACATCAACCATGTTTTCTGGTGGCTCAGCGGTAGGAAATGAAGTGGCCTCTGGTGACTTTTTCATAAGCAAATGTTCGGTCTGCATTACAGATGTCATCTGCGCTGCGTTCTATAAATACATTGCATCGAAAATTCTAATATGTTTGTGTGTGTGTGTGTGTGTGTGTTGTTTCAGGCCTACTCTCTGGTGGACCGAGAGGTGGGCTACTGCCAAGGCAGCGCATTCATAGTTGGTCTGCTGCTTATGCAGGTAAGGATCACGTATTTCACCTGTAAAATGATCTATTATGAGGATACTTTGCCTGAAGGGTCAGTATAGAATGTCTCAGGTTCATCGTAAATAATAGCCACGCTAGATTTCTCTGATTTCTACAACCACAAACAGTTGATTATGCAGCGGGATTTGGAAACAGTTGCAAGCCAATTAAGTTGTCTCTAGAAGTGAAATATATGAGTGAGTGTATCATAAACTGTTCAACATAAGCAATGTCCAATCCGTGTCTAATGAGGGAACTTTACTCACCCGTCCCCCTCCTCCCAGATGCCCGAGGAGGAGGCGTTTTGTGTGTTTGTGCGCCTGATGCAGGAGTACCGTCTGAGGGAGCTGTTCAAACCCAGCATGGCCGAGCTGGGCCTCTGCATCTACCAGTTTGAGTATCTGCTACAGGTACAGAGGAAGGAAGCGAGTCCATACACAAACACAAGGCTTGTAGCGCAGCTTTCCTCCACAGGGGGGCAGCAAAGCATTCGTTTGTATCTCCAGTGCACTCGTTCTCTTTCTTCACCCCAGGAGCAACTTCCAGAGCTGAACGTCCACTTTCGATCCCAGAGTTTCCACACGTCCATGTATGCCTCATCCTGGTTCCTCACCCTTTTCCTCACCTTCCTCCCTCTGCCTGTCGCCACGCGCATCTTCGACATCTTCATGTATGAGGTAGGGAAGATTTTAAGGCTGGAAGATGTGTTTGACTGTGTATATATTCGGTTTGCTAATCTGTACCTTCCAGTCCACTGAGCTCACGTAACGCAAATATGGGACCTGTCTGCAGGGCCTGGAGATAATCTTCCGCGTGGGCCTGGCCATCCTGCAGTACAACCAGACTGACCTCATTCAGCTGGACATGGAGGGCATGTCGCAGGTAAGCGGCTGCAGATTTTTTTAGTTTTCAGAGTCAGAGGCTCTGCGCCCCGCCTTCTCTTTTGCACGCACGCTTCCTGAACTACAGATCTGCTCTGATAACAAAATAAGAGAGGCTAATTAACAAACTGAAACCAGGACATATTCAGTGGGTGATGGGGTTTTATATGAGGATAAACACTATGCGATATCGATTTTTTTGTGAAGCAAAAACATGAATTAGATCTTGATTTGTGCTCATAATGATCTGATTTCTAATAACAGACAGACATCTAGAAACAAATCAAAGATTTTACCATCCATCCATCATCAATACCGCTTCATCCTCATTAGGGTCGCGGGGCGCTGGAGCCGATCCCAGCTGACATAGGGCGAAGGCAGGGGACACCCTGGACAGGCCGCCAGTCCATCTCAGGGCAAAAGATTTTACCAGTTAGAAGTTAGTTTCAAATGATTTTTTTTCTCAAAATAGGGCTGCAACTACCTATAATTATTATTGTCATTATTGATAGATCTGTCAATCATTCCCTTTATTAATTGAACAGGTGTGTCGGTAAAATGTTCATTCTGTTTATTTCTATGTAACAATCCAAACCCCAAAATATTCCCCTTCTTGTCATATATCACAAAGAAAAACAGCAGATCTTCAGAGAGGTTTCGATTGAAAGATTATTGACTCAGTTAAGTCTCATAGTATCTCATAGAATTATTCAGATGAGTTAATACATCATCATTATTGTCCGTGAGCCTCGTTTTATCAGAACCGCGGTAGTGTTAAAAATGAACGCAGGGCAGACGCTCCTCTTCCCCTCTCTAAAATGTTCCATCCTGCTTCTGTATGAAATATGAATGAGCATCTCTGATTGCACTCGCTAATCTTGTGTGTGGTTCCCTCCGGGTCGGCCAGCATTTCCAGAAGGTGATCCCCCACCAGTTCGACAGCTGCACAGACAAGCTGATCCTCAGGGCCTACCAGGTCAAGTACAACCCCAAGAGGATGAAGAAGTAAGAGCGCTCATTACTGAACCGGCTTTAGCGTGTACTCCTGTCTCACTGGTGTCGAGGTTTTTTTACTCTGCAATACAAATTATGATGAACCGCCAAACAACAGAATGCTGCAGCCCGAGTATTCTTTAAAAAAAACATGCACACACAATGTAAAATGTTCGGGTAACATTGCATAATCCTGTGTTGTTATCTTTTACCAGACTTGAGAAAGAATATACCACAATCAAGAACAAAGAAATGGAGGAACAAATTGAGATCAAGGTGTGTGTCTACTCAGCTGTGTGTGCATGATGCGGATATTACAATAAAAACAAATTTAGTAGGATTTAAAACATAATTACTTAATTATATATAGAATATAATAGTTTTTCCCCTCTCTCCCACCTCGCTCTCTGTTCAGAGGTTACGCACAGAAAACCGGCTGCTGAAGCAGAGGATTGAGACTCTGGAGAAGGTAAGAGTCGGGTTCAGATTCCATCTTATCTAAATGCTAAAATACATCAGGTTGACGCGAAGCAGCCAGATTGCTCAGCGCAGGACGGATGACGTTTTGATCGGATCTAGCTCAACACTGTCACCAGAAAGCGCCGTGGGTTTAAGTTTGTACGCTTTATTTGTATTTCTCTGAAACACTTTTTCCCTGAGGGATCTTACGGCTGCTTCTTTTGTCTTCACACGCTTCTCTTAATCTGTCTTTTTTCGAACAATTCCTCCGTGATCCCGTTTCTTGCTCTTCCTCTCAGGCTTTGTTGTGGTTTATCCTCCCTGGTGTCCCACTGTCTTTCACTGTCTCTCTCTCTCTCTCTTCATCTCTATATTTTTTCACCCTCTTGTTCCTCCCCGCCACTGCGTTGTAGGAGAATGCCGCTCTGGCAGACAGGCTGATACAGGTAGAGTACTGTGAACCCCTTTCCCACTGACCTCGCTGTCCTCTGACCTACTCAAGCCTTCCTCTTCCTCCTCCTCCTCTTCCTGTTTCTGCTCTCCTGCACTGCTCGCCTCCCTCCTCTTAACATCTACCTGCCAAAAGTGCATGAAAGGATATTGTTCATCGGTTCAGCCCACAAAACCGCCCTGTGACCCCTGAATGCATGTAATGTTTATTTAGATTCTAATACGGTCTCATGAGGTTGTACAATCCCTGCATGTGGCTTGTGAAGGTTTATAACTATTACTACTATCATTGTGACTAATTTTCATTTTTAATACACCTTATGAAAATGTGAATGAAATACCCGACGTAGTTAGACATTTTGGAAAAAAGCGCTAATTCGCTTTGTTGAGTTCGATAAGAAGTCCCTCGTGTCTGTACACGAAATATAAAGCTAATATTAGGGGAGGTTAGCTTAACATAAAGATGGGAAACAGTCTTCATGCAAAGCTATGCTAACCAGCTGCTAGCTGTAGCTTTGTATTTACCAGACTGCTACAAGAAAGATATCAATCTTCTCAGCCGCCTCTCTGCAGGAAAGTAATTAAGCAAATTTGCCAAAATGTCAAACTATTCCTTTAGGACTGTATATGCAATGCACCATGCAGCACCTTTAGCATGGAAACGCTCCCTTGATGCCCAGAACAACCCTTTCCCCAACACTGGTATCCTGTATAGTCTGTGTTTCTGAGTTGCAACTCCGCAGCTGATCTTGACCCCCCCTCCGGGCCTGCTGTTCCAGGGTCAGGTGACGAGGGCGCAGGAAGCGGAGGAGAACTACGTGATCAAGCGGGAGCTGGCGGTGGTGAGGCAGCAGTACAACACAGCCAGCGAGAGCCTGGAGAAAGCGCAGGAGACCATCAGAGAGCTGCAGCAACAGAAGGTAAACGCCAACACACAGGCTGTGCACACACTCTGTGGGGGCAACAGAAAGGATGACTCCAACACGGAGACCATGGCGGCGGGCGGGATGTCATTTCCCCTCACAGATCTCCAACGAGGGATTCATGTAGGAAGAATCTCTCTCCAGGCGGAGGCCGCTCATTAGCATTTATTTATTTGGTTGATGGTTCATGACGTTCCCATGGAAACAAGGGGAAACAGCTGTGTCCCAAAGTTACAAAGACAGCCTCCAAGCACCTTTACAGCTCCGTTTGATTCTTCCATGTAACACATCCCCGCGGTGCAAACAGTTGTGCCAACATTAGTTGTCGCCTTGCTTCCAGTCTTCAGGCCGAGCTAACACCGTTTTAAAATATTCAGCTTCTTCAGCTCATGATTGCTATTACTTTTCATATTTCTAACTCTTCAACTGTTCATATTATAAATATTTTATGGTTAGTCATTTGAATGGGATCACAATGGAGAAAATCTTCAACTTTAAAAGCTTCTAAGATCTTCATACCTTCAGCTAATTCAATCAATAATTTTTTTAAATGTTGACCTAACCTTCAACTTTTACTGTATATTTTCAGATATTTTGTATCTTTCCACATTATTAAATGATAAATATTTTTATGGAATATATAATGAATGGTTTCGGAAAACAGGCTCCGCCTCCGTCACGAAACACAGGCTCCTCCCCCGTCACAAAACACAGGCTCCGCCTCTTTCACGAAACACAGGCTCCTCCCCCGTCACGAAACACAGTCTCCGTCACGAAACACGAGCTCCTCCCCCGTCACGAAACACAGGCTCCGCCCCCGTCACGGAAAACAGGCTCCGCCCCTGTCACGAAACACAGGCTCCGCCTCTTTCACGAAACCCAGGCTCCGCCTCCATCACGAAACACAGGCTCCGCCCCCGTCACGAAACACGAGCTCCTCCCCCGTATTCTATTTCTGATACTTTAAGTACATAAAGCAAATAATATTTATTTTCAGATTGTAGTACAGTTACTTCTTAAACTATGAAACATTACATTATTTCTAATCGCTATTTGGGGGGCGACTCCTCTGGGTGCAAAAAGAAGTCTGAGAAAATGACTTCTCACTTGATTTATTAAGAGACATTGTAACCATGTATTTATGGTCTAAATCTCTAGTTCCAGGTCTTCTTCAATACAGCATGATGTTCATTTAGTTCGTTTAGAGTCAACCAGACTATGAAGCAGAGTATGCTTGGGGGCGGGGCTTCCTGATATACAGTCTACAGATAACCTCGACAAAAAAAAACACAACCAGAAGTCTTTATGAATTATTTCAAATAAAAACTCACAAAGTCATGTCAGCAAACTACACTGTCCTTTGTGACAAAATTCAAACATTGCTCTTCTCTCTTTAAAATGCTGCGCACATTTACACTTACTATATTGTTATTTATTTTGTTATACAGATACACTTTTTTTTTAAACATGAGATCTCGAGAACTGTAAATGATGTCCTTCTGACGGGTGACTTCATTCCAGTTCAGGGTGTTGGCCTTCCTCCCCCACCAGAGTTCACACACCTCTAGACACTCGCTGTCCTCAACACTGAAACGCACAAAATGGCAAATCAAGAGACTTTTTACGCACGCTATGTACTTGCCATATTTGTAATTTGCCCAGTAGGAAAGCATTTTTCCACTCAGCCTTCTCTCTGCTGCTCTTACTTTGTAGTTTAACTTTGATGTGGCGACATGAAAATGTACAGTAGCTTTCTATTTGCTGACGTCACTGAAGTTTGGTTACGATACAGACAATTACAAAAGTACTGATTAAGAACTCAGCTGAGACGGTTTAAAACAGTTTGAACAGTTTATCATTTTTGACAGAAATGAGGAGTAACGCAAGAGCCCCCCCCTGTTTGTCGTTGCGGCTGCAGCGTCAAATGTATTGCTGCAAGTTTCCTGCTGCCTTCCCCCGAATGTAGAAAGCTTTTTCTCCACCGTCACTCGAGGATCCAGGAGTGCGTGGCAGTGTGTGAATACTCAAGTAGCACCAGCGGAACAAAGGCGAAGGAAAGAAAGAGAGAGCAGCAGCTTGTGGCAGAACTCACAACCACTGACGCACTGTGGGTAAAAGTTGAGCTCCTAGTCGTGACTCCTCACTCCACCATCTGCAACGAGCCTGTGTACGGCCATCGCACAAAACAAACGTGGCCAATCGACCCCTCCGACCAACTTATGTTCCCAGTAGCCAACACAGTCGTGTCGCACCGTGTCGGTTTTGTAACACCAGCGATGTTTGTTTCAGTACACAGAGCCGTTTGTGAGCAATCTGCAGACCCAGCTGGAGCAGTCCAGGCTGCGCGAGGCCGAACTGCAAGGAGCACTGAAGGAAATGCAAGACAAGGTCCTGGACCTGGAGAAGGTGACCGAACAGACACTTGTGTGTGTGTGTGTGTGTGTGTGTGAGAGAGGGAGAGAACAGTGTTGAGTTGAAGTTCCGAACGACGACCTTTGTGACATTTAAAGCTTTCGGTTTTACTTCACAAGGTGTTAAAACACAACAGCTCTGCTTCTCCCCGATGATGATTTTAGTGTCACGTAAAAACTGAAAGATAGAAAAGAAAATATGCCTCTACAAGTTATTATAATTTTACATTTTTTTAATTATTATATATTTAAGAAACTGTTTTTCTGACTCTCAGTTGGTCGGTCAATGACTTTGGTTCAGACAGATATTTTAATACCTGTTTTAATAATAAGTATTTGGTGATCTCCTACAACAGGTCGTCATCTGTAGTTTTGAGTCAAATCTCCCGTAAACTTATTGGATTCATCGCCATGTGATCTGATCCAGACGTTCATGTCCCCTGTTGGGATGAAATGTAAGAAAAGTGACCACTTAGAAATGTATCCATCATCATTATTCGGTAAACAGTTTCTAGTTGGCCTAAAGTGTTCTTTGTTTAGTGCTAATTAGCAAACATTAGCATGCTGACGCTGACCTAAGTGGGCATATATGGTCATATTCAGCAAGTATTATACCGGCTTGACATCAATTAGCATCTCGCATTATTGTGGTTAGGTAGAGCCTCACTGAGCAGTTGGCATGGCTAGTTGGTGGTTTTTTAAAATCGTAAACATCGTTCTCTCATCCAGAGAAGCACATGTCTGCCCGATGAGAACAACATGCCGGCTCTGCAGGAGGAGGTGAAGCAGACGAAGCTCAGGGAGCTGGAAACACTGCGCTTGTTCAAAGAGATGCAGGACACCGTCACTGAGCTCAACCAGCACTGGCAGGTAACACACACACACACCTGCTGTTGTTTTGTTCATAAACTACCTATGTGTGTGTGTGCAGCGGCAGGAGAGCTCCACACCTGTGATACTCCCTCTGATTTCCGCAGCACCACATGTCCCGCGGCAGCAGCACGGGTGGCGGGGGCGGCCACTGGAAGGAGTCCCCGAAGAAGAACGCCATGAACGAGCTGCAGGACAAACTGATGACGGTCCGACTGAGGGAAGCCCAGGGTCAGGCGGAGCTCCGAGAGGTCAAACTCAAAGCTCTGCAGCTGGAGAGCCAGGTCAGTCACACACACCATGGCGGTCCTGTTGTTGGACGCACGAGGCCAGTCCAGCTTAGAGATGAGCAGTGATGATAAAGTCATACGGTAGATCATTCCCGCTGTGTTTTTTTCACCTCCCTAGTGCAAAGATATTTCATTAAAAAAAATCTGAAAAGTAGGTTTCATAACAAGGTAATTGTAAGTCTTCATCGCATCTCATTACAATTATTATTCTTTAGGGATTTGGACTGTTGGTCAGACCACACGTTATTCCAAGATGTCAGCTTAGGCTCTGATGTGGCATTTTCCAAAATGTTCTTACATTTCAGGGATTACATTATTCATTACCGTTATTTATCAGGATCAAAATCCACCAATTTAATGATGAAAGGAAGAACTGTGTTGGAGTCCTCCTCACCCTCCCCCGTTTGACTTCCCTCACTCCAGAACCAGATCCACAGCAAGCTGATTGGTCGCAACGATCAGGAACGCTCCGCCCTGCAGGACCGGCTCCAGATGCTGGCCAATCAGAACAAAGCGCTCCAGAACCAGATCAACGAGATGAAAAGGAAGCAGACAGAGTCTGACTGCAAGGTCCGTAAGGAGAGGAGACGGGGAGAGAGAGAGAAAAGGAGTTAGCAGGAGGAGAGAGAACACCATTTTCCATAATATCCGAATCTTTACAAAACACATCAGAAATACAGCAAGGAATGAAGACAAAACAGGAGGAATGCCTATGAAGAGGGGGGAACAAGAGAGGGATGGAAAGAAGGGAGGACCAGATAGATAGAACAGAAGTAGAACATATTTTATGGATAATGGCAAAGAAATTAGTCTGACTTTAACTTCTGTGTCATATCCAGAAAAGGGTCATTGAAGAAGGCCTGGAGAGAGATGGAGGACAGAGGAGGAGGGAGAGAGAGTGTTGAATCCATCAATGGAATCCAACACATTGTTGTCATCTACATGGTGTCTTCTCTCTCCCCTCGTACAATGCAGAGCAAAGAGGAGGTGATGGCGGTGCGACTGAGGGAAGCAGACTGTATGGCTGCCATGGCTGAACTCAGGCAGAAGGTTGCTGATCTTGAGATACAGGTGTGTATGTGTGTGTGTGTGTTTATGTGTGTGTGTGTCTGTGTGTGTTTATGTACCGTCGTGCCTGCAAGGATTGTACGTACCTCAAATGTGTGCTTGTCGACGTTACCATTTGTATGCAGATGATCGATTCAGCGACATTGTAACAATAAAGAAACCGTGACTTTAACCCTCAGTGTGTGTTGTGTGTTTTCCAGAAGGAGGAAGGGCTGATCCAGGGCCAGCTGAACCACTCAGACTCCAGACAGGACATAAACGAGCTGCGGGACCAGATCGCCGAGCTCAAGAACGAGGTCGGACGCACACACCAAACGGCACCGTTGACTGGATTTCATTTTGTGATAATTCACAGCAAAATATTAAGATAAATATTAAATGAACTGCAATAGGCTTGGCTTTCTTTAAAATAATCGCTTTTATACCTCAATTCATCATCCGATTTGTGTTTTTTTACTTATCTGCTTTGGTTTCACATTGCACAAATATATTGCACACATTCTGTTCTCCCTGCAATCCAATCGTTCACTTGGAAACCGATTGGTTTGGTCCGCACCAGAGTACGATCGAAGCGGACCCCACCTACCGAGTTCTGATTGGTCGGTTGTTTCTCCAACCAGCAGATGCGGCGACTAAAAGTCACAACAAAAGCCACGTTTCAGTGTTTCAGTCTGAAATCGGACCCGGTGCCGGATGATTTAAAATGTAGTTCAGTCTCCAAATGTGTCTTGTTTGCTTCCAGCAACTGTTGATATATTTATATCTGATGTTCTTATGATTTATTAGGGTTACAGTGGTATAACTGACAAACGCGTAATTAACAATATTGTTGACGATATGATTTTTGTTGACTGAGTTTTGCTTCAAAATGGCTCGCCGCCATAAAACGCACACAGACACACACAGTGTGTGTGTGTGTGTGTGTGTAGGTACATGCAGCCTCGCCAGCCACCACAGAAGAATCCTGTACATCTACACACCACTTCCACCCAGATGCGCCCACTCAGTTGTGTTGATGTCTTTCTCGTGAAGAGGAGGCCGCTGCTGCATTCTCACAGTGATTCGTTCCTGAAAGATGGAAAACGTGCATGACATTCAGAAGAATGTTTTTTTCTGTACGCAGCCGTGCAGTTGTTCACCTACTCCGTTGCTGTCTTTTTTCTTTTCTTTCCATTTCATGGCTTGATTAAAATTGAATGACCTCTTAAGCTCAAACACTCAGGGCTTGTTCATTCAGAGGGTTGCCATGCATGACTAGGAGGGAAGAGTTTAAACCTTTAAGTGAGGGGGCAGGATGAGACTGCCCTGCCCTTTACTGCTCCTCTTTTTTAAACCGAGACCGAAACTTGCGTGCGTACAGCCAAGGAAGCAGTGAATCCTTCAGAGAAATCTCAGTAAACCTTTACGGTTGAGTCATAATAACAGTGATGATCCATGATGACAGATTCTACATAACGCAGATGGTTTCACGACCCGCGATACGACGCTGATATGAATTAACCTGCTTATTTTGCAAAAACTGTCTAGAAAAAGACCGATGTTCTTTCTTTTTTACTGCAGCTTGACGAGCAGTCAAAACATTTCCATTGGTTAACCACGGTTTCCCCTCCCCTCTGCCCTGCAGCCAGCCAGAGTACATACAAAAACCTCTGAGATTTGTCATGACTCACTGGTACATGCAAGGTTAACACGCAGACGGCATGCATTCATAGATAAAACTGGCGGCAGCTCTTCTGTCAGGCAAGAACAACCTCTGTAATCTGAGAGCTGGGTTTCACTGTGGCTGTGGGTGTGTGTGTGGGGGGGGGGGGGTCTTTTCACACCCAGTAACCTCTTGACAAAAAGTCCCAGCACCTGACATTTAATGCTTTTGCAAAGGGCTCATCTAACCAGAAAAAAAAGAGCCTGTTAAAAACACCCTGTGTGCGCTGTAACGCTCCATCGTTGCCCATTAAAAAGACATCCGTGAGCCACATGCGCATTACAGTGAACATGGGCACTGCAGTTGACTTTGACTGGATCGCACATGCATCGTCGTGCTGCGGGAAATACTAAAGCGGCAACTGTATATTAGTCCTCCGCATTAACTCAAATTATTCCGATTTGAGTAACATGTGCTATTTTAGAGCCCAGCTGTTTTAGGAGAAAGATACACCATTTTAATTCCGTAACATTTAGATTTTCCGAAAGAATGAATGGGTTAAGTGCCACAGACCGGTAACGAACACGTTGTTGTTGTTGTTGTTGTTGTTGTTGTTGTTCTTCTTCTTGAAAGACCACTGAAGTAAAGACAAAACCAAAAGTAAAGCCTTTCTCTTTGTGTTCAGATCAGGCAGATGCGAGGGCAGAAGGCGGCCCCCAGCCACAGGGTCAGCAGCGGAGGAGGAAGTACCAACTACCAGGATCTGTGTCTGGCCAGCCCCGCCTCCGCTGAGGGAGACTATCTGAGCTCAGACGACGACCTCCTCCCCAGCCCGCTGCCTCCAAACGCCCTTTACCCCAGCCTGTCCGGCCTGTGTCACCCGTCTGGCCGCCTCGACAGCGAAGGCAGCACGGACAGCGAGGCAGAGGAGCGGGCTCTGACGCATCCGGACCCACAGCAGCTGTATGGCGGCATGGTGTGCGCTGAGGCCCTGGACAACTGAGACCCGGAGAGGAGGGTGTGAGGGTTTCATTGGATTTGTTTGCGCTAAAGAGACCCTGGAGCTCTACGGGACTGCGACTGTAAACTGGGGCTGTATCATCCCATCCAGTCCTCCTCCTCCTCGGCTTTTCCAGTGTTTACCTTTTAACTTGATAGCAGCATTGATTGGACCCCTGACCACCACTCGTGTTGTTTTCCCGCCCCTGTTACCGTCTCCTCCACCTTGTCCCCCCATGCTGTCCCATCCTGTGTTTTTCTTTCACCGACCAGGAGGTAACGTATAGCCTCGCTGCTTGTCCCCCTGTGTAACCGGGCCAGAAACCATCCAAAAGCAAAGATGCGACACGCAACCAAACAGAAAAGCACTGACCAGCATGACTCTTGTTGCCTCTCGCTGCTCGGGGTCCGCGGGACCTGCTCCTGCGACTGTGATAATGAGTGAAACCGGGGTGGACAGAAGATAACTCTCCTAAAAAGTGACAGACACTTGAAACGACTCTACTTCCTGACTGGTTCAGAGTTAAATATCCTCTCTTTTCCCTTTTCAAGCTCTCGTTGGGAAGAAACGCACAAAAAAAGACAAAAAATAACATATATCAGCCGTCCATTTACCTCTCAGTAGACCGAGTGTTGAAAATAAAACAGGTGGTGAGTGTGAGGAGAGGGAGGTGCAGTGTAGGAATGCATACCCATCAAACGGGAGGGATATCAGCAGATGGCATTCATTACTTTGTTCCTTTAACATACTGAATATGTGAGTTAATGCAACAGATCATGTTCAAAAAACATGTTCACCATAACCCAGAGAACAAGGAAGAAAGAAACTCCATGTTGCCAAATCTTTTCTTTTTTTAAATATTATTTATATGTTGTAATTTATTTTGATATTTTTTAATATATTTTATATATCGATATGAAACTATAGGAGTGTAGAGATACCGACAGAGGCCAAACTTTCTACACCGTCCTTTGTGCCAACGAGTCGCCTGTTACAGTTTTACTGTGACACACGAGGGTTTCACAGACGGAAATGTGCTGCTATGGTTTTGGATTTTCTTCTCCCATTATGTTTTTGCTCTCTGTTGTTTTGTATTTTTTTAATCTTTGTGAGGTGAACATGCAACCTCCTGTTGACCTGCCGCAGTTTGACCGGATTCCTAACCCGGAGATTCAGAGAGGCTGGGGACCATTCTCTTCCAAACCGAGCATGATCATTGTTATGTGAGTTAGAGGAACAGTTTGACGTTTCAGGACTTTAATTTTCTCTCCTGCTGAGAACTACATGAGAAGACCGAGACGTTTCTCCTGTCTGTCCGTTAAACATAAAGCAGGGCTCTCAAGTTTTGAAGACAGGCAAGAGTGACATTTCCATCAGCACCCCGCAGAACGGAATTTTCGGATATCAGTCAGTCGCGCGCAATTCCAGGATGCTTTACTTTCATTGGTTGCTGGATTAAATCCTACCCAGATACAACAGATACGGTTTTTATTCTGATTGGCTATTGTGTAGCCCATTTCTTTTTTTTGATTGGCTGATAAGTGGCTCCTCACAGCAGAACTCCAGGGGAGCGCTTGATTCCTCCACGGTGAGGGCAGCGCGGCTCATGTTGGCGCGCTGCGGCACATTAAAACATTAAATAGCCGAGAGTTTTTTTCAGCGTGTGAAATACGATGTGTGGCGGGAGTGCGTGACTTAAGACCGAAATGCGTGAGTGTCCCGCTCAATGCGTGACACTTGAGAGCCCTGATAAAGCTACAGCCGGGAGGTAGTTAGCCTAGCATAGCCGCGCACAGTGACTTCTTGTCCCGAGTCACGGAGAGAAATCCGGCATATTAACTTGTTTTACACAATGTTTAAAGTAACTGCATTATAACCACAAGTGGTATAATGGTCAATGCTAAAGTTTAATTAGCATAAATAGAAAAAGGTCAGTGTCCTGACTCGATAATTTCAAGTGAGGCTGAAGCAGCTAGTAAAAAAATAAAAGTTATGCACTGTAATTTGTGTATAACCCATGTAATTCATTTTTATGCCGTCCACGTAATCAGGAACCAGGAGAGGTCACGTGGTATCAAGAGCGAGAAGGTCGGGGTCGATGGCTGGGTCCACGCGGTTATTTATTTATCATGCAACTTCTTAACTTTAGTTGCGCCAATTCCGTATAGTTACTTTTACACAAACTACGTTTGTTTCCCAAACCTAGTTGTTTCTAGTGAAGACCGAAGTCTAAGACTATTGGTTAGATATCGGACATGGATGAGGATACCTTCAATATTTATTGCTCAAGATTGAACCTGTGGACGTAGCCAGGCTAGCTGTTCCCCTTGTTTTCAGTCGTCGTGCTCAGCTAAGATAACCGTCTCCTGGCTGTAGAGCGCCGTCAGTCCTCTCAGTGTATTTCCAAAAAATGTCAAACGGTTCCTTTTGAATTATCGGTTCCACACTCGCCAAAAGAAACCCGGTTAACGGCGCACATCTGGAATCAACATTTTATGCTCATATCACTTTTTGACAGCTAACACTGCAGCATGTGGGCCAATGAAAGTGGAGGGAGCGGTTCATATCCTCAGGATGCCAACAGAGAGTGTGGGTGGAAAATATTTTACATATCAGACATTAATATATTCTGTGTAGAAAACCAAGAGGGTGTAAAATGTATGGCGAGATATGAAATATACAATGTAACCAGAGCATAAAGTATATGGACAAGATGAAAAGCTGTATCACTGTCTTGCTGAAGCTGGGGAGTGTCATTTTATCAAACAGGGTGTCATACGTAGAGCAGCGATCTGCTTTTTTGCACTACAGCAAACGTGTCTGCTCATGACACGAAGCAGTGAGAGAAGGTGTGGATGAATGGATTAGTGGTGGGATCATTTCTTGTTATATTCCTTGACGTCATCGGAGTACCTCGCTCCAAGATTATCCATCCCGGCTTTATTATTTCACGGACCGATGTTGTAGGGCGTTGTCTGAATTCTCTAAAGGCCCTCTTTCATTTCTAACATCGGTGTGCAGTACAATTGAAGGAATGGTAATGGTGAGAAGTACTACTGTCCCCTGAGAAATAAGGAAATTGGATCTTCCAGTGATGGCCATCGAAGAGCTAAAGAGGATGTCGGTTTGCCCACCGTACTGTTGCAAGTAACAGCCTTTTAGTGGTCATTGGTGGGTTGAGCAACTGAAATCTCCACCCAGTCTGTGGATATCGTCTGACCAAACGGAGCGTTGCTTTCCACTTGAGTACCTGCTCATTCTTAGGCCACATTTACACATAGCCGGGTCTTTACAGAAACGAATATTTCTGCCCCTCCGTTTTCAAAAATAACGTTGTACACACAAGGTGGTTTTCAAAAAAGTTTCTGTTTATATGAACCGCATAACACGCCCGGGCGCCGTCATAACTATGCCAAACCTGTAGTCGGCAGTGTAACGAGAAGGATAAAGACATGCAAACCAATCAGAAGTCTCAAAACCAACAACAACTACGAAAAACACGACCAACTTCCTTTTCCTTTAGAGAGTAAATATGGCGCGAGGTTCATTTGTATGGACAGACAGCGAAGTGGAGCTGCTGCTTCGAGTCGCCTTAGATTATAAGGCAAATAAAGCACTCGATAATGTGGATTGGGAATCATGCCAAACTAAATATAGGGATATGTTGGCATTGTTCTTAGAACAGTACCCGTCCGAGGAGTATCCTCATGTCAAGGAGGAAATAACTCGGGCGCACCTAAGCAAACTAACTGTAAACATAGGACGCTCACATGACGTGAAGCATTTTTAGTCGCATACTGTGACGTTTGACAACCTAAAACTCCGTTTGACTTAGTTCACACGCAAACACAAAAACTGAGTTTTCAGAAATCTCCACTTTGGCCGGAGTTTTTCGAAATGATCGTTTTCCGTGATAAAACCTCCGTTTTTGTGTAAATGAAAGGCCAAAACGCATGAAAATATATGCATTTTCCCATCGTGTAAACGGGGTCTTAGTTATGCTCCTCAAGATCATTCGAACACATTTATCAATTTGATGCTTTTACTTTGCCTTTCCTATGCTTTGGTTTTCATTAACGGTGACGTCCGTCTTTCCCTTGAGGGATTGGAAGGCTCTACAGGAAAAAGTTTCATTAGTCGGGGAAAACAGTGTTGAGCGTGTTCTTGAAGGTGCCGGTGTGTCAGCATCGCTTGCCCTCTCAGCCCACGCTTTGTTTGGTAACCACTGAAAGCAGATCTGATCTCTGGGTGCCGTCCTATCAAAGCGTGTTTGCCATTTCCACCACTAACCACAGCCGGTGCCGGATGCACCACGGCTGAAATCTTACAGATTCTAACTTTTCAGTATGGATCTCAGTCCAAACTATTAAAATGCATAAAGTAATTGCAAGAAGGACTGGGCATCCAACGTGCCATAAAGGTCGGTAGGTTTACACGCTATGCTTAACCACTACACGTGTGTTTAACGAGGGTTTCAGCGGCGAGTCCGCTATTAAACCGCCAAGCGATAAGAAGTGAATTATGTGTGGACGGAAGAAGTCGCACTGTGTTGCTCCGGATGTACCATCTTGAAACTGGAACGTCCGTGCGTTCAACCCCTCCCCCCCCCCCCTCGATTTAAAAGCGGGAAATAAGACAATGCCGTGCTAAACAGTGTGTGTGTGTGTGTGTGTGTGTGTCACATGTGAGTTCCTCCTGGGTAGTCAGGTGTTTCATTTCTCTGATTCACGTGCCGTTTGTGACGGCTGTCCGCAGCATCGTACCCAGCTGCCCGCCCTCTCTTTCTGTCTTGCAATTCAACTGATGTTATCAAATATATTAAATGACAGTAAAGATTATATAAATTCCAGTATAATGTGGGAGGGGGGGAAGCAGGTGTAGGGGGGGGATACATTTCAGTGTTCTGTATCCCTATGAATGATACAAAATAAACTTTGACAATGCACCTTTGCAAAAGCCTGATTGCGGTGGTGTTGCTGCTTCTTACTGGGTTGATTGTATTCAGTCAGATGTTGAACATTAGCTTCGTCTAACTTGGGTTTGGTTGAGTCTTTCACTAAACTGAGATTTAATCCTGACTACAAACAGGTCGCACCACACAAACCAGTAGTTAGACCCATGTGTAGCTAATTGTTGCTTAGCTAATTGAACTAGCTGACGGAGCTAACATTAGCTGCTAATACTTATTTAGGCTAAATAGTCAAGTTTAATCTGCAACTGGGTCAACACGTCTGACTAGTTGGTCGAAATGCTGTTTAACAATGTTGTTTAAAGTGACATTTCACAGAATGAACACTGTATTCTTTAAATTACAAAATGCTATGCTAAAAGCTTATTAGATTCGCATTACGGGAGATTTTACACTCGTTCCAAACTGCCAGAATGCGACTGTCTCTGACACATATTTCTCCAAGTCGGCTACTGACCTTGTGTTCTTTGGCCTGAACTGTGGCCGCTCTCGCATGGCGTCATTTTGTGTTCCTGCTTCAGTTTGAGAAGGCAGTGTGATTACTTTTGCTTTGCGTCATTGTCGTCCTTTACTTGAATGGTCTTGTTTTGTTTAGCATTGTTCCTAACGGAGTGAAATGGAAGCATTAAGTGGCAGCCATGATACGAGCAGGTCGAAATGTCTCAATGCTCAGGAAAAGATACCTCATTGCTTCCTTTATTATCTCCTTCAGCATGGGGTAATTGGAACCGTCCTTAACCAAAGAAAGAAGATGAATGATGCAACACACGCTGGGCCGTTGTGAAGATTTCGTCACTCAGACGTTTTAAATTCCCAGTGACTTCCATCTGTGATTTGCAGCTTGCGTCTGTATATTTGGGCTCGCATTTTTGTGTACTTTTGCTTGTTCTTGGACTAGAATCATCACTGAACTATCTGCTGTACTCAGCGTCTATTGTCTGTTGGCACCTCTCTCAATGCCCTCTGACTCCCCCACTCAGCCCCTTTGTTTCTTTTGAAGACGTTGACTTTTTCAAAAATATAATCATTGTTGCATTTTTTTTTTTTTAAAGCTCAGTAATCCCCAGAAACAGCTGGTTGCTGTAGTTGGCAGCAAATGTTACTCAAACGGGAGCAAATAGGAGCACATATGCTGAGAACGACGGCGCGATACACATTGAGACCTGTTGAGTATTTCCGGCAGCAGGACAGTGTTTTGGGTCTTGACTCTAAATAATCTACCGGGCCCATGTTCATGTTCATGTGGCTCATGTGTTGTTGTTTTTCTCAATCGTTTTTTCACCTCCATGCCTTTATTCACAATTCCTCTTGCGGTGACTGTTTTTTTTTTTGTTCGTTTAGTTTTCATCCGCCAGCTAATTTTAAACCAGACCTCGATGGTTATTTTGTAACACGAGGGTTTCGACGTAGTGTGTCCACATTTTCTGAAGAATCTTCAGCAACAGCGTCCACCACCCTCTTCCCCTCTCACCGGCTGTGTCTGTCTTCTCTACAGCAGTGGGATGCCGTGGTTAGTTTATTCTGTGCACCACTGCAACACATCCATCCACAATTTGCACAAAATAAAAGTGGTGTTTTTTAGTAGTTCTGGACAGATTTAGTGCTGCTTTGATTGTGCAGCATTCGGGTTTGTGTGTGAGGAAGCAGTGTGGTTGTCGCCTCCGTGGTGTCACAGCTCAAACACTTCCTCGTCCTTCGTTGCTCTCATCATCCCACCGACCCGCAGAGAACATCGACGACTTATAATCCACCTCAGCGTTCACTGACCTCCCATGTGAGACGCTGACTTCACATTGTCTCATAAGATTTTAATCTCAGTTACATTATTGGTGTGAAGTTTGTGACCTGAAGAAGAACTTGTGGGATGTAAAAATCTGGTAAGTATTTGCATATTTATTTTCTAAAAAACTATCTTCATACGTCAGGTTAAATCCCAACTACAAGAGTTTCAGTTTATTAATATTCTTTTGTTTGTTTAAGAAAAGAATCTAATACAAAATATTTAATAAACTTCTGGACTGACCATTGTGGATTTTTCCTGACATTTACTGTGAGAAAAAAACATTAGGTTAAAACAGACTGAGTTGAATTATTTCAAATATAATGATCTATCTCAAACCAATTTATATTTTTGGTATGGATTCAGACAATAATCACCTTGTTCTGTAATTATCTTCATGATGTTCTTAGTTGTTTCAGTTCGGCAAAAAGAAGCACAAATACCGTTTTTAAAAGGTCACTTAATGCATATTACACATTATACATGATAATATAATGTGTATAAAATGTACTATATGTGTAAAAACAGTGAAACATATCAGAGAAAAATCAAAATGATTGACAGATATGTGTAGAAAAGTTAGTTTCTTCATTTTTTATTCCCCATTATATATGTCATGATCCTCTCAGATTTACCTTGTGACCCTTTGAAGGGCCTGCACCCTAGGTTTGGCACCCCTGACCTAAACAAACTAAATGTATGTGAAGTTGTTTTTGAATTGATCTCCACTTTAAAGAGTTACACAAGTAAAGTTTAACGAGTTATACAGGTGAAAAGTATTTCATCAATATTAACAATCTATAATATATATTTCACAGAGATTTATTTATCCACAGAACGAGTTACATTACTGGTGACACAATGTTTCAATCCAGGACAATCATTTTAACATTGTTTTATTGGTACTTTGACTTCAAGGAACATGTGTCGCGTTTAAGGGGATCTATTGGCAGAAATCGAATATAATATTTATAGGAATATTTTCATTTGTGTATAATCTCCTGAAAATCTGAATGGTTGTGTTTTTGTTAACTTTTACATTAAATTACATGTCATTTAGCAGACGCTTTTATCCAAAGCGACTTACAATAAGTGCATTCAACCAAGAGTACAAACTAAGAACAACAAGAATACAGAAGGTAAAATTTCCTCAACATAGTCGAACTACAAAAGTACCATAAGAGCTATTTAAGTGCCACTGAAGTGCTAATCTGTGTTTTAATCCAGATAGTCGGAAAAGATGTGTTTTTAGTTTCCGGCGGAAGATGTAGAGACTTTCTGCTGTCCTGATGTCAGTGGGGAGCTCGTTCCACCACTGAGGAGCCAGGACAGCAAACAGTCTGGATTTCTGGATTGAATTTAAAATAAGCCTTCTATATTAACATATTGAGCAGATCCTCTTCACACTGCCGACTGGTGTTATTGACTGAGTAAACTGAGGAAGCGTATAGGCAACACTGATCAGACCAAAACATACACGAGAGGTTCATAAAGACATCTGCCCAAGATCACAGTTCAGCATCCAGTCTGGGAGCTAGAGGAGAACCAACTGCCAAAATCCAGATGTGCAAAGCTGCAGAGGCCGAAATAACAATCGAAACAAGAAGCCTAATTTTAACCTCAGTAATTAAAGGGCCTGATGCTGAAGTAAATCACATGTTTTTTTTAACCGTTGTTGTTGTTTAATCTATTTGATCTATTGTTTTATTCAAGCAGGAAACACGTGTTTGAATGTAATAGTTCTGCTGCCATCAGGAAGATTTAGATCGGGGAAATGTAAATGTATGAATCTGGTCGGTGTGATGACGCAGACAGTGCCAAACTGCATGATTAACCAATGAAACCTAACTTTACATTTGCGTGTTTTCTTAAACCTCTAGATCTATTTGATTTTTGGGTGTTGCGAGGTTCTTCCCACCAATTGAGCGATGCCTCGTTCTTTCTTGGTGAAGCGAGGAGGGCTGCACCACCTTGGGAAAAAGGCGGGGCACCGGGATACTTCCCTGGAGTACTCCACATCAGAAACACCAGATAATAACGCAGCGCAGGAGCTTCCTGCTGCCACCCAGTCTCATGGAAGTGAGCACATTCAGCCATTCATTCTCAAATATTATGTTGGGTGACAAACTTTTTCTTTTTTTTATCACAAGCATGACTTTACAGAGACAGAAAATTCACAAAACGCCTCCTAGATCACTTCAAAAAAGCTAAATAATTTATAGTGAGCACGGACATTTTATTTTGTCAATTTTTGCATGATATTTTGTGAGGTATTTCTCCTGATGATATGACATATGACTTTCAGTTATTCAAAAGTGTGTCAATCCAAAGTTTCACTGTTGCATCACTAGCAACCAGTCCATCTGTGTGTCTTCCCACTCAGACTGGAGACCTGCTGAGCCTTGCAGTTCGCTCATCCCAAATGCTTTTAGCGCCGTGGAGAAAGTCGAGTCTCCCCCTTCCACACCAGCGTTACGGTCCAGACCTCATGTGATCTCAGGATATCCAGACAAACTGGCTGTGGGGCTGGGAGACTTGACACAGCACGCTCACATCCCGAGGAAGACCAGGAGCAGCGGCTGCTCGAAGACCAGTGCTCCCAGGCAGGAGTGTCCACTCTGTGGCAAAGTACGCCACCCCTCCATTACAAAGTACTTCTTCGACCAACAATACCTCTGAAGGATTAAGACACAGACCTACTTTAATTGGTCTTAGCTTGAGGAGAAATTCCTTCAATAAAAAGAAAAGCTAGAAAAAGAAACTTGACTTGAGGCTAATTAAACATAATTGGGGTAGATGTGGTGCCGTTAAGTCATCCTCATAAATGTGGACTTGCTGGCCTCAGGTTTGAGGAACATATACTAAGCTGTCTGAACTGATGAGGACCCAGAGTTTGATATGAGTTGACTATAGCCAGGGAAAGACT
The DNA here is from genome assembly GCF_029220125.1 of Pseudoliparis swirei. NCBI lineage: Eukaryota > Metazoa > Chordata > Actinopteri > Perciformes > Liparidae > Pseudoliparis > Pseudoliparis swirei. The sequence goes on from NC_079411.1 coordinate 19,721,796, forward strand.
GGAAGTTAAAAGACAAAACTCAAAACTGAACAAACGGGAGAACATTTTTCAATTTCTAGTCCAAAGTGCCAAGAAATGTCCACTTTTAAACATACTTCACTAGTTTCCCAGATGACATTTTCTCTTAAGCTTGATAACATGTCTTCTTTTTGCAGATATTTTCATGTCTGTCGAGTTTGAAGACTCACATATGCAAGAATCATGGAGGCCGAGAACCAGCACACGGGAAGTCCAGCAGGACAGACATTGAGCGGTCACCATGCGGGGGCAAGGTCGGCAACACATTTCTGCTTGCAGTCTCACCCTGATGATGATGATAATAATAATAACTCTTACACACACACAAGGTTCAACACTTCTGAATCCATAACCCCAGTGCCCGTTGTTCTAGGAGAGGACGTTTGGCTGTACGGTGTGTGGGAAAGTGTTCAAGCGCTCCTCCACCCTCTCCACTCATCTGCTCATACACTCGGACACGCGGCCCTACCCCTGCCAGTACTGTGGCAAACGGTTCCACCAGAAGTCCGACATGAAGAAACACACTTTCATACACACTGGTGGGTTCACTGGCTGTTTTCAAAAGGCTGCCGTCACATGACGTTTATCGAATTGAACCCCAGTTTTCCGTTCTCATACCAACATTCTGCTTATTGCTGACACTGGACTCGTTGTCGCCTCGTCACTTCACCCGACCAGGAAATAGTCCCAAGCATAACTTAAGATTTTTGATTAAACAACTGAGATGTAACATATCAATTAATAGGCGCAGAGCAGGTTGGATTTGGCAACCCCGGTACAGAACCGGGCCAGCTGTCCCCCCCCCCCCCTTTTCCAGTCTTTATGCTTAAGCTAACCGGCTGTTGGCTGTAACTCCATAATTGTCAATCTTCTCATCTCACTCTCGGTAGGATGAATACAGGTATGTGTATTTCCCAAAATGTCAAACTATGTGTTTAAGTTAACAGCCAGCTTCTGAAATGTTTTAAATCAAATATTGTGTCCGTTGGAGCAAACCAGCGATTGAATGAAATCAGGTAATGTGTGGAATCATTTATCGTGCCACGCGTCACAAGGTGTGTGAGATGACCAACACGGAAAAAGTCTAAAGAGCAAAGTTTAATGGACACGGCCTGTGTGTCCTGTGCCTTCGAATGACTTGTGCTGTGTTTGTGTGCCAGGCGAGAAGCCCCACGTGTGTCAGATATGTGGGAAGGCGTTCAGCCAGAGCTCCAACCTCATCACCCACAGCCGGAAACACATGGACGACCGGCCCCACCGCTGTCCTCGCTGCCACGACGGCTTCCAGCAACGTGGGGACCTCCGGCAGCACCAGGAGCAGCACTGCACCTACCGCTGACTCGGACTCAACGCCGAGGCGGCATCGGCAGCCTTTTTTTGTATGTTCTCTTTTTTTAAACAACCAACGGAAACACCGTGTCAAGAGCAAAAAAGGATAAATGTCATCACGTGATTGCTTTCAAAAGAATGAATGTTACTCCTGAAGCTGCTTCAGTTCATGGGAGATTCCCCCCATTTGATGTCTGCATCCTCTCTGCAGATCTCTCATGCAAAGTTCACAGTGAGCGCAATAAACGGAGACATCATTTGTGGTTTTGTTTGGAATCATATTTTTTAAGTTTCACACAGCACTCATTGCAGAGCGTTTGCTTCATTATGTGTAGGAGGTTTCTGTTGTGGACAGCTTCAGTAGCCTTCCATTGTATGGTAGGCCTACCACTGCGCTCTGGCAACCACATCATTGGAGTAGTCTCCCCCTGTATGGAGGACTTAAAATGACTTAAGTATAAATCAATAAATGCATGAATAAATACAAGAATAAATAAATAAATGCTTAAATAAATGTATAAATAAAGAAATAAATACAGGAATAAATAAATAAATGCTTAAATAAATGTATAAATATAGAAATTAATAAATATAAGCTATAACTCAACAGGACATCATTAAATAAATGTATTTCTGTATTTCTTCATTTATTTATATCTCTATTTATGTGTCCACACGTATTTCTACATTTATGTATGTGTGACATTTATGTGTCCGTATATTCAAATGAGCTGGGCGGTCCGAACCTCATTGTTGAACAGGATTGGTCAAGTCAGCGAGCAAGACAGAAGCAATCGATCCCTAGCACTTGGACCTGTAGACGAACAGCGTTTATTATGCATTCTTGTCTGTACATTCTAAATACTACTGTTGTTGAGTCACGGAATGGAATTTAAGGATGTTTTTAGCCGAGAAGTTAGTAGTTTAAGCATCAACTATGTGGTCGGTTTATCGAGATTCAGCCTAATAAGGATATCCGACGGAGATTTGAGGTTCTGCTCGTGGGACCACTGAGCTCCACAGCTCCGGGCGCTCAGCGCGCTGTGTGGCCGCCGAGAGAAGCCTGATCTCGGCAGGACTTTTTGAAATGCTCCGCTTGCTCTGACGTCTCCGTAGCGGCTAAACATGAGATATAATTAGGTTTTGGAGGATCTAAAGAGCACAACGAATTTATTATTTACTAAAAGATAACGTTTCGTCAATTTGACTGAGGGTTAAGATTCATAGCTTCATATTGTAGCGACTCTGGGTCAGGAAAGCTACGAGACCTTGTATAGTTATTACCGTTTATTCGTAGCCAACGCCAAACAACAGTGAACACCGCAACACATTCTACTCCACTGTAAAGTATTTTACAGTGAATAATTCGAGTAAATTCATGAGCAAGAACAGTTGATGTGGTGACGTCACAAGACCAGAAAGACCGTCCTGCGTCCTCGAGAGTCTGGACTCCCAAGACCAGACTCCCAAGACCAGACTCCAAAAGAACACAAGTCTGTACTCAGTGTACTTGGAATTGATAAACGGCTGAAGACAAAAAGCTGTCTCGGCTAACTTCTGCTTACGGTTAGCTGAGCGAGCCAACTTCAGCTTCATGTGCCAGGCAGAAGTAGTAGAGCATAACACACCAGGTGCATCACACTCCTGTGACCAATCATGCTTTAGACAGAGGTTCGGACCGCCCCGCTCATTTGAATATACGGACACGTAAATGTCACACATAAATAAATAAAGAAATACGTGTGTACACATAAATAGATAAATAAACAAATGAAGAAATACAGAAATATATTTATTTAATGATGTCCTGTTGATTTATAACTTATATTTATTCATTCCTGTATTTATTTATACATTTATTTAAGCATTTATTTATTTATTTATACATTTATTTAAACATTTATTTATTTATTCCTATATTTATTCATGCATTTATTTATTTATTCATTTTGAGTCCTCCATACCCCTGTTGTCTTTTCATCCACATTTTCAATGGAACTGCTGCTTCCATCCCCCGTGTTGTAGGCCGCTTTCCCGGTGGCTTGGCAGAGGTGTTCCTCACTGACCCAGCCACCACGTGCGTCTGACTGCAGATATGGAAATTAACACTTTTGTAATGGGGGACTCTATCGAGGCAAGTAAAACAGTAGACTTTATTACAACCTGCATCAGTCTGTTACAGTAGATTAACACCAGCAGCCACCTGTTTCCTATTCGTGGACAGTGAGAGCTGTGACACGGTGTCCCTCTCTTCACTCCTTTGCGCAAACACGCAGGATGTGACCTATTTAGACCCAGTCCGCCGTTTCTTCTGTTCGCTTTCAGTTTCATTATGACTCGCTCGTCTTGCTTTTCTATGTGTCACCTGCAGAGGGAGGTTTGCCAGTGAAGCAGCAGAAATCAGGTGGTTTATAAGAAACAGCCCTCTGACTGGAACAGGAGTGTTGGATGTCTACAAGTCTACATCTGTTTCATTTGTGTTATCTTATAGAATTAAATGAGCTGCTTGATATTTTACAGGACTTCCTGTTTACTCTGTAAAACTGTCTGAGTGACAGCAGTCTTAGGGCCACGCCCCCTGCAGCTGCCTCCCGCTGTCTTCCACTTTCCAGGAGAGAAGCAGTGTGACGTCATTGTAACAGATATTCAACAACACTGCACTTTGTAGACGGTGCGCACTCCTCTCACGGCCAAAGAGACCAATGTTACAAGACTTTACTTTGAAATGTCTGTCCCCAAGACACAAAAACATGTCAAAATAAAAGTCTATTAATACCAAAGGGACCCTTTAAAGGAGCCACAACAAGTTATTTATAAAATCAAATGCAATTTAAAAAAGAACAAAAGGCAGACGACAGTCGAGACTTGTGTTTTAAAACTAATACGTCAGATGATCTCTAAACAATAGAAAGCTGAAAGTCGCCACCAGTAGTGTAACCAGTAACAGTAATGTGTTTCGGTATTGGAGATGATATGTCCCTTCGGGGTTGCCTTCATTACTAGGGAGACACAGAACAGGGCGTTACATCCTGACTGACCACAATGAACCTGCAACAGCCAGACTTCAGATGACGCCTCTGTAACCGTCTTCAGATCATTACATTACACGTCACTTAGCTGGGGATTGAACCGCCAACCCCCTGATTAAAAGATGGACCTGCTAACCACTGACCCACAGTCGCTCATTAGCTCTGATCAAGTAGCTGTCAACAGATATCTTCTATTAATTTCAGTATTTCTTTAATACTTGAGAAAACAACGTGTCCAACATGCAGTTCACAGGAAGATTATTTGATGCAGTTGTTTCCATAATTAAACAAACAAGTGAAACATGATAATACAAGGTGTGGCTCACTACAAAGCTGGGGTTATATGAATGTGACAACAACTTGAGGAAAGCCAATGAAAGTTGCAGGTTATTAAACACTAAAGGACATATAGTTATGATTAATATATTCCATTTCTAACCCTAAATCCTGCACATTTTGCATTATGCTTATTTCGCTCAAGTTTGAACACATGACAAAGTGATTGTTGGAGATTTCTGGAGATGGCTCCAGGTTTCAAAAGCCTCCTTGGTTTTTGTACCACTGCGCTCTGGCAACCACATCATTGGAGTAGTCTTTTCCTGTTGTATTTTCATCCACATTTTGAATGGAATGGACCTTTCCATCCCCCATATTGTAGGCCGCTATCCCTCCTGCGGGGACAAACACGAATGAGAAGGTGTGACGAGACCTGCTGCATGTTTTAATCTACTAATTCAGTCAAACAAACCTTTCAGCTGCTCCTCCACACTCCAGCTGGAAAAATTGTTGCGGATGCGCCCGATAAAATGAACCAAGATCTCAGTGGCTTGGCAGAGGTGTTCCTCACTGTCCCAGCCACCACGTGCAGTGTGTCCGCCTCCTTTTGGATTGACATCAACCTGCAGATATGGAAATTAATTGAGCATTTTTGTAATGGGGGACTCTATTAAGAGAATGCCAGTGAAACAGTAGACTTTATTACAACCTGCATCAGTCCCCAGGCATTGCCGTGGTCTCCCCAGCCACCGTCTAAGCAATTTCCAGCCCTGGACTCTCTGGAGATGATGGCAGCAATGAGAGCTGGAGCGATTCCATATTTTGCTCCCACTTTGTTGATTTTACTCTTATAATTTTTCATTCTGTCCACATCCGTCTTTGCCATCTGGTGTGATGCACTCACACCTTTTAGAGGGAAATCAAACAGAAAACAGGATTATAGTCTCGGTGCAACACATAAAGCTATTTCCCTGTCAGTCAACAGATATAACAATTAGTGGTGTAGCGATTTAGCGCTCTCCCCAAAACAACCTTTCTTCTGTCACTCTGATGAACAGTTTAATCAGTTAAATGGCACTATTATTAATTGGAATTAAAAAACAGAGATAAGATTACATATACAAGGTTTATACAATATTGATGCTTTACAATGGGTGCACAAACAATAAATAGAGTGAGAATATTCATATACGTAGTATCATCATTCAGGAGACTCTTAGACATTGTCAAGTACTAACAAGACATGCAACAGAGGCTCACATATTCAACACAAAGAAAGCTAAATTAAATAAAGAAGAACTATGTTAAAATGGAATAGGCTTTAAAAAACAAGATTATGCTGCATTGTTATTATGCTGATAGATTCATGATTTATTTCTGCAGCCTTTTTGTTTACAATTCACAGAAACAGTAGTGCTGCGTGTGTTAATGTTTATATTTATACTTTATTCTTTTTACATTCTGTAGTGTACATACGTAATGGCAAAATTATTGTTTACATATGATATGTAATAGTAATAGCTTATATATATATATATATTAGTGCTGTGAAAAATAAGTCACTTGCACCCTCCCCCTCAACAACTCTTCTCGGCTCGCGCGCGGCAGAGCTCAGCCGCGATGCGCGCACACCGGTGAGCAAGTTATGTGCACCCCTGTGTATAAATGTATAGATCCGTCTTTTGTCATAAATCTTTATGTTCTCACAAAAATATACCGAGAATATCGGTAATATGTGATTAATCATGATTAATCCACAGAAACCTGTGATTAGTTTGATTAAAATTTGTAATCGTTTCACAGCCCTAATATATATATATTCTTTTCCTGAGTCTATGTCTATATTTATACTTTATTCTTTTTACATTCTGTAGTATACATACGTAATGGTAAAATGATTGTCCTTTTTTTGAGCTGTAGGCCTATTCCTATTTCTGTGTTTGTACAATGAGCAAAAACAAGTCAACTTCCTGGTATGTAAACTCATAACTAACTAGCCATTAAGATTCTTATAGATATGTTATATATATATATAAATATATCTTCTTTACCTGAGTTGGGCAGCCTGTCCTGCTGAGCCGTTTGCATCGAGGCTCCAGTAGTTTCAATCGCCATGATATTTCCATAACCTGTTGATGATCAGTTTATCACATGAGTTTTAATCACAACACACGTCAACATTAGGTTACGGTATGAGGACTTGAATGCACCTTTTAGCTGCATAACACTTCTTTACAACAACAAAGAGCTACGGTGACGTGCCTGTGAGTGGCTATACATAGATAGCATGTATAGTGAGCGGGCTACACAAGTAGGCCTACAGAGAGTAAGAATAACAAACTAACAATATGAACAGGGCAGGTGATCTAAACCATAGAAAGCTGAAAGTTATTACCCATGTTTCTTCTTCTGATGGTCTCGTTGAGCAGTGAAGGCTGTGACACGGTGTTCCTCTGTTCACCCACAACGGCCTATTTATGCACAGTGCGTCTTGCTTTCAGTTTCATTATGACTGCTCGTCTTGTATTCTATGTGTCACATGCAGAGGGAGGTTTGCCAGTGAAGCAACAGAAATCAGCTGGTTTATAAGAAACAGCCCCGTGACTGGAACAGGAATGTTGGATGTCTACAAGTCTACATCTGGTTCATTTGTATTATCTTATAGAATGCAATGAGCTGCTTGATATTTTACGAGTCTATTATATGGTATTCTGTTCTCGCATATAGCCTTTTCTAAACATTTTATTATTTTAATCTAAACATAATACATAAATAAATACACAACCTCACCACCATGAACCTGCAGATGTTGCTGCGTCCTTCCTTTTGGCATAAACACTGAAGTTCCAGTATTGTCTCTTGGTGCAGACGTCTGCAACACCGAAAATAGATGATACAAAAATGTCCTTAGCAGCTTAAAATATCAGATTTCGACATGTCAAAGTATTATTTAAGCGCCCTAGTCTACCAGTTTTGGGGGTTTATCAGCAGATAACTTGTTCTGGGTTCTTCATCCCACCACACGGCAGCTTACAGGCTTTTGTCTGGTGTTTACCAGCAGACACAAGCGACAGGTGTCGTTTCTCCATCATGCCCCAATGCATGCTGGGAAACGCCTGTCAACCGATGGGCTCTTAGATTTGACAACGAACACAATCGTGTGTAGACAATCCTTTTTGTTTGTGTAGTTGTCATACGTAACGCTCGATTGTTGACCATTGGTCTCAGGTTCAATCAAAAGACATATAGCCTACTGTGTGATTGATAGTAATAACGCTAATTTATATAACACATTTTAAAACAAGTAGCAAAGTGTTTCAGAGGCAGTCCACAAGAACAAAGGACAGCATGCAATGCAGATACACACACATTTCTACATAAATATGTATTTACAAACACACGTGAATTTAACCGAATGAGGTCTATAAACTTTAAGTAGCATTCAGATTGGATCTAACAGGATGTAACCGTTTCTTTGACTTCCTGTTTACTCTTTAAAACTGTCCGAGTGACCGCAGTCTTAGGGCTACGCCTCCTGCAGCTGACTCCCACTATCTTCCACTTTCCAGGAGAGAAACAGTGTGTTGTAATTGTTACAGATATTCAACAACACTGCACTTTGTAGACGGTGCACACTCCTCTCATGGCCAAAGAGATCAATGTTACGAGACTTTACTTTGAAATGTGTGTCCCCAAGACACAAACAAATGTGAAAATAAAAGTAAATTAATACCAAAGTGACCCTTTAAAGGAGCCACAACAAGTTATTTATTAAATCAAATGCAATTTCAAAAAGAATAAATAGCGGACGGCGGTCTAGACTTGTGTTTTAATACAAATACGTCAGATGATCTCTAAACAATAGAAAGCTGAAAGTCGCCACGTGTAACAGACCGTCTCATGTGCTTTGGTATTGAGATGATATGTCCCTTTGGGTTTGCCGTAGAGAGGAAAAGTAACGGGATTTGGGAGGACAGACTACATAAAGAAGGAAGCCGTGTGCTGAACGACATGATGTCTGATCTCCCGACTCCGTTTGTTGACATGTTATAAGTGCACTTCACACACAACTCCAGGACCCTCGGTTACATTGGTGGATCAGACATCTCGTTCAGCTTCCCTCTTTATAAGTTGAAATGCTTCAGCAGTCCAACTATTGTTCTTGTAAGCTTTACGAAATTTCTTCTATTTCTTCCGTACGTATTTTGGACTTTATCTCCTCCTTCATATGTTAAGCTATATAAACTATTAAAATATTAAAATATTCAGCTCATTCAGCGCATAATTGCTATGCATTTTCATATTTAATTCATATTATAAATATGTTATGGTTATTATTTGAATGGGATCACAATGAAGAATGTCTTCAACTTTGAAAGCTTTTAAGATCTTCATACTTTCAGCTAATTCAATCATAATTTGTTTTAAATGTTGACTTTTACTGTATATTTTCAGATATTTGTTATTTGTTATTTTTTCAAATTTTCAAATGATTACTTTTTTTATGGAATAAAAAATGAATGGGTTCCTATGGAGCAAAGCTTAAAATCCGCTTTAACTTTTTCAATTTCAAAACCTTACAATATCGGCATACATTCAGCTAAAGAAACAATTCTACCTGTAAAATGTTGACAACATTGTTAGCTATAACTTTATAATTCTATTTTTTGATAGCTTTTATAGTTATTTTAACTGTCCCCGTTTTAGTTTTGTGTGATTTTCAGCTGTCTTCCAGTTTTCAATGAGTGTGTGTGGGGGACCAAAACAAAGATTTGTATATCGTCATTACGGCTGCAATTCTCACTCTTTAGGCATTATTTTCGAGTACAGTAGTAGGGAATCTTGTGCTTGTCGTTCACGTGTGCCAATGGACTCCAACAGTTTCCCAGATCTTTCTAGAGAAGCTTTAACGAGGGAGCAAGTCCACATTTTTCCCCATGGAGCGCCATTACATCTTTCCCTCCAAAAAGATATCTCACAGACAATCGTACCTGATTTCTAAATCGCCGCTATAGAGACACATGTCTTTCCCGACATTCCCACTATTCACACTATCTGTTCATTAAGTCATCCTTCCTCTCAAAAGATATTGCCGAAAGAAATGGAGCGACGGTTATCTGACTTTTTGAGGTAGTTTGATAGGAGTTCCCTAGCTTTAACTCCATGTTAATTCTGGCAACTGTCTTCCCTTTGAAGTGATCACTATGGCAACCTTTGATGTTTGCAGCACACAGTTGTTCTCATTAGTGCACTTTGACACAACCAAAGACACACACATACACAGATTCTCATTTATGATCTATAGTGGGGTCCGAGCTGCAGAGGAGGGATAGAAAAGGAAGGCATGCAAGGAAGGAAGGAAGGAGGCAAGGAAGGAACCTAGGCAATGAGGCAAGAAAGGAAGTAAGGAAAGTAGGCAAGGGAGGAATGAAAGGTAGGAAGGAAGGAGGCATGGAGGCAAAGAAGGAACGGAGTTAAGAAAGGGAGGAAAGGAGGGAAGGAAGGTAGGAAGGAAAGGATGGAAGGGAGGAAGGAAGCTAGGCAAGGAGGGAAGGAAATAAGGCAAGGAAGGTAGGAAAGGAGGCAAGGAAGGAAAGAAAGGTAGAAAAGGAATCCAGGCAAGGAGGGAAGGAAGGACACCCAGAAGAAGAAAAACATGGCAGGTGATCTTGATACGTCTTTCTTTCAGTCTTTCTTTCAGTTTCATTACGTCTCGCTATTCTATGTGTCACCTGCAGGGGGAGGTTTGTCACTGAAGCAGCAGAAATCAGCTGGTTTATAGGAAAAGTCTACATGTGTTTAATTTGTATTATCTTATGGAATGCAATGAGCTGCTTGATATTTTATAGGTCTATTAGATGGTATTTCTTCTTGCATATAGCCTTTTCTAAACACTTTATTTGAATCTAAACATAACACACAACCTAACCACCAACAACCTGCAGATGGTGCTGAAGTCCTGACAGCCTCCTGTGAAGGCTTATGACTGAAATATTATAAACCACAGTTGATACTGGTGTTTAGGCTTGATGGCTTAGTTTATGAGCCAAATAGTAATAATGACTGTCTCAGCATCCTCACTGTGAAGCTTTGTCTGCTTGTCTATAGTATACTTTTCATTTCATCTTCATTTGCTGAAACTTCCCATTGTACGATGACCTCTGATGACCTCTGTTGTGAAGCAGCTGAAATCAGCTGGTTTATCAGAAACAGCAATCAGACTGGAAATGGCTTGCAGTTTGTTTTGCTCACTCGGCAGCATGTATAATAACTTTGTGCATTTTCTGAGAAAATTCTTTGAGGAATGTTAAGATTTACAAACAAGTCTGCATCATTTTTATTCCTTGCTATAATTTATTAGATTTATATTTTTCAGGTTAGGTACTGAAGTCTGCTTTAGACTTTTAAACTGAACATTATTCTGATTAATTGCGTTCTCATTCCCTTTCAGAATGACATGTTCCTGTTTTAAACTCGCTTTGCACTTCAGACCAAATAAAAAGTAACGTTAACTTTAATGTTCATGTTCTAATGGTGCAGTCAAGCTCACTGAACGGGTTTTTCCATCCTGACTGACCTCAATGAACCTGTAGCACCTTTAAGACGCCTCTGTAACTGTCTTCAGATCAGACCAAAAAGCTGTAAACAGATATCTTATTAATTTCAGTATTTCTTTAATACTTGAGAAAGCAATGTTTCCAACATGCAGTTTACAGGTAGACTATTTGATGCAGTTGTTTCCATGATTAAACAAACAAGTAAAACCACAGAGACATGATAATACAAGGTGTGGCTCACTCAAAAGCTGAGAAGGTTACATGAATGTCAACAACTTGAGAAAAAGCCAATTAAAGTTTCAGGTCATTGAACACTGAAGGACAGAGAGTTACGATTATTATATTCCTCCCCCACTCCACCCATTCTGCAGCCGAGCCTAAACACCCCCCGCTGCCACAATTAATATATTCCATTTCTGCCCCTAAATCCTGCATTTTTCACATTATGCTTATTTTTCTCATGTTTTAACACATGACAGAGTGATTATTTGCAGGAGATTTCTGGGGACGTCTCCAGGATTCAAAAGCCTCCTTGGCTTTGGTACCACTGCGCTCTGGCAGCCACATCATTGGAGTAGTCTCCCCCTGTTGAGCCTACATCCATATTTTCAATGGAACGGACGTTTCCATCCCCCATATTGTAGGCCGCTATCCCTCCTGCGGAGACAAACACGAATGAGAAGGTGTGACGAGAGCTGCTGCACCTTTTAATCTTCAAACAAACCTTTCAGCTGCTGCTCCGCGCTCCAATTGGGAAATTTGTTGCGGATGCGACCGATAAAATTAACCAAGATCTCGGTGCCTTGGCAGAGGTGTTCCTCACTGTCCCAGCTACCACGTGCAGTGTGTCCGCCTCCGGATGGATTGACATCAACCTGCAGATATGGAAAATAATTGAGCACTTTTGTAATGGGGGACTCTATTAAGAGAATGCCAGTGAAACAGTCGACTTTATTACAACCTGCATCAGTCCCCAGCCATTGCCATTGTCTCCCCAGCCATCCTTTAAGGCATTTCCAGCCCTGGACTCTCTGGAAATGATGGCAGCAATGAGAGCTGGAGCGATTTCATATTTTGCTCCCACTTTGTTGATTTTACTCTTATAATTTTCCATTCTGTCCGCATCCGTCTTTGCCATCTGGTGTGATGCACTCACACCTTTTAGATGGAAATCAAACAGAGAACAGGATTATGGTCTCGGTGCAACACATTTCCCTGTCAGTCCTTTTTTTTATAGCTGTATTCCTATTTCTGCGTTTGTACAATGAGAGCAAAAACAAGTCAACTTCCTGGTATGTCAACTCATAACTAACTAGCCATTAAGATTCTGACATACACACACACACACACACACATAGATCTTTACCTGCGTTTTTCAGCCCGTCCTGCTTAGCCGTTTGCATCGAGGCTCCAGTAGTTTCAATCTCCATGATATTTCCATAACCTGTTGATGATCAGTTTGTCACATGAGTTTTCATCACAACACACGTCAACATTAGGGTACGGTATGAGGACTTGAATGCACCTTTTAGCTGCATAACACTTCTTTACAACAACAAAGAGCCACGGTGACATGCCTATGAGTGGCTATACATAGATAGCACCAGGCACGTGCACAGATAGAGCCCTAGTGGTGCTCAAGCACCAGCCCCTTTGCCCTGGATGAGTAAAGTGCCCTTTTTGCTGGAGACACATTTTTTTTATTCATCCGTATTTAAGAATAAAAGTTACTCTTTCTGTCATCAAGTCCCCCCAAATGTGTTTTAATATCCGACGGGGCATTTATTTGAGTTCTTGTGAGAATTTCGCCCCGACATGCTCCGCGGCGCTCACGAGCCCCCCCTCCCTCCCCCCGCCGCGCCCCTCCCTCCTCCACTTCCTCCTCCACTTGGTGCTCGCGCAGTGCTCCTCGCGCCACCAAACGGGTGCACCTCCTTCTCCTCTGACCCGCAGCACCAGACCAACAGATCATGACGGTGTTTGTCCCCTGACGTTGTTTTGTGATAAATCAACCACAACATTAGCGCTGCTGAAAACATGACGTCACAACTGGTCCGACGTTTCCTAAAAAAATAAACAAAAACTTCGTGATTTCAAAGCCTCGTCCAGCTGTTTACTGACGTTAGTTATGTTTAGAGAATAGAGAGAGGGAGAGAGAGAAGAGAGAGAAAAGAGAGAGAGAATTCTTATTCCGTTCTATTCAACAGGGGCTAGTCCAGGGGCGTCTCTAGGATTTGGATACATCTGGGGCTTAGCAAGTGCAGCTTAGATAGGAAAGTGACCCACGGCGAGCGTTGTCGACCGGAGGGGGGGGGGGGGGGTGCTAGTGAGAGTGTGCTCACCTGTGTGCGAGGATGTGTCGGCGCGTATCACGGCAGAGCGATGCGCGTTATGGGAGCGGCGGCGCTGGGCTTAGCCCAGAAGAGTGAAGCAGCGACATTTTTAGACATAGAAACACTCAGACAGCAGCTTGCTGTTACGTGCGCCTGCTGCCAGCCTGACTCCGCTGTTTTGGGTGAATGACGTCACGTGCGACCTGGAGGTGTTAACCACTTGTGTGCCAAATCTTTTTCTTTTTTTTTACATTCGGGGCTTATTAAAAAACACCCGGGGCTTTAGCCCCGGGTGTTTTAGCCTAGGGACGCCACTGGGCTAGTCTAGGATTTGCGTGGCCACACTGAAAAACAAATCATACGGCCTCTCTTGTTCAGAGGGCCGGGCCAAATGTGGAGGCGGCCATATCCGGCCCGCGGGCCTTAGTTTGAGGACCACTGCTCTTGGCTGTTGATGTCTATCAATATCGCTCATTTTGAAAATGACGTAAGAGGGCAATACGGATCCGTATCAGACCAGCGAGGAGGGCAATACGTGGCTGGCATTACGACCCATTAGCCAATCAGAACGCTTGTACTGTTGTTGCTTATATACTAATTCATCTTTATTCATAAAGAAAATGTAAGCTAGCGGTCTGATGCTGCCAGAGGAGACGCAGGTCGAGGACAGCATCATCAGTGTATTGCTGCTAATGCTTCAACTCTGTCAGAATTTTTTTTTGCCATTGGGTGCCCTTTTTTTTGGTTTGAGCACCTGCCCCCCAAAATGTCTGTGCACGTGCCTGGATAGCATGACGTATAGCGAGTGGGCTACACAAGTACAGAGAGTAAGAATAACAAACCAACAATATGAACATTGCAGGTGGTCTAAACCAGTGGTTCTCAAATGGGGGTACGCGTACACCTGGGGTACGTGAAAGCACTACTCGAGATTTAAAAAAAATTGGTATTCATTTAAACAATTTTTAAAAAAATAGTTATTTAATAAATAATCAATACAATATAATTGCAAATTATACATTTACTTTTAAATTAAGCAGGCTATATAAAATAATTATCCTAACAACTACGCGTCCCTCCCATAAAAGGATGGTTTGACCCAACATGGCACGCACCCTGCCATCACCTGTCAATCACTGCTGCCTTGAAAACATAAACAATGGAGTCGTTGTTGAAGCGGAGAGGCGATGCCGCTAAAAAAAACGCGGAGAGACGAGCCAAAGAAGGCGGGTCCGTGTACGCTTTGTTAGTTTGTGTTTTTGAGCATCACCTTGTCGCCTAAGCGCTTAATCAAACAAGCTGTAACGTCTCGGACGTAATGACACGGAGACGGGACGACGTTATCAACCGGTACTGTATTGGGCCTCCACCACCACAGACACACAGCTCCTCTCAACAGCTCTAACATCAACAACGGTTCCCGTCAACCACCCCTAACTCCCGTGTCCTGACAGGTTAACCCCGCCTCCCCTCTGCTCCGCCAATCACAAGCACGCCCCTCAACCAGCAAGCACACTGCCACGGCTTGACGGCTTATATCTCCAACTACACAGACACTTTACAGGGTCGCTACAAAACGAACGTTTTGTTTGTTCGTTTCATTAAAAATATGTAAATAACGTGGTTTCTTCGTTTTCCGTTTAAAACCAAAAACTGAACAACGGAAAAATCACTTCCGTTTTCGGTTTGTCGTCTGAATCTAAAAACGAGATAACGGAAGTGCTTAAAATGTAAGTCAAAATAAAAGCCGAAAATGGGCCGAATTGGCCCAAGATGTGGGAGGTGTGCCTTGATTGGCCCTTAGCCATATAAATTGGAGGGGAGATGGCGAGTGAGGGTGTGGGGGGGTTTGATGTTGGGGGGGAGGAGCGTCAACTAACGGAATAGTACAGAGGGGGTGGCGTGTGCCAATGGATGCCCATGCCAACCGCCGTTAAGGAGAGTGAGGGTGAGCAGAGCCGAAGCACAGTCTGCGGTCTGCCGAAATAAAGTATTTTTCGAAAGAAAACTTTGGCTGCTTATGGGGGAAACGGACGGCAGCATGAATCCTGCTACATTCATATTTACATTCCTATGACGCAAACACATAGCAGGGTAACGTTAGAAGAAAATTAATTCATCAATATAAATAAATAATCCTGGATATGTTAGCGACAGTAGTGACTACAGGAAGTTTAATATTCATGTATATATGTACACAGCGAGAATCAATTTAATTGTCACTTAATCGTTGCATTGTTTTTTGCAACACAGTTCATAATATAGATTAATCAAAGTAATGTGACTTGCTTTTATTTTGACGATCGTTTTAAGCTTTTCCGTTTTCTTGTTTTTGGATTCAGACAGAAACGGAAAACAGAAATGGTTTTCCGTTTCCAACGGAAAACAGAAGTGGTTTTCCGTTTCAAACGGTAAAAGAAAGCAACCACGTTACTTCCCTATTTTGAAGGAAACAACAACAAAATGAACAAAACGTACACGGACCGGGTCAAAACCAGAGCCGGCAAAATCCCGTCAGTTTTCAGACTACTATATTTTAATTTGTTTTACGTCCACGATTTGCAATCCACCCGTTCTGTGGAGAAAAGTTAGCCAACAGCAGCATGAAGCTAGCGCACCTTGAACGCCCAAGACCAAACATGTAAATCATGCTGGTAAGCCACCAGAGTTTTTTTTAACCCTCCTGTCGCCTTAGGGTCATTTTGACCCGATTAAATATTTAACCCTCCTGTCGCCTTAGGGTCATTTTGACCCGATTCAATGTTTCACCCTCCTGTTACCTTTATATTTACTAACATATTTTACCCTTTGGGTTCAATTTGACGCCAGCAATTAAAACCTCCAGAAAATTATTAGAATTAATATTGTTTTCCAAGTTTAAGTGTGAGGCACTTTATGTTTGTTTGTTGACTACCGAAAGAACACCGACATTAAACATTGAATGGGGTCAAATTAGTCCTAAGGCGACACGAGGGTGTAATATTGATTCGGGTCAAATTGACCCTAAGGCAACACAAGGGTTAAGAGGAACATTTCTGAATTCAGGTCATCTCAGGACACGATGCGTAAAGTCCTGACGGCGTGAGCTGGACATCCTGCAGCGACATCGGCAAGGACTCGGAGATCGCATTAAAATCAGAAAACTTTGACGTGAAGTGGACTCACTCGGAACATGAGCCCTGTGTTACATGACGTTTTGAACGACAGCATCAACTTCATACAGTCAAGGCCACGCTATGCACCTCTGCACACGCACACACACACACAGGTGATCACAGGAGTCACCTCCCTGCCAAGGATCATCAGTCAGTTTCTGAATGTATAATAAAATTAGTAACTGATGAGACGGTTACACATCGATGAATGATACCGTTTCATTTCAATGAAACAATGCAATCTTCAGTTTCTATAGTATAATAAATCAAACACTCATGACACAGCGCTATGTATTACTGCTTCTTTTCTTTTACCCAAAATGATTTGCGCTGGTTAAATGTTACTTTGCTGGAAAGAAATTTCACAGGGGGTACATCAGTGAAAAAAGGTTGAGAACCACTGATCTAAAAAATAGAAAGCTGACAGTTATTACCCATGTTTCCTCTTCTGATGGTCTCCTTGAGCAGTGAAGGCTGTGATACGGTGAATACTGTGATACGGTGTTCCTCTGTTCACTCCGACCGCCTATTTATGCCCAGTGCGTCTCGCTCGTCCTGCCTCCTATTCTATGTGTCACCCTCACAGGGAGGTGTGCCAGTGAAGCACCAGAAATCAGCTGGTTTATAAGAAACAGCTCTCTGACTGGAACAGAAGTGTTGCATGTCTACATCCGTTTCATTTGTATTATCTTATAGAATTAAATGAGCTGCTAAACATTTTACAGGTCTATTATCTGGGTTTTTTTTTTGCTGGTTTATAATAAACAGCCCTCTATCGGAAGAGTTCTGCTCAGTCGGCAGCATGTTTAATAATTTTGCGCATTTCCTGTGTCACGGGTTGTCACAGGTTTTAAAGGGGTGAGGCTCAAGTGCAGAGAAAAGCTGGATTTAAATAGAAACAAAAACTTGTTTTACTTGAGAGAAAGTTTAACAAGGAAGCTCAAATCTGTCGGCAACGAAACACGAGAAAAACACACTGGGGATTAAAGACAAGAATTACGATGGTACAAAAAGACAACAATCCAACAGCGGACAAGGGAAGGACTGGGAGAATGTATAGGGAGGAAAACACAGGTGTAGGGCACGAGTGATTAGGGAGGCAAGGGAGTGGCTGAGGGCAGGTGACGGGAATAAATAATTGAGACAGGAGTGGCTGAAGGCAGGTGACGGGAATGAACTGGCAAGACACAGGAGTAGACACAGGTGTGGCTGAGGGAATTAAGAATTGAGACAGGAGTGGCTGAGGCCAGGTGAAAGGAATGAACAATCAACAAGTCACACAAGGGAGACACAGAACAGGGCGTTACACCCTGACTGACCACAATGAACTTGCAACGGCCAGACATCAGATGACTCCTCTGTAACCGTCTTCAGATCATTACTGTAAGAGCCAAATGCATGATTTCATTTGTTATAATAATTTAGTTTTAAAAGATTTAAAAAGGTAACTGAATATAAATCCTTTTCATTATAATTTGAAAGAATGTTTAGTTTAACATATATAATTTAGTCTAGTATTTGAAAGCTTAATAATTTGTCTGAATGTAAGCTTCCAATCAGATGACGTCACGTCAGTATAACGGCTGTGTTGGACTGTCAGTCGTGTTTGAGTTCAGAGTTGTTGTAAGCGACATAGTTTTTTGACCGTGTGACCATGTAGGCCTACGATACGTTTTTTAAGTAAACATCATTTTGTATGAAACGACTTGTGTCACTCGTGTTTCAATTAATAGCTTTAAAGACTGATCTCAAAAGTGTGGTACAGAAGACCCAGAACTAGACGGAGTGCCACTACAATTTAGTCAAAAAACTCAGTTTAGCCGAGCTTCGCTGGATTACCTGGACAGGTGGGGAACGCAGCCAGCTGCCGCTCGAGTGGAGCGGACTGGAGGCTAGCGGTGGAACGGGTGATCTATGGAGCTATGCTACGAGAGCGCAGCCAGTCTGCCGCTCGTGTAAACGGACTGGAAGCTAACGTCGGACCTGTGAATCCATTGAAGTATTCTACGAGATCAGGTATCGAAAACTCCTTTTTATCTTTGAGTATTATGAAGATAAGAAGATATACGGAGGATTGGAGGAAAACGAAAATTAATTTGTAACTGCTCAATGCTGAAAATACCAACGTGATGCACCGGTGTGAGAACCTACAGTGATAAGCCTATATTCAGTCAATGCGGAGGTTTTGGCGATTTTTGAGAAGCTGTTTTTGCACTCGTTTATTAAGAGAAAAGTTCCGTGAAAGAAAAGAGCTTTTGAACGGAGGCATACAGCTTGAGCACTAACTCTGCAACGTGTACGATGGCTGATGGGGAAGAGAGAGGTGTGGAGGATGTGACGGCGCAGGGAAGATCACGTAAGCCAACGGAGAAGGCATTAGAAAACAAGTTGCAGAAATACATTGCATTGAGGAGATGAAAATTAGGAACTCTGACAAGCACAATAAGGCAGTTGGAGATATTAATGAGTGATGCTGGAAACGTCCAAAATGTGCAAGATGTAATGGAAAACGATTTTGCAGAGTTGGTGGGAGAGTTCAGAAGTCTCAACAGTGAAGTTGCAAATCTTTTAGATGAGGATGAAAGAACATTTGACCAGGATAATTGGTTTGAAATGAAAATGGCACCAATCAGAGAATTTATGAAAGAAACTAAAAGATGGATAGCAGTTGTGCATGAAACGACACCAGTGCTGCCAATGGAAAATGTACAGCAAAAAGAATTTGATATAGTGGATAGCCTGCAAGAAGCTGTTGGACCACATGACAGTATTTCCCAGGCAGGAGGTAGAAATGCAGAACGTGGTAGCCTATGTGGAACACAAGTAAGTCATGCAACATGTGCATCACGTGTTTCATCAACACGGGTTATACAGGAAGCACAACATGCAGCCCTGCTAGAGCGTGCTGCAGCACTGAAGAGGAAGCAAGAGCTTGAATTTGAATCTGCTAGAATCCAAGCTGAAAAAGAAGAATTAGAGATGAAAACAGCATTAGCTGAAAGTCAAGCAAAATTAAAGGTGCTTAAAGAATATGAAAGATCTGAAGATGGTTACAGTTACCATATGCCAGTGCAACAATTACAATTTAGGAAAGTGGAGAAGGAAAGGGTTAGCATAAGGATACCGCAACAAGCTAACACAAACGTTCACATTCAACCATCAATGCTGCACTCGCAACCACCACCGCCTCAGTCAGCCACAAGTCATCGGCCTGACACTCAAGTAGACAGAAGTGATGACATACTAAAGGTCATGCAAAGGCAGAATGTAATCACAGAGCTACTTGTAAAACAACAACAGCTGTCTCAGCTACCAACAAAGGACATTCCTGTGTTCAAGGGCGATGCGCTACAGTTCAAGTCTTTCATCAGAGCGTTCGAACATGCGATAGAACAGAAGACTGACAATGAACAGGATAAATTGTACTTCTTGGAACAGTATACAGCCGGTGAACCCCAAGAGCTTGTCCGCAGCTGCACTCATGTGACACAAAGCAAAGACTACCTTTAAGCAAAGCGGCTACTTCATAAGCACTACGGGGACGAATTACGGATTGCCAGCGCGTATATTGATAAAGCACTAAAATGGCCGCAAGTGAGGTCCGAGGATGAAAAGGCACCGAGTGCTTACGCAATGTTCCTAATTGGATGTCTCAACACCATGATGGACATTGAATACTTAGAGGAGATGGACAACCCTACCAATCTACGGACAATGTTGTCCAAATTGCCGTACAAAATGAGAGAATGTTGGCGGGCTGTAGCTTTCGATATCAAAGAGTGAAGTGGCAGAAGAGCAAAGTTTGCTGACTTGGTGAAATACATTGACCGTCAAGCTAAAATAGCATCAGATCCACTCTTTGGTAATATACTAGACAGCCGCCCATCTACCAGTGGAAAAACAGAACAGAACGAGAGGTATCCCCCAAAGAAAGAAATACGTGGAAGCAGCTTCGCCACCAATGTTTCAGCAGAAAGCAAAGGGCCTCAAGAAACGCATGCCGAGCCAGCGATCTCAAGCAAAACCACAAGCGCCTTCGATAAGCCGTGTCATGGTGGAGGAGCCATCGACAGCCGACTGAACTGGAAGGCCAACGGATGAGTCGAAAGCTCCTTCAACGTGTGCAGCAAGATGCTGGAGTTATTCTACCAGTCGGTTGTCGCCAGTGCTGGGGAGCAGACACCAGCCGTCTTAACAAACTGGTTAGGAAGGCTGGCTCCATCATCGAGCTGAGCACCTGGAGAGGTCGTTGAAGAAACTGGTGTCCATATTGGACAAGACCACCCTCCACCACCTCTTCCACCCTAACCCTTACAAATTTCCTATATCTATCTATCTATCTATCTATACTGCCAGCAGCCTCACACTCTTGCTGCATGCAGTACAATCAAAGCTCAGCCACACAAAGAACGAGTGGACTTCTTGAAGTCAAAGGGCTTGTGTTTCGGATGTTTAATGCCTGGCCATCTCAGCAAATTCTGCAATAGAAGAAGTGAATGTAAAGAATGTAAGTTGAAGCATCCAGACATTCTGCACATAATCAAAGAAGGATCTGCTGTGCCTGAACAGAAAGAAGATGCTCATGGAAGCCAAGTATCGTGTGCTAAGGTTTCTGTCCAACAAGTCTTGTAGCCTCACAGGGGCTGGAGAAGCTGAATGTGTGTTGTCAATAGTACCGGTGAAAATTAAATCAAAGAAGAGTAACAAGTGTGTAGAAACATACGCCTTCTTAGACCCAGGAAGCACAGCAACCTTCTGTACGGAAGACCTACAACGAAAACTGAATGTTAAAGGAAAACCGACACGAATACTTCTCAGCACCATGGGACAAGACAAACCTGAAGAACCAAAGCTCATGAACAGTTTAGCTATCTCAGACCTTGAAGTGTGCGGATGGGAAGACAGCAGCTTCATTGACCTGCCGAAGGTGTTCACACACAGAAGCATATCCGTGCACTCTGGAAACATACCTAAGAAGTCAGACATCCAGAAGTGGCCTTACCTCAGAGAAGTGAGTTTGCCAGAGATAAAAGCTGACATAGGCCAACTTATTGGAGCCAACTGTTCGAGAGCAATGGAGCCATGGCACATCATCAACAGTCAAGATGGAGGGCCGTATGCTGTCAAGACTGCCATAGGCTGGGTGGTGAACGGACCCATAAGAAAAGAACTGAAAGACAAAGAGAGTGAGTGACCTCATCTTTCAGTAAATAGGATCTCCATGATGGAAATAGAGAAACTTCTCGTCGAACAGTACAACACTGATTTTACAGAGCGGAAGTACGATGACAAAGACGAGATGTCCGAGGAGGACAAGCATTGTTTGCATTCTGTGCAGAAGACGCCAACATTCGAGAGTGGTCATTACTGTGTTGGATTGCCACTCAGGAACTAGAGGGTCAAAATGCCCAACAACCGATGCGTTGCTGAAGAAAGCTACAGAAGAATCCTGCAGAGGCCTGAAGGCAAAGAACTTGGTCCAAGGGAGAACCTGGATCAACGGGCCAAGCTTTTTGTTGAACAGTGAAAGTGACTGGCCAGACAGAAAAGAAGAAAGCCTTCCAAACGATCCGGAAGTCAAGAACAAAGTCAGTCAACGCAATCCAAGTCAAAGAAGATATGGAACCATTGAACGAACTGATAAACTACCATTCAGATTGGCATAAATTGAAAAGATCAGTAGCCTGGATTTTAAAAGTAAAGGAAACTCTGTTGAAACTGAAAGAAGAAAGAAAAGAGTTTTCACAAACAATCCATCAATCTGAAAAGGACCCTGAAAAGCAAAAGTCCAAATTTAAACAGTACAGGAAGAAAAGAAGAAAAAAACAGCATGCCTCCAGGCATATTCAGCAAAGACGACACATACACAAGAAGAAGACGGAAACGATTCCAATATCTCGTGGATTTATTCTGGACCAGATAGACACATGAGTATCTTCCACTTCTACAGGAGCGCCAGAAATGGCGGAAGCCTAGAAGAAACTTCATGACCGGAGACGTCGTGCTACTAGTGGATAGTTCCTCTCCACGCAACTCATGGGGAAGGTTGTGGAAACATTGCCAGACTCAAATGGAACAATGAGAAGAGTAAAGATAATGACTAAAACCAGCATGCTGGAAAGGCCAGTAAACAAGCTGTGCCTATTGGAAGAGGCCATATGAGAAGATACTAGTTTAATAGTTATGGACAGTTGAAGTATTGTGGCTCTTGTTTGTTGTTATAATGTTTAAGTATAATTGCTTAGTCCTCCCGTCTAACCAATTAGGGGCCGGGTAATGTAAGAGCCAAATGCATGATTTCATTTGTTATAATAATTTAGTTTTAAAAATTAAAAAAGGTAACTGAATATAAATCCTTTTCATTATGATTTGAAAGAATGTTTAGTTTAACATATATAATTTAGTCTTGTATTTGAAAGCTTAATAATTTGTCTGAATGTAAGCTTCCAATCAGATGACGTCACGTCAGTATAACAGCTGTGTTGGACTGTCAGTCGTGTTGGAGCTCAGAGTTGTTGGAAGCGACATAGATTTTTGACCGTGTGACCATGTACTATACGTTTTTTAAGTAAACATCATTTTGTATGAAACGACTTGTGTCACTCGCATTTCAATTAATAGCTTTAAAGACTGATCTCAAAAGTGTGGTACAGAAGACCCAGAACTAGACTGAGTGCCACTACAATTACATTACACGTCACTTAGCTGACGTTTTTATCCAAAGCAACGGGGATTGAACCACCAACCCCCTGAGTGAAAGACAGACCTGCTAACCACTGACCCACAGTCGCCTATTAGATCAGATCAAAAAGCTGTAAACGGATATCTTCTATTAATTTCACTCTTTCTTTAATACTTGAGAAAATAATGTGTACAACATGCAGTTCACAGGAAGATGATGTGATGCAGTTGTTTCCATAATTAAACAAACAAGTGAGACATGATAATACATTTCAACAAGTTGAGAAAAGCCAATGAAAGTTGCAGGTCATTAAACACTAAAGGACATAGAGTTATGATTATTATATTCCATTTCTGCCCCTAAATCCTGCATTGTTTATTTCGCTCAAGTTTGAACACATGACAAAGTGATTATTGGAGATTTCTGGGGACGGCTCCAGGTTTCAATAGCCTCTTCGTTTGTGGTACCACTGCGCTCTGGCAACCACATCATTGGAGTAGTCTCTTCCTGTCGTATTTTCATCCACATGTTCAATGGAATGGACGTTTCCATCCCTCATATTGTAGGCCGCTATACCTCCTGCGGAGACAAAGACGAATGAGAAGGTGTGACGAGACCTGCTGCATGTTTTAATCTACTAATTCAGTCAAACAAACCTTTCAGCTGCTGGTCCTGCCTCCAGCTGGGAAATTTGTTGCGGATAAGCTTGATAAAATGAACCAAGATCTCAATGGCTTGGCAGAGGTGTTCCTCACTGTCCCAGCTACCACGTGCAGTGTGTCCGCCTCCTTTTGGATTGACATCAACCTGCAGATATGGAAATTAATTGAGCATTTTTGTAATGGGGGACTCTATTAAGAGAATGCCAGTGAAACAGTCGACTTTATTACAACCTGCATCAGTCCCCAGGCTTTGCCGTGGTCTCCCCAGCCACCCACTAAGCCTTTTCCAGCCCTGGGCTCTCTGGAGATGATGGCAGCAATGAGAGCTGCAGCGATTCCATATTTTGCTCCCACTCTGTTGATTGTACCCCTATATCTTTCCATTTCGTCCAGATCCGTGTTTGCCATCTCTTGTGATGCACTCACACCTTTTAGAGGAAAATCAAACAGAGAACAGGATTATTATTACAGTCAACAGATATAAAAATTGTGGTGTAGCGATTTAGCGCCCTCCCCAAAACAACTTTTCTTCTGTCACTCTGGTGAGCAGTTTAATCAGTTAAATGGCACTATTATTAATTGAAATTATTGAATATAATATGAACTGACACAAACACATGCTCCTTGGGTTTATTTGATAAGGGATAGTGCACATTAATAAAAATATTTCTGTAAATGCGCCAGAGTTAGCCAAGAGGCTATTTTTCATCCGTAGTCTGAGTCAGATGTCACAAAACAAACCTAAAAACAGATAAGATTACATATACAAGGTTTTCTTCTTTTGTATCGGTGTACTGTCATTACGTGTGAAGTGATGCGTGCTTTCTATTTCACTCTGCTTGTATTCTTAAACTACATCAACCTGCCAAGGGACTACAGATGGAAACTAGCCTCTTGGCTATAATCTGGCATATTTACATGTACATTGTACTGTCTATCAATATGCACTGTCCCTTATTCTCTAAATAAATAAATAAATATTGATGCTTTACAATGGGTGCACAAACAATGAATAGAGTGAGAATATTCATATACGTAGTATCATCATTCAGGAGACTCTTGGACATTGTCAAGTACTAACAAGACATGCAACAGAGGCTCACATATGCAACACACACAAAGCTAAATGGAATAAGGAAGAACTATGTTAAAATGTAATAGGCTTTAAAAAACAATATTATGCTGCATTGTTATGCTAATACTGATTAATTTCTGCGTGTGTTTATGTCTATATTTATACTTTATTCTTTTTACATTCTGTAGTGTACATACGCAATGGCAAAATGATTGTTTGTCCTTTTTTGAGCTGTATTCCTATTTCTGTGTTTGTACAATGAGCAAAAACAAGTGAACTTCCTGGTATGTAAACTCATAACTAACTAGCCATTTAGATTCTTATAGATATGTTATATATATATATATATATCTTCTTTACCTGATTTTTTTAGCCCGTCCTGCTTAGCCGTTTGCATCGAGGCTCCAGTAGTATTAATCACCATGATATTTCCATAACCTGTTGATCAGTTTGTCACATGAGTTTTCATCACAACTCACATCAACATTAGGGTACGGTATGAGGACTTGAATCCACCTTCCAGCTGCATAACACTTCTTTGCAACAATGAGCCACGGTGACGTGCCTAAGTGGCTATAAATAGATAGCATGAATAGTGAGCAGGCTACACAAGTACGAGAGTAAGAATAACAAACTAACAATATGAACAGGGCAGGTGATCTAAACCAAAGAAAGCTGAACAGTGTTACCCATGTTTCTTCTTCTGATGGTCCTTGAGCAGTGAAGGCTGTGACACGGTGTTCCTCTGTTCACCCACAACGGCCTATTTATGCCCAGTGCGTCTTGCTCTCAGTTTTATTACGTCTCCCTCGTCTTATCTCCTATTCTATGTGTCACCTGCAGAGGGAGGTTTGCCAGTGAAGTTGCAGAAATCAGGTGGGTTATAAGAAACAGCCCTCTGACTGGAACATGAGTGTTGGATGTCTACAAGTCTACATCTGTTTCATTTGTATTATCTTATAGCATGCAATGAGCTGCTTGATATTTTACAGGTTTATTATATGGTATTATTTTCTTAATTTGTATTTTCTTATTGAACTATTGTCTTCCTCTGTTGCTGTGATTCCATCCGGCAGTGCTGCTTCCAGTCCAATTTATTTTAACGGGAGCTTTTATCCAATCAGATTTCACCTCCACAGTCTCTATGGAAGAAGAGCAGCTCGTCTCAGGCCTTCACACAGGCCAAGTACAGCCTGGTGAAGTACATGGGGACCTTATCGGTGATTGAAATAATCTTCAACCAATCTGTATAATATTGTCAGTTTGACGTACTGGGTGTATTTCTTGAGGACCTTTGGCCTTCTGGAAGGCCATGGAAGTACGTCAGAGTAACCTGCGCTGTGATTGGTTAGTGGCCCCGCATGCAGTTCAATTGAGAGAAGGAGATAGATTAGCGGTGGTGAAGAAGTTAAGAAGTCACCACAGTTTAAGTTTTTTGCTTTAAACTTTGAATGGTGGAAGAAAGAGAGGCGGACTTGGTGGCGAATTTAATCTTGAAGCCTTTCTCAAGGAGGATGTTTCAGGAAAAGACGGACATTATAACCTACGGCCGCACCACAGCTAGCTAGCTTGACCCAGCAATTTTCATCCCTGAAATGGATTAAGACTTATTCCAGAAATGCAACTGGGGAGGCTCGACTTTCATCACTGGCGTTCATGGCCATCAGAAGGAGCTTTTAGTGGACTTAAAGCTCTACGATAAACTCTACGACTGCGTCATTGAGTTGTTTGTTGGCAAAGAGAGGAGAGTGGACTTTAACTTTAAGTGAGTGAGCTGCTTGTTGTGTTCATTTGTCTCTGTTGTTTTTATTATATTGTTATTTCTGATTCTATTGCGTGTGAGGCATTTTAGTGCCACAGTTCTGTCTGATTGTGTTGTCATGTTTTGTTATATATAAATGTGGCTGGTTCTTGTAAATGTGTTCTTGTTATTGTGTTTATTACAGTGGTGTGGGCTACACGCATTGTCCGTTTATGACGCAGCATCCTGTCATGGTGTATTTATGTATCTGCACTCTGTGGGTATGTATTTGTAGGTGTTGCGCTTCATGTAACATTTTGATTCACTTGTTGCAGTGTCATGTGAATACGACTAACAACCCACAACTCTCTTTCTGTCTGCTCCTTCACAATAAAAGCCCCGCACTGGAACACTAGTGAACTAATATCTTACATTAGGTTGTTCAGCTGTAGTCAGATGGCATTGAAGGCCTAGGTAGAAAATGCACGGCCTGCCACTGGGTTACATGAATGTGACAATAACTTGAGGAAAGCCAGTAAAGTAATTATGATTATTACATTCCATGTATGCCCTTAAATCCTGCAAATTTCACATTATGCTTATTTTTCTAAAGTTGTAACACATTACAAAGTGATTATTAGCAGGAGATTTCTGTTGGGGACGGCTCCAGGTTTCAAAATGATCCTTGGTTTTTGTACCACTGCGATCTGGCAACCACATCATTGGAGTAGTCTCCCCCTGTTGTCCCTACATCCATATTTTCAATGGATCGCACGTTTCCATCCCCGATATTGTAGGCCGCTATCCCTCCTGCGGAGACAAACACGAATGAGAAGGTGTGACGAGAGCTGAAGCACCTTTTAATCTACAAATTCAGTCAAACAAACCTTTCAGTTGCTGCTCCGCACTCCAGCTGGGAAATTTGTTGCGGATAAGCTTGATAAAATGAACCAAGATCTCAGTGGCTTGGCAGAGGTGTTCTTCACTGTCCCAGCTACCACCTGCAGTTCGTCTGCCTCCGGATGGATTGACACCAACCTGCAGATATGGAAATTAATTGAGCATTTTTGTAATGGAGGACTCTATTAAGAGAATGCCAGTGAAACAGTAGACTTTATTACAACCTGCATCAGTCCCCAGGCATTGCCGTGGTCTCCCCAGCCACCGTCTAAGCCTTTTCCAGCCCTGGACTCTCTGGAGATGATGGCAGCAATGAGAGCTGGAGCGATTCCATATTTTGCTCCCACTCTGTTGATTGTACCCCTATATTTTTCCATCCTGGCTGCATCCGTCTTTGCCATCTGGTGTGATGCACTCACACCTTTTAGAGGGAAATCCAACGGAGAACAGGATTATAGTCTCGGTGCAACACATAAAGCTATTTCCCTGTCAGTCAACAGATATAACAATTAGTGGTTTAGTGATTTAGCGCCCTCCCAAAACAACCCTTCTCCTGTCACTCTGATGAACAGTTTAATCAGTTAAATGGCACTATTATTAATTGAAGCTACTGATTATAATATGAACAATCATATACAAGACTTCACGGTGGTGTAGTGACTAGCACTGTCACCTCACAGCAAGAGGGCCGTGGGTTCAATTCCCGGTCGGGGCGGCCCTTCTGTGTGGAGTTTGAATGTTCTCCCCGTGGCAGCGTGGGTTCCCTCCGGGTTCTCCGGCTTCCTCCCACAGTCCAAAGACACGCCGTCAGGTTAATTGATCTCTAAATTGCCCGTAGGTGTGAATGTGAGAGTGAATCATTGTATGTCTCTGTGTGCCCTGAGATGGACTGGTGGCCTGTCCAGGGTGTCCCCTGCCTTCGCCCTATGTCAGCTGGGATCGGCTCCAGCGCCCCGCGACCCTGATGAGGATGAAGCGGTATTGAAAATGGATGGATGGATATACTACTTTGGTTTATTTGATAAGGGATAGTGCACATTATTAAAAACATTTCTGTAAATGCGCCAGAGTTAGCCAAGAGGCTATACTTCGTCTGTGGTCCGAGAGGCAGATTTCAGAAACAAACCTAAAAAAAGAGACAAAGCCAAATTAAATAAAGAAGAACTATGTTAAAATGGAAAAGGCTTTAAAAACAATCTTCTTTACCTGAATTGGGCAGCCTGTCCTGCTGAGCTGTTTGCATCGAGGCTCCAGTAGTTTCAATCTCCATGATATTTCCATAACCTGTTGATCAGTTTGTCACATGAGTTTTCATCACAACATACGACTTGAATGCAACTTCCAGCTGCATAACACTTCTTTACAACAACAAAGAGCCACGGTGACATGCCTAAGAGTGGCTATACATAGATAGCATGTATAGTGAGCGGGCTACACAAGTACAGAAATTAAGAATAACAAACTCACAATATGAACCCTGCAGGTGATCTATATAAGAGAAAGCTGAAAGTTATTACCCATGTTTCCTCTTCTGATGGTCTCGTTGAGCAGTGAAGGCTGTGACACGGTGTTCCTCTGTTCACCCACGACGGCCTATTTATGCCCAGTGCGTCTTTATCTCAGTTTCATTACGTCTCGCTCGTCTTATCTCCTATTCTATGTGTCACCTGCAGAGGGAGGTTTGCCAGTGAGCCAACAGATATCAGCTGGTTTATAAGAAACAGCCCTCTGACTGGAACAGGAATGAACAGGAATGTTGGATGTCTACAAGTCTACATGTGTTTAATTTGTATTATCTTATAGAATGCAATGAGCTGGTTGATATTTTACAGGTTTATTATAAGGTATTTTGTTCTCGCATTTAGCCTTTTCTAAACATTTTATAATTTTAATCTAAACATAATACATAAATACACAACCTCACCAAAGCCTCCTGTAAAGGCTTATAACTGAAATATTATAAAACAACAGTCAATACTGGTGTCTACATAATTTGTAGTCCTTGCTATAATTAGATTCATATTTTGCAGGTCAGGGACTAAAGTCTGCTTTAGTCTTTTACCCTTAACATAATTTAGATCAATTGTGTTCTCATTCACTTTCAGAATGACATGTCACGAGTTTTGAAATCGCTTTGCACTTCAGACCAAATAAAAACTAACGTTATCCTTAATGTTTATGTTCTAATTATGCACAGTCAAGCTCAACGAATGGGTTTTTCCATCCTGACTGACCTCAATGAACATGCAACACCTTTAAGACGCCTCTGTAACTGTGTTCAGATCAGATCAAAAAGCTGTAAACATGTTTATTTATCAATCTATCATCAACAAACTCCTCAAACCCATGGACACTATCTCCACCTCCTTCACCACCAGCAAATGCAACTCATTTCTATCTTTCTTCAACAGCAAAATCATCCAAATACACAACCAGCTGGCTGTCTCCTCCACTACCTCTCCCCCAGCCCCCAACATTCCCCTCCCCTACCTCTAATCCACTCACTCTCATCCTTCAGTTCAATCACTAAAACGGACCTATCCTCCATAGTCTCCAGCATGAAGACCTCCACCTGTGCCCTCAACCCCCTCCCCTCTTCCTTGGTCAAGGCCTGCCTCCCCTTACTCTCCCTTCTCATCACAAACATCATCAACTCCTCACTCAACTCTGGTCTCATACCCCCCGCCCCACACACACACACACACACACACTTGAGCTTGCTGCTGTCACCCCTGTGCTGAAAAAACCTGGTCTTGACCCCGACATCCCCATTAACTACCGTCCAATCTCCAACCCCCCCTACCTGTCCAAAAACATTGAAAGATCTGTTGCAGAGAAGGTTAAATGAATGTGACAACTTGAGGAAAGCCAATTAAAGTTTCATGTCATTAAACACTCGACGATATGTAGTTATGATTATTATATTCCATTTATGCCTCTAAATCCTGCACATTTTGCATAATTAATTCTCTCAAGTTTTAACACATGACAGAGTGATTATTAGCAGGACCTTTCTGGGGACAACTCCAGGTTTATTACAGGTCTATTATGTGCAGTGGCGGGCCGTGCATTTTCTACCTAGGCCTTCAATGCCGTCTTACTACAGCTGAACAACCTAATGTAAGATTAGTTCACCAGTTTTCCGGTGCGGGGCTTTTATTGTGAAGGAGCAGACGGAAAAAGATAAAGTTGCCGTGTTTCTTGCGTTATTAAGTAACGTAAAACCCAGATTCAGAGAATCGTATCGTACAGGCACGTGCACAGATAGAGCCCTAGTGGTGCTCAAGCACCAGCCCTTTTGCCCTGGATGAGAAAAGTGCCCTTTTTGCTGGAGCCCACTTTTTTTATTCATCAGGATTTAAGAATAAAAGTTACTCTTTCTGTCATAAACTCCCCCCAAATGTGTTTTAATATCCGACGGGGCATTTATTTGAGAATTTCGCCCCGACATGCTCCGCGGCGCTCGCGAGCCCCCCCCCCCTCCTCCCCCTCTCCCCGCCGCGCCCCTCCCCCCCCCCCCCCTCCTACGCGCAGTGCTCCTCGCGTCACCAAACGGGTGCGCCTCCTTCTCCTCTGACCCGCAGCATCAGACCAACAGGTCATGACGGTGTTTGTCCCCTGACGTTGTTTTGTGATAAATCAACCACAACATTAGCGCTGCTGAAAACATGACGTTCCTAAACAAAATAAACAAACAAAAACTCACGAAATCCGTGATTTCAAAGCCTTGCAGCTGTTTACTGACGTTAGTTATGTTTAGAGAATAGAGAGAGAGAGAGAGAGAGAGAGAGAAGAGTGAGAGAGGAGAGAGAGAAAAGAGAGAAGAGAGAGAGAGTTCTTATTCTGTTCTATTTAACAGGGGTTTGTCTAGGATTTGCGTGGCCAGACTGAAAAAAAAAATCATAAGGCCTCTCTGGTATTGTTCAGAGGGCCGGGCCAAATGTGGAGGCGGGCCGTATCCGGCCCGCAGACCTTAGTTTGAGGACCACTGCTCTTGGCTGTTGATGTCTATCAATATCGCTCATTTTGAAAATGACGTCAGAGGGCAATACGGATCCGTATCAGACCAGCGAGGAGGGCAATATGTGGCTGGCATGACGACCCATTAGCCAATCAGAACACTTGTACTGTTGTTGCAATATAATAATTCATCTTTATTCATAAAGAAAATGTAAGCTTGTGGTTTGATGCTGCCCAGAGGAAACGCAGGTCGAGGAGAGCATCATTAGTGTATTGATGCTAATGCTTCAACTCTGTCAGAATTTTTTTTTTTGGCATTGGGTGCCCTTTTTTTTGGTTTGAGCACCTGCCCCCCAAAATGTCTGTGCACGTGCCTGGTATCGTACATATATGTCATGTGTATATTTATATCGATACACATCCTGGTTACCACATTCTGGTACCTAGGACTCTCCCAGATCCTCAAGTAGACTTGAGAACAGTGCTTGAGCCTGCTCTATTCTATTCATATTCATACACATGCTGAGTCAGCATGTGTATGAACTATATGCAAGAAAAAATACCATTTAATTTATATGGTATTTTTTCTCGCATATAGCCTTTTTTAAACATTTTATTATTTGAATATAACATAATACATAAATACACAACCTCACCACTATGAACCTGCAGATGGTGCTGAAGTCCTGATAGCCTCCTGTAAAGGCTTATGACTGAAATATTAAAAACCACAGTCGATACTGGTGTTTAGGCTTGATGGCTCAGTTTATGAGCCAAATACTAATAATGACTTATCCGTCTCAGCATCCTCACTGTGAAGATTTGTCTGCTTTTCTATAGTATACTTTTCATTTCATCTTCATTTGCTGCAGCTTCCCATTGTACGATGGCCTCTGATGACCTCTGCAAAGTAAACAGTCTGTTAGTTCAGCAGCACGAGTCGGGTCATTTAGTGTCAGTGAGGAAAAGTGGGTCATGTAAAAGTGCAAAAAGTGTTGGAGAACATTGGGGTCTGCTGACTTGATCTGTTAGTCGTTGGACAGACAATGAATTGCCATTTTTTTAAATTAAATTTCTGTCAAAAATACCTCCTCAGTTTTTGGCTTCATATTTGTTTTTTAATTGCTTGTCCGACAAAACAAAATGAGTATGTTTAAGAAGTTTTAAGAGGTTGCTCTGGAAAACATTTGGACATTTAACCAAATAATTAGGCAAATTGATTAATTGAGGAAATAATCTGCACATTAATCAATAACAAAAATAATCACTTGCCGCACTTTGCTGGGCCTTTCAGTGTTTCTCTCAGCGGATTGAAAAATATGGCCACTTTGACATATAAGTTGGAACTCAACTGAAACTTGTGTGACTCATTTGTGTGTGTGTGTGTGTGTGTGTGTGCATGTGTGTAGATTTAAAGGCTCTGTTTACTTAGATGGCTCGTACTTACTGTGTAAAACTGTGACTTGTTTCCGATTAGTGAGAAGTAGACACAGAAGACTCTAACTAACCTTCCTCTTTTCACTTAAACCAATTTCTTTATTTCTTTCACTGTATGGTATCTTCTTCTTCGCGGCTGGTCTTCACTGTAATCACAGATATACCTCACAGGTTAACACACTGGTTCGTTCTGCTCTCCAGTTAGCAGCTTTATCCACTAAACTTCCTTTATTCTTCAGGAAGTAATGGTAGTATTGTTCGGCACAAAAGAAAGATGATTGGATTGAGATTCTTAAAAGCGCTTTTCTTTTTTCAACTCTGTCCCACTGACGTGGGTCAAAATCAAAACATTAGTATTCATACAAGCCTGGCAATATTCATGCATTACCAGTGTCAATGATCAGAGTTGTAAACGCCTGAGTTAGCAATTACTACAAGCTGAACATAATTAGAAATATATTTATTCATGCTTTATTTGCCCTATAAAACTCTATCATACTGATTACCCTGATTCAAAAAATTCAAAGTTTCATACTGTGAACATCTGCCAACTAAGGTGAATATATATTCAAAGATGTTAACAAGACGGTTCACTGCACATGACATCCTGGTGACCTTTGTATCTTTGGTGTACGCTGGGTCAAAGTACATTGATAGTGTTAGTTGTGAAGCCCTTTCAGGGGACCCACACCTGAATGAGCTCTCTATTAAACCCATGGTAAAACTAAACTAGTCCACGGTCATCCAAGAACAATACAACTCGTTGAAAGAATTAAGAAAAATAAAAAACCACAGCTATGGCAGTTATCATATCCTGACGAGCCATTAATGATGTTTGAGAATATCAAACTGGCAGTGAGGGTCCAGTCATTCCCCAAAGTGTTCCCAGCCTCTTATTTCTGAGAAGAGGGCGTCTCCAGGGCAGGAGGTGTAGGTCGCCGCCTGTCTGTGGCCTTGGATGGTGAAATTGGCCACCAGCCATCCTCCTTCCACTGCACATCGGACGAGACGATGGCGCAGCAGGTCCAAGGCATGGCGAGACGGAAGTGCGGCAGTGTAGTTACCAATGATTGACACGCCGTACCCGATGGCATTGTGCCCTCTGGTGTGTGTCCCGAGGTGTTTCCAACCTCTGCCTTCATAGACGTAGCCGTCAGAGCCCACCACGAAGCTGAGGGCACAAACTTGGTTGATGTTGAGATCAAAATAGGGTCCGATATTTTATACTATTTTTCTAATGTGTAAAAACAAACAAGATGCAATGTGTTGATTACTGACTTATGAATGGGCTGGCAGGCTGATTTTTTTATTTTAAGATTGAGCCAAGCCTGCATTTTTCCATAGTTTTTAATCTTCATGCTAAACTATTCTAAACCCGGCCTGTCTTAAGGGGTATCGATCTTCTGATCCAACTGTTGGCAACAAAAAAATAAGCAAATTCTACCAAGATGTCAGACCAGGGGGGGGTTACCTGTATCCGATGTCGCTCCAACCACGATCTTCCTGGTGGAAACGCTGCATGCTTCTCATGTCGCGAGAGCAGTTTTGGAAGGATAAACAGGGAGAGGAAGGCTGATAGGTGTGGTGAACATAGAGAAATTGGAGGGGCAGAGACAGAGGGATAGGTGTACCCTGGTGGGCTTTTGCCCCCCACTGACAGCGAGCGATGATTTGAGGGCAGTCTGGCGAGAGGAGAAAGGATGAGAGTTAGGATACTAAAACCACCACTGCCGACGAGACACTGCGTGACCAATATGAGCTTATCTCAGGTATACCAGTGTGTATTGGCTGCAGATATATTTGCTTTATTTGAGAAACAATGATGTCGTAAATGTTGGAGTAGAAAATGTATCAACAGCTGTCTCTCCCATCTGTCTATGGGGGATAATCTAATCCTGTGTGGGGTCATGTGAAGGTCACAAAAACCGATGACTGAGTGATGGACCAAAAAGGTCACTCAAATGTTGGTTGTTGTTGCAGAAACAGAATAAACAAGGTCTAAAGGTCTCCTGGGGGAAAACAAATTCTTCTGTGCACGTCCGCGATGTGTATAAGAAGAGATAGATAGAGAAAGAAGAAGACAGAAAGACAGAGACTTTAAGAGAGAGGTTTCTTCAGGAGGGTTCAGACTTTGCTCCCACTCAGCTTTGTTGTTTGTTTTTGTTTTTTTTACTTATTTGTTCTATTTTGACTGACTTGTGTCTAGTTCCACTTGTTTGTACCTGGCTCACATTCTGATCATTTGTGAACTTGTTACTATATAATAAAGTGTGATAAGACCACCGTGCTTAGAATACTTTTGATTTCTCACAAGGCATCGGAACATTTATTCCACCACAGTAAACATATAGTTGTTGTTTTTTCTGAAAAAATTAAAACCTGCCCGTCAATGTAAGCCCAATAATTTCTCCCTTCTTCTTCCTTTAAATTCTCACCTTGCTGCAATGACGTAGAAGTGTACACCTGGGTGTGCCAGTACATCCTGACATCACTTTTTAAGCCTGGTGGGATTTTTAAATATAATGTTTTTATGTAAAATAAAGATTTTTAAAAAGGAACATTGGCTGGTCTGATTTTTTACACTTACAAAATGAAATATTTTATTAGGATTATATATGCAAAATTGTTAATGCTTTCCAATAGTCAGGCTATACCCACAATAACACTCAAGACAAAAGGGTTCTTTCACCATCCTAAGTGCTAACTTTGGTGCCAGAATATATCAGCAACAAATATTATATATATCATATATTTTAGTTTTCATATTTTAGTTTTCATATTTTAGTTTTCATTTAGTTATTTTAGTTTTCATACTGTGGCAGTCAACAACAATGAGTTTTTGACTTTAGGTTGTATAAAACAAGACATTTTAAAAAGAGGCCATGTGATTTGGGGACTTGTTGTGGATATCGTTCATGTTTTAACCGACCATTTAATCAACCAGAAATACAGTCGAAAGTCTAATGGATAATGCAAATAAAGGTTAGTTGCAGCCACTTGTACCTTAGTGCAGTTTGTTGATTATTTCATAGCTCACCCCAGTACTTGTGCACAAACGTCTGTAGTCCATCCATCACTGCCTTCCCCACTTCGGTGTCCAGAGCAATCCATTCTGTCTTCTCCAACTTCCAGACTAAGGCTAGTGTCTCCATCACTTGGCTGTAAAGATCGAGTGGCTCCAGAGTAGATCGAGAGATCTCCCTTCGCCTCGCGCTGACATGGCTGGTCACAGCATCAAGACCATGCCCCTCCTGCAGAATAAAACTATAGTATCCTTTCAAAACCTCACTGAGGGCATGCGGCTCCTCTGATGCCGGCAGGTTGCTGAAGTCCATGCCCAGTATAGCTCCATCCATGCCGCCATTAATAACAGCGTCAGTGGCCAGTGTGGCAGGCCGAGACAGCTTGAACAATTTAGGACGGTCCACATTGTCCCAGCACCCGTTCGGCCCCAGGCGAAAAGATGGCGGGAAGTCCTTGAGGCTGAGGAAGGACAAGCCCAGCGTCCTGCCTAAAGTGAGAGGGAAGAGCCCAACAGCTGGCGTCCCCTCCATTTTGGCTTTCAGTCCCGATTCGATTCCCAGCAGTAAGGGTGCAAGTGCTAACGTGGTCCCATCTGGAGCGAGAACCACCCCACGTTCCTCTCCGTAATCTGTCACAATGTGGTGGATGGCCTTGTCAAAGAAGCTGAAGGATGAGGCATTGAGAATGGCTGTCTCCAGAACCTCCGCATCAGTGAGATTATACGAGGCACCCAAAAAATGGACGGTCATCACGTCATCGTTGCCGGCGGTCCTCCGCAGGGCCCGGACCAGAGCCAGGGGGGACAGACCAGGGTTGGAGTCCTCCACCTGCTCCACGGCTCGGATGAAGCTGTCGATGTTGCGCAGGTAGGCACCTGACAACAATGCACACGAGGAACAAAAGAAGTGAAGGAAGATCAATGCAGGACAACGAGTCGGTGAAGGAACTGGGGTTTCCTGAATGACATCACAAAAGACAATTTCTCAAAATCTTTCACCTCATAGGAAAAAGGGCGAACAAGATTAAATTGGGCAAGACTCGTCATAGTTAACGATACTGACGGGATCACAGCTATGTTCGGAGTGGATTAGTATTTTATTTGATATAAAACGTATATGTATAACTTAAAATAAAACAGAATGAAGTGCTACACTGGCTACAATAAAATAGCCAAATAAGCAGGCTGGTGTCCAGTGGCAGTGCTGGGTCTAACAGCCTTCCCCCACTGTCACTCTCTCACACACACACACACACAAACACATGCTCCAAATAATTGTCATACAGTCTCCTAACCTTGTGTGGTATATGGTGGTGGCATCTGATTCTATTCATATTGAAAATGATTACACAATCATCTCATTGATACTTGTTGAAACAAGTTAGGAATACAACTTTACCGGAATGTTTTCAAAGATCAGGCTCCCCTTTGTCTCATTGTTAATTCTCCATAAGTGTGTATAATGTGAAAGGTATTATCTTGCTGTAGGCTTTTTACTTTTTTATTTGGTAATTATCTGTGGGGCCGGATAGACATTTGATAATATCTGTGTGTGTTAAGTTAATCTGTAAAATAGTTGGTTGATTTATTTCAGAAAATGCAGAAAACAGTGAAAGAGTTGTAAAAAAAAATAGATATCATGGAATTGGTAAATCACAACATGACAGGTGGTAAATACTCTTTATCAGCATACCAAAAAGAAACAACGTAGCCTCATGAAGATTATAACTCAAGATAACACAAATATCGACATATTTTGAATAACTGAACTTACCTGTCGGCCTGCTATGGACAGTGAAGAAGCTGCATAAAGCCAGAACAAAAAACGACAGTCCAATTAAAGTCATGTTGCATCTCCTGCTTGTTGCTTTAACAAAAAAAAAGTTCTGTTCAACCAAAAACTGAATTAGGGTTTCTCCAGACTACATGAACCAAACACAACGGGCAAGTACACTCAAAAGCACAGTTGTGGACAACTTCTGAGAGGAGTTGTGTAGTTGTGTTTTTGTAGGTGTACGTATGACTGCAGTGTTGTGTCCTAATAGGGGAAAGTACTCTTTGTACACTGATGCCTCCAAATATTGATTCAGCCTACAGTTAGTCGAAGTCTGTCATGAGCAAAACAAAATCGTGGCCCCACAGTTAGGTTTATTACACAAGTTTCAAATACGTGCATTTTTTTTAATGATATTGGGTTGTGTTACTCTTCACTGTCTCGCAGCCTCGTGAGAAAGACTTTGAAAGATAAAGTAGATTTTATGGTTAACCATTACGCCGGCATGTGATGTTATAACTGATGTGCACTCACCAGGGCCAGGAAACATTTTGATAAACTGTCCTGTCACATGATCTTTTAATTCATGCCAACTATGGAAGAAAAAATAATATGACTGCCTAGTTGTTGTTTGTAATATTATGAAGGTTAGTACATTTTAGGATGTTAAGTCATGAAACAATTTAAACTCAAAACATTCAATATGAGTGGAAGAACCCACAAAGATAAATCAATGAATAGATGTTTATAACAATCAAAGTCAAAATCTATTGAAGCACATTTCTGCCGGTAAAGAACAAAAGAATACAAATCTAATGAGACTTGCAACAAACTTGGAACAGTTGATTCATCTTAACAATGAGGTTCTTCTTTTTTTCCACTGATGCCGAACCATTTCCGAGCCAAGCAGCTGATAGAAAGTCGACCACATCCCCATGTTACCGTATATGAGTCAGAGAAAATCTGTGCCTGCATCGGTATTGACCGGCCGTCGCTGCCCTCTCTGTCCACACACGTCTGTATTGTAGAATCACCACAATGCGGAAGTATTGCAGCTGTACTTATGTGTCTGTATGCAAATATGTATTCTTGTCTTTTGCTCTGATCATTTGTAAATAAATACATGAAGGTATGTTTCTTTATTTGATATTCATCCTCAATCTCTGGGTGTGGCCTTGTTTTCATAAATCAGGTATTTTACAATTTTGGATGCTGCAACGGGAAAGTTAAGTGTTGGGAAATAAATAAAGGGAGGGAGGGTGAATCATTGGTCGAGAGGACAAATAGAGACTTTTCACTCTGCTAGTTATTCGACTACTATCGAAGTTAGAATCAGTTGCAAGACATGGAGTTTTTTTAACACGACAGTCAGTATGACAAGGTTTAATGAATACAGAATTGACCGTCTCTAGACTGTGCTGTGAAAATAACTTGGTATGTTGAGCAGCAATAGCCTTTTCACTGAGTCAACAGACAAAGAAAACCACCTGTTGGTAAGTACGTCAGTAAAGTGTATTTATATTGCACTTATCACAGACAAAGTCTCACAAAGTGTAGTACAATAGTTAATTTAAAAAAGAATTGTCAATAACAGGGGCCAAAACATATCAACAGTTAAAAGAGCAAAGTACAATGCACAGTAAAAGATGGTGCAATCAAATAAATAAACAAAGAAGATAAAAAGCAGGTCATAGAATATTAAAATCAACCAAATGCCAGTGTAAACAGGTACATTTTTTAGATCAAGTTTAAATTATACTAATCTGAAAACCTTCGGGGTGCAGGCAGAGCATTCCACAGCTTTGGCGCTACTACCTCAAAAGCTCGGTCATCACGAGTTGTAAGGCGAGTATGAGGGACTGATGGAAGGTTTTGGAGGTTGGATCTGAGATGGCGGGCTGTTGAATATGGGCGAAGTCATTCAGCCATGTATGAAGGAGTCTGTATGTGAGAGTGAGGCTTTTAAAGTTGATATTATGCTCTACAGCAGGGGTGGCCAACCCGCGGCTCGCGAGCAGCATGCGGCTCTTTGCCTGGTGTCATGCGGCTCTTACGTTCATATCTAAGTTTGTGTTTTTTTATGTGCGTGTTCTTCGCTTGAGTTCATTACGGTATTTTTTTTCAAACGCGCGCGCATGAGAGATGAAAAAAAAAAAAAGTAGCACGGGGGGCACGGGTCTCAAACAAACGCGAACGACCAACGGAAACCGCCACATCCGAATGTCGAGCGTGTGTTACTACGGTGAAAAAGAAAGAAATCAAAAAAGTAATCACGCCATGAACGCCGCATTATGTCGCATTGGCTGGCAGCTGATGTCCCGCACTATTACTGACGCGTTCTCCAGCGCCTCTTCGCCCGCAGCCGCCCTCAATTCAGCGGAGCGGGAGAAGCAGCGTTGAATGTCGAACCCGAACGTCGGCGGCTAAAGTGGTTTATTGGTGGCGTTTGATTACCCCACCCCCCATACCAGCCCCATAGCATTCCGTTCGACCCGCAAGTTCGATTTTCGATTTTTTGACACATTGACACCATTGAAATGGAATTGTGGCAGTGGCGGAATTGGAATTAAGATTTGAAAGGGATTGTTCAGTTCAGTCAAGGGAAGTCCATAAGTCCCACTATATAATAAAAAAAAAAAAAAAATTAAAGTTTTCTAATTTGTTTGTTTGGTATGTGGTTGAACTGTGTGTGTGTGTGTTGTGTGTGTGTGTGTTGTGTGTGTGTGTGTGTGTGTGTGTGTGTGTTGAACTTGACAATGTCCATTGCAAGGTACAGTCCATTTCGTCATTATCATGTTGGTGTCATGTTGGTGTGAACAAATCTGGCTGATCAGAGGTGTGTGTGTGCGTGTGTGCGCTGTGTGTGGTGTGTTGTGATGTGGCTCTTTCTTTGCGGTGACACAGTAGGCTCTGACACTCTTAAAATGTGGCTGGTTGTGCTCTACAGGGAGCCAGTGAAGGGAATTGAGTATCGAGGTGACGTGAGACCGTCTATTTGTCTTTGTCAGTATTCTGGCAGCAGCATTCTGTATTACCTGCAACCGGTTTATCGCAGATTTATTGAGAGAGGAGAAAAGTGCATTACAGTAATCAATACGAGAAGGGATAAAAGCATGTGTGATCTCCAATTCAGCTGCAGATAAAACGGATCTCAATTTGATGATGTTTCTTAGGCTAAGTGGAAGAAGCATGATCTAGAGAGCTGCTATATGGTCGTCAAACAACAAGGATCTATCAAAACAAGGATGTAATGAAGGACATCATTAAACTTATTTTAAACTGCAGTCACTGTGTTAAAATTATAACTTTAGAAAATAACCTGTCTATCACCTCATTTACATGAAAAAATACATACGCTTCCGCAAAGGTTGCCATTAGTTATTATTTTGATAACAAACTATACTTAATAAAACGTTTTTTGTTTGCATCTGGATGTGTCTTCAATTCAGTAAATTACAAATTGAGAGAAGAATAACTATAAAGCTGGTTTTAAAAGGATTTATTATGGCACCTCACAGCAGAACTCCAGGGGAGCGCTTGATTCCCCCACGGTGAGGGCAGCTTGGCCAGCACATGTTTGCGCGCTGCGGCACATTAAAACATTAAATAGCCGAGAGTTTTTTTCAGCGTGAGAAATACGATGTGTGGCGGGAGTGCGTGACTTAAGACCGAAATGCGTGAGTGTCACGCTCAATGCGTGACACTTGAGAGCTATGGTTTAATGTTTTAATGTGTCGCAGCGCGCAAACATGAGCCGCGCTGCCCTCACCATGGAGGAATCAAGCGCTCCCCTGGAGTTCTGCTGTGAGGTGCCACTTTTGGGCTACACAATAGCCAATCAGAAAAAAAAACGTATCTTTTGTATCCGGGGGGTGCTGATGGAAATGTTACTCTTGCCTGTCTTCAAAACTTGAGAGCCCTGTGTATCAGATGTGATACACATTGTTGTTGTTTTATTTGGGAGTGGACTTACATCAGCTCACACAAAACCACGGGTGGATATGTTTAAGGGTGTGTCGTTCGGCTGCACGGTGAGTCACGCCTTGCGCAAGAATCAACCGCGACCACCCAAAACGTGCTGTACATCTGCGGCCTGCTAGCTCCTCGGCTCGCAGCTATGTGGTCACGTGGCGCCGGTCACATGACCCGCGAGAGCGAGAGAGGAAGTGAGGAAGAGAGCATTCTGGCCCGGCTGCTGTTTCGGCGCCGCTGTGAGTGAACTGTGCACTGTTATTGGTACAGTGAACACACTCTCTGAGCTTTAGAGGTATTATTGTCCTATTTATTGTTCATTCAAACGGATAACCACATGGCTGCGACGAAACCGGAGAACCCCTCAGGTAACGAATGCAGCGCCGACATTTAACTTTTAAATCAAGTCAGCCGTCACTCACGACTCATTTGTCTTTTTACAGGCACAGCTTGTTATGCTTATTAATACGCAGCGTTGCTGTGTCACTCTGGTTTATAAGATAGTTTTAGAGCGTCGTCGTTGTTGTTGTTGTTGTTGTTGTTGAGACATCCACATCAATGAGGCCACCTTAGTCGTGACAGCTCAGGGCATTTTCATCCAGCGTGTTTCCAACAAACAGTCGACATGTCTCCTGTGTCCTTGTTGACAAAGTGGGGTTCTCCTCTCCTCTCCTCTCGAGTGGTGTCTTCATCCAGAAAGGCCCTATGTTGATACGACTGGAACACAATAACAGACGGACACTAATGGAGTTGTGAGGTATTGTTATATTCATCCTGAGAGTTAGTCTTTTGGTGGAACATGTGCACTTCATTATATTTCTCTATGACTATTGCGTTTTAATTAAACTGTTTGTCTAACTTTGTAAGCGAAAACACTAGAAAACATGAGTGTATGCCACATTTGGGGTTTATACCCCAGCAAAAGACATGTAACAACATTACATTGGACTCTTTTGAACTTGTGATACCACTTGACTACCTGACATTTTTGGACAACGGGATTGGTTGTTTAATCTTAAAAACTGATTTGATGGATTTATCGACCTTAGCAGCTCGTCCTAGTTTTTCAGGTGATAGAATGCATCTTTAAATTGAATGTGCCGACTTAACATAACTACTGAAGTGTAAAAGTACTAAACACAGGGTGTGATGTACTTGCCTCAGTAGCAGAGGGTGTAGGGACTGAAGGTATTCTTGATAAACACACTGTTGGTATTAAGACCCAGATGCTGCACCACAACCACATATGTTCTGATCACAATCACAGATATCTTTACCGATTTATCCATCTTGTGCCGATCGACAGAGTCCTCTGGTCAAAGATGTGTCTGCACCCATTGTCTTTCACCTGTTGGAGCCAGGGGGCATTTGTAGGTAATAGAAATGTCACATTTTGTAGAGCTCATCTGGAAGTTATTTATTTCGCTTCAGCAGCTGAAAGTTCACACGGGTTAACAGGTGGGCCTGGTTCTGGAAACTACATGTGGTTGTGATACTACCTTGTTGTGATACGACCTTATATATATATATATATATATTTAGTATTCCTCTGTATATTTAATATTGTTTATTGTATTTTGTATTTTTTTAATCTTTTGCTACTGCTCTAATTGCACCCACTGCTGTGATCCTGCAAATTCCCCACTGTGGGACTCATAAATGAATATCTTATATTATCTGATACAATC
Source organism: Pseudoliparis swirei (assembly GCF_029220125.1). NCBI lineage: Eukaryota > Metazoa > Chordata > Actinopteri > Perciformes > Liparidae > Pseudoliparis > Pseudoliparis swirei. Next base: position 19,765,406 of record NC_079411.1, read on the forward strand.
TCCGGGTATCATTCGTTTCCTACGGTGAGCCAGTAAACGTTTGTCACTTTCAGTCACAAAAAACTTGGGATTTATTTTACTTTGACTTACGTCTGGGCAAGCTAAATGATTACATCAATGGCCTCCTGGTTTTAAACATATTTAAAACTATATAACTATATTTTGTGACTGCAGTGGAAGCAAAACGAAATCTGAAACATTGCGTGACGTAGGCACCAGGTTTTGACAAGGAAGAACGAATGAAACGGAAAACATGAACCTCTATTCACAACTGTCCATCGTGAGTCTGACAACGTCACCCGAGTGCACTCCTGCATTAGTGAGGAACTCTTTTAAGCCAGTTTAGAGATTGGAAGTCTAAATTTTTTTACACTAATATTCTGAATACAAGCCTGTGTTCCTTTGTTTAGAAATATCAACAAATTTCCTGCGATCACTCCCAAATAGACTGACTTTCCTTGTAAACACATCAGAAACACGAGAAGAAAAAGCTCATATTAAAAAAGCTCATGGCATCCTTATGAGTACCAGAGAACATACATGACTTAAATGTATTCTTGTGTGTTGTAGTTTGGTTGTGGCGGAACCAGAAAACAAATGTGTAACAAGTGTTTGGAGTTCCCAAATTCCTTTCTTTGTCATCTCGTCGACGGTTAGCGCTGACTCGTGTTGAATGCCGGTGGTTTATTCGTCCTGTTTCACTTCTCATTCCCATTAGGAAACTCTTCTATGCTGGTGGTGTTCTCGTCTGACTTATTGGACATCTTGAGTTTGGATTCATCCCGAGCCTGCAGTTTATCTGACCGAGCGCGTGCCGACTCGTCATGTCCTGAATGTAAAACTGAGTGAATCAACAAAGAGACCCCATTCTTCTACTTCTTTTTCTTGGAAGCAGCCAAACCCAGCCAGCATGTGACAATAATTAGGCGTGATTAGCCGACTGAGTTGTAGCGTTCCTACAAAGACGACACCGTCGACTGTCTGCTCTGTTGAGACAGCTCTGATGTTGTATCACTTGCACCTTATTTAATCAGGTAGTCTCATTGAGAGTGTGATCTCATTTTCAATGAAGACGTGAGAACGAGACGTATTTATTATTCAGACAACCAGCGTTTAAAAACAACACTCATGAGGCCAGACCAACACAATTGACGAAGAATGTGTTTTTACACTTTTGATGTACCGTTGAAATTTGACCAAACTACTACTTTGTATTCCGTCTCCACCCACCTTCATACATTAGTGCACATGAAATGAGTCGGAGTAGATTGAAGCATTTGTGATACGACCCAAATAAGGCTTGATCATATTTGAAAAGCCAGAGCATATAACAGTTTTACTACAAAGGAAGACTTGCATCAAACATTACATCTGTGAACATCAGATAGTGTTACACCTTGGAGTTAGGATGATAGAATATTTAGTTTTTATTTGATTATTCAGCCAGGGAAAGTAATGTCACAAGTTATTCTTTTTTAATTAAAAGCCCTTGTCATCTCTTTTCGATGACTATGATTAGTACCAGTTGGTGGTGTTTTCCCATTCCTCCCAAAGGGATGTGGCGGGTTTATTCCGTGTGACCTCACACCTGAATGTCTGTGTACCTGCAGACTATAACATGTTTCATCTTTGACACAACAACCGTCGCAGGAATCTGCTTCACTTCTCCTTCTCCCAGTCGTGTACCAGTGATGTCAGCAGTAACTAGCAGACACACTGCAAACTCGATAGATTTCCGCCTTCCTGGTTGAAATGCTTTTCTACACTTGCTGTAAGACTCATTGTGGTTTATGTTCTGTAACGGGGACATACATACATTATTTAATAAGATAAGAAGTGGAGCGATTGCATCTAAAAGTCATTAACACTCTAAATACAAGTGTAAAAAAAACAAATCTCCCGTGTTATTTATGGGCTCTGTGCTTTGGTGGACAACCCTTTGTTTCCATTAGTCCTCTTGGTTCAGAGTTAATGGAGTTAAATCCCACGTGGAGCCTCGTTGAGCACATGATCAAAGAGCCGGAGGGGACGGAGACGAGTACATCGAACACATCCCGAGAGACGAAGACAAGTTGTCAGGCGGAGGTGGAAGCTGAAGACAGACTGTTCACGCTCGGGCATGTTTGGTGCTGACGGGATGCTGTCAGGGAGCAAGTCGTCCCCCTGTCACTGAGTGGAAGTCAAGTCTGGCATGAACAGAAGAGGTTTGATTGCCAAGTAGGTTGTTGACATACAAGGATTTTCCCTTGGTGTTTGGTGCTCACGATATTCAATAGACATATTGGGGAAATACAAATAATAGAATGGCTCAATTCACGTGATTGGTGCAGTTTGTCACAACTGCACAACAGGATCTCTCGTCCTGGTGCTCGGCATCTGCTTTATTACCACCGACCTTTGATTTAAGATGGCCGTGGCGCTCTCTAGTGTCCCAGTCTTGTGACCTAGCTCCCTTTTTATTCAAGCCTCGTTTACTGAGGTATTGTTTTACAGCAGACTTAGCGCCACTTCTAACGGAACAGCGAGCAGCTCCTCTGACGTGGCGAAACAAGACCAAAAGCCACGCCAGCCACCTCCTTAGAGGCACAGCTTAAACACTCAGTAAAGAGACTACAACAATGAAAGCTCCTTATTTGTTCCTCCTTCAGAACGAGGCGGTCTGTCCAGCTCGGGGACTCGCTACGGCTCCATGGACGGCAGCGGGGAGCACGACAATCATGACTGCAACCACCGGCTTCCCACGCCGACGGCAGGCCATTGGGTCGGGGCCGATCAGGAAGAGGAGGCCATTCGCAGGAAGTTGAAGTACTTCTTCATGAGCCCCTGTGATAAATATGACGCCAAGGGGCGCAAGCCTTACAAGCTGATCCTGCAGCTGCTCAAGATCATTATTGTCACGGCTCAGGTGCGTCTTGTGCTACGTCTAAATCCCACGTTGCTCTTTTTTTTTTACGAACCACACGCTTTGTTTTCCATCGGGCCTCTCTGTACTTCCAATATGTCTTTTTTTGTACACTTTCTGTCTGCCCAAATTGTCAAATAATCTGTCTTATTTTTTTAGGTGACTATATATACAGTTGAATTTGAATTAACTAACCGAGACTGTTTAATGTCATTTAAGTGTTAATTCTTTCACACAGACTCAGATAACTGTTTCCTGGGTCATGTGTGTTGTCCCTGTGACCAGGTTCTCTCTCTGGCCTTACCCATCATATACGCTCTGTTTATAAGTCTGACATTTTTGTTGTAAAAGGTTGTAACAAATACAGGAAAACACTTGGAATAAATAGTATTTGAGTGAATTTATATGTAAACAAATGTGTGTGCCTTTTTCAGTGAATGTCTTTGTATACCTTAAAATAACTCAAATAAATATAATATAAAACAGTCTGCAGCTGAGGTGCACCTCAGGTTTTTCTTTAATGCCTCACTCTCGCCTCTCTCTCTGCTGCAGTTGGTGCTGTTTGGCCTCAGTAACCAGGTGGTGGTGACCTTCAAGGAGGAGAACACTATGACCTTCAAGAACCTCTTCCTCAAAGACTACGATGAGTCCTCAGACGGCTCCTTGGCTGTTTACACGCGGAGCGACGTCTACGACCACATGTTCTACGCCGTGGAGCAGGTGAGCCGGAGGAAATCAGAAAAGCTTGTGGCCACTACTTTGGCTGCTCGTGGAGAAAGAGAGCTCGCTAAAGACGGCTCGCAGGCACATCGATGAATGTGCAAACGCAACAGTGCCGACAGAGCGAACAGTGTTTTCATGAGGGGGCAACCGGAGGCCGTCAGTCGGGACTGCGTTATCAGCAGTGTAGAGCGGCGGATGACGGTTGCTTGGGACACTTCACTTAGAACCAACAGTGGCAGTGGTCACACCGGAAAGGCCAGGCGGTCACTGAAGGTCGACTGAGATCCATTGTCTTGCACAACAATGAATGTCCGTGCTACATTTTCTGCCACATCATCCAACAGTTGTTGAGTTATTTCAGCTTGGGCCAGATAGGTGCAGCAACTGACGGTGTCATCCCCTGATGAAGTTGAACGATGAAGTTGGTGCTTTAGTAAGGGTGTAATAAAGTAAATACAACTATTTTCTTTGAAAATGGTGTGAGAGAGCTGGTTGGCTTTGCTCCTCAAAATAATTACTGAGTACCAATCGTCTCCTCCTCTCCACAGTACCTGGCCTTAGCAGAGACCACAGTGGGACGCTATGCGTACGTTTACGGGGAGAACGGCAGTGCGCTCTCCCTCTGCCAACAGTACTACAAGAAGGGAAGCATCGATCCGGCCAATGACACCTTCATCATAGACCCGCGCGTCATGACGGGTACGTGAACCTTGCTGTTCAATGTGGCGGAGGAGACATTGCCGGTCAATTATTCCACAAGCGTTGCCAACAGTGCTAGAAGGCTGTGTTCGACTGTCTCTGGGACGTTGTTGGTTCTTTGAATCAACGGTTGGAATTTAAGGATGGGGGCTTTAATAGGTATGAATAGCACCATTTTAAATCCATATTTCTGTGAGAATGTAATGCTGAAGTAGACCGGGAGCATTTGCGCTCGCTGCATGTTAACCAGAGCAGCTGAAAAAAGTGCAAAAAGTTCACTTCTACATGAAAACATGGGACTATAACAACTGCACCACTCGCATGAATTGAGCCAGTACTTGATTCTATTATCTTTATTTCTGAATCGGAATGAGAACCTTTTATTGGCATTTATGTTTTCACATACAAGGAATTTGTCATGGCGGGTGGTGCAACGATAGACAATAACATTAATAACACTCAATGACAGTGCGAGAATTAAGAATATAAATGTAAGATAAAGTGTTCTGTGCTCTGTTCATGAGGGTTTTTCCCTAATATGTCTACCATGTTCAAGACATCGGGAGAGATGGAAATCACCAAGTTACGTAAATGTTATAATAAGATTATAGGTATTATTATTATTAAGCACAGTGTGTGTTCCTGCAGGAGCAGCAGAAAACAAACTGGCTACAAAGTCATGCATCGTAATTGCATCCAAGTGGTGATAAGACATGCAGTCCAGTGTGATTATGAACATTTACAGTGGCAGAATAGTATATTGCAACATCTGCCAATCGGTTGTGGAACATGTGATCTGGTAATCATGAGGTAGCGAGTCACAACTATGAGATGCTGAGGTTATTATTACGTGAGAAGGATGCCAATTTTTGTCTTTTTGTTGAGTGCAATGCGCTCCTGTAGATTGCACGTTTTGCAGACGTCCATGTTTTGATATTCTAGACACATTTGAAACGTCATTTGCTAAATGGTTGCTTCTTATTTTGTGGCCCAGCTCACTATATAATCATATGATTGTGTCCTGTTAGTGTGTTCTATGTTAATTGACCTTTTGAAAACAGACACATTTCCTGTTTCTTACTTCCTCATATAAGTGTGTTTTCCAAAGTTGTCCAAATCAGGAGGAAGTAAGAACAATGATATGATATGATATATACCTTTATTCGTCCCACAGTGGGGACATTTCAAAAATCACAGCAGCGGTGCACATCAGAGCATTAATCAAAATAATTATAAAACACAAAACTAAATACTAAAAAACTAAATACTAATACTAAATAAAGTGCTGAGTAAAGTAAAGTGCTGAGTAAAGTGTTGAGTTTGCCAGGATCTCCAGCGATCTACTGCAGTTTGTTGCGCAGCCTGACGAACCAACGAATGGAACCAACCTTGTGTTAATATATCACATATGTGTGAAACGCTTCCTTGTGCGCTGCTAATTCTGATTTCATACTTGTTTTTCTAATGTTTTACTCACAGAGAAGAACAGCCAAATGCCAGAAATTCAAAAGGGAGAAGATGCCCCCCCCCCCCCCTGTTTTCCCTTCAGTGTCAGTATTCACTCAACATGACTGTTCTCTGTCTGACCTCCACTAATCTCAGAGTGCGTTGGTGTGGACCCGCTGGCGGTCCCTCAAGCTCGGCTCACCAGCAACTACAGGAACTTCACACTCAAATTCCACAAGTAAGGCTTCATTTTGCACAAATTACACACACATACACACACACACGCACACACACACAGGTGTGAATGCTTCCCTCTGAATCATCATCTGTTTGTGTTTTCTTTCTCCAAGGCTCATTAATGTTACCATAGAGTTCAAATTGAAGGCGATCAATATACAGACTATAATCTACAATGAGATCCCAGACTGCTACACTTTCCACATAAAGGTGAGGGAACATCTTTATGGGAATGTTCACATGACAATACATATGATGAAGTTTCATTTCTGAGCTCAAGAAGGAAGATTGTGTTTTGTGTCTTCTTCCAGGTGACAAACATTTTCTGCGAGTGAAGGGAGCTGAGCAGTTAGATGCCATGTTTTAGACATGTTCCTTTATCTTAAAAAAAAGTATGATTTAACCATCTTAAGATGCAATGGATTCCTTTTCTGCGAAGTCTGACTATTAGTTCAATCTAAGCCATGATCAAGTCTATGCTGATCGGTACACACTATCTCCTTACATCTTGGTCTAAATGTTGTTTCAAAACCTTTGCTACACTTTAAACTGTAGACTGGAACTTGTATGAAGACTTTTTGCTTGCGACAGCCAGGGCCAAAGAAATATTGTTTTCAGTCTGTCCTTCTGGTCCATTCTCGTCATTTTGAATCTCAGGAACACCTGAAGGGTTTTTTATTTTTATTTGACACTTCCATTAAATTAGGCTCAAGAAACTCATTAAAACTGTTACATTCCAAAATAAGTTTTAGATTTTTTTGACCAAAACTCGAGAGTTGCTTATATGCTCATTTTGATAACTGCACAAAAATATCTAATATGTTAAAATCATGAAGGGATGACATTTTGGATAGACATGGATGCAAACTGCAACATTCAACCGTGAAGCGACATTTCTTTTAAAAATAGTCAGTCGAAAGAAAAAATCTAAATCCTCTTTTTTTTGGTGCCTAAATATGTGTGTTATTGCATAATGTGAGCTCCTCTTCATGTCATTAAACCTAATGTTAAATATTCCATGTATTCCATCTTTGCTCTCGATGGTGCCTGTGGCCTTACGTTTGAGACATAATTACTTCTCTGTCTCTATTTCATGACAAACTTTATCTTCTGAAATACTTCAGTTCACTGGTTATGAAGTGTCTGCTGTTCGCCTCTCTCCTGCAGATGGTCCTGGACAACAAGGCTCACAGCGGCAAGGTGAAGATCCGGTTGGAGAACCAGGCAACAATAAAGGAGTGTAAAGACCCGAGCGTCTCTGGACACGGTGAGGCGACCGAGTGGACGGACGGGACATGACTTAAGACTCGTAGCCCCCGTGGAAATACAACAACAGTCTATCAAGTGAAAGATGATGATGGACCGGTGGCAAACTAGCAACGGTGTTAAAAGAAAATGCTTTCAGTTACTCGTACAAGAAGTTCCATTGTGAAAAGTTCTAACTACGCCAGTGGCAGTACTTAGCGGCTGCACCGCTACTCCAGCCTGCTAACCGCTCCGCTTCCCCCCGGTTTATTCAAAACCTCCAGCTGACAACTACACGCGTGTGGCGTTCGACGTCGCCGTGGCCCTGGTGTGCATGCTGTCCCTGCTGCTGTGTGGACGCTCCATACTGCGAGGCATCACGCTGCAACGGGTACGCAAACGTCTGCGGAAAAAACAGAATGAGCTCTTGAGTTGAACGTGAGCGTCCAGCCAGTGGGCCTCGCGCTTCAAGCGGATCCCTCTCTCTCATTGTGCGTTCATCAGGAGTACGTGCAGTTCTTCAGGGACACCTTGGGTCGCAAAGTGTGCTTTGCGGACCGGATGGAGTTCATCAACGGATGGTACATCCTCCTCATCATCAGCGACATCTTCACCATCACCGGCAGCATCATCAAAATCGGCATTGAGTCCAAGGTGTGTCCCGCGTACAGTCACCCGCTTGACTGGCAATAACCGCCGTTCTTTTCCCCCCTCGCGGTTAGTTATTACCTGATGATGCCAGTGAGCACTGTGGTGAGCTGTCTTTTAGGTGTCTCTCCTTATCTCCTGACAGAATATGTCCTCATATGACGTGTGCGGCATCCTGTTGGGGACCTCCACGCTCTTGGTGTGGGTCGGAGTGATTCGCTACCTCACATTCTTCCAGAAGTACAATGTAAGACACCGACGCACTGGTGTGCATCAGTTGGTAACGTTGTCAAGGGCCTTGTTGAGTTAATAACTTGTCAAAAGATGATAACAAATTAAATAAAAATCACTTCCCTGAATAGTTTGATGTTGGGTAATACATCCTGGGAACCAGGTGCTCTCCCACTGTAATTCGATCCAACATCTCTGCTCCTCCCGTAGATCCTGATCGTGACGCTTCGAGCAGCGTTCCCCAACGTGATTCGGTTCTGCTGCTGCGTGGCCGTCATCTATCTCGGCTACTGCTTCTGCGGCTGGATCGTCTTAGGGCCGTACCACGTCAAGGTGAACGCAACTCCAACGCTTGTAGACATTCGGTTTGGGAAATGTCCACTGGTTTGGCATTCAATCGGGGGGAAAATGGCAATTAATCTGCATAAAACAGGACAGTGCAAACAACAAGGATTTTCTACACAGGCGCAATCTACAGATTTTATTTACAGAGTCCTTGCATTTAAGAGCCTTTTTAAGATCAGTGTGTTTGTCATTGCCTAATAAGTATTTTGGTTTGTAATTCTTATGGCTGTCGTTTGAGATTAACCCCGTCCTTTTGGTCACAAAACCAGATTTTGACAGAAGAGCGTCCCCATTCTCAATAACTGAGGTGAAGCCTTGTTCCATAAGATCAGGGGTGCTCACATTTTTTCAGCACGCGAGCTACTTATAAAATGACCAGGTCAAAATGATCTACCTACGGGGAGGGGGGGGGGGTGCAAGTGACTTTTTTTTGCTCCGGCCCGATGCGCGCACACACAGCTCTGCCTGCGGCGCGCGAGACGGAGAACCGAGAAGTGTTAACGTGACACGTAGAGACAGAAATGACATGCTGCTGTGTAGATACGATCAACAACAGACGACTGTTTAGTTTAATAAAAGAACAAAGACATGCTATAGAGAAAATTTCAGGGAGGCGGGCCAATTTTTTTTTATGTCATGCGATTTACCAATACTACGCCGCGATCGACTGGCAGGTCGCCGCGATCGACCGGTCAATCGCGATCGACGTATTGAGCACCCCTGCATTAGATTCTAATGAGAGGTTCTAATGATGAGAACCTCTCTCTGTGGACCCTTCTCCATCCAAAGAAAGTGACTCAGTGAAACTTCGACCACAGAAAACGTGACTCATCGCTGTCGTCCCTCTCATTTACTAGAGGACGCCCTGAGTCGGTGTCTTATGCACAGTACTGCTGCAGCCACATGTTTCAGGAAGTTGTCTTTTCCTGGCCACATTTGGAGCGTCGACCACTGAAGCCGACGGCGTTGCTCACCGACTTCAGTTTGCAGAAGCCTGACTGCTGTTCTGTGTCCCTCAGTTCCGTTCTCTGTCCATGGTGTCCGAGTGCCTCTTCTCCCTCATCAACGGGGACGACATGTTTGTGACGTTCGCGGAGATGCAGGAGAGCAGCACTCTGGTGTGGCTGTTCAGCCAAGTGTACCTGTACACCTTCATCTCCCTCTTCATCTACATGGTGCTGTCGCTGTTTATCGCGCTCATCACCGGAGCTTACGAGACCATCAAGGTAGGAAAGGACGTAGGAAATGACCGCCAGAATTGATGGACGGGGTGCGGGGGGGAAATAGTAACGTCTACTCGTCGACTTCCACAGCACCAAACACAAGAAGCCATGCACATCACAGACCTGCATGCCTTCATAGCGGAGTGTACGGACGCACCCACCTCTGGGATGTACAGAGTTCTGGAGACCTCGCCATGCTCCTTCTTCTGCTGCTGTGACAGGTGAGGAGGACAGGGCCCAAGATCGATGAAGACTAAAGCATCGTCTATTGTTAATTATTATTCATTATTTGGGAGGAATTATGACTCGTCAGCGGATAATTAATAAATAACAGAAGTAAGTATTTTGAAGTCGTATGAACACAGTGAAGATCACATTAGAAAAATATTTGTACTATTTTACCCTTTTCCGTTCCGACGTCACTTTAAGTTAAAGGTACACAATTTGATACTCAGCATTAATGTAGCAGCAAATACAAATTTGCAATGTGAAGATCTAGTGGAGTAATGTCTTCCTGAGCAGACACTGAAGTCGCTCTCCCTCTGCACGTGTCGTTATCGTGTTGTTATGCCTGTTGCCGGTGTTTGCACTGTTCTCACTGTTCGCTGGAGGCAGTTACTCAATCACAGATATGCTCTAAATTTGGAATTTCAAGTTTGTGTCTATAAATATAACCACTACATGAAAAGAGTATGTAATTATGATGTGAGATCATTACATCTTCCTTTGATTTCCCCCAGAACAACGACATACGAGGACGTCCTGCTGGTGAACTGAAGTTGACCTCGGTGACCTCAGAAGCCTCACCACCGCCCCCTGCTGACCACAGGGGTACACTGCACACTCCTGCCGCCCATAGTTTCCGTACCAACCTGCTGTATTTCTGGTCAAAACTCAGTCACCATCTGCTGGACCAGCATGCTGTAGAAGGGATGTGTAACAACCATCTCCTGATTGGACCTTTCCTGTCCATGAGGAAGACGAGATGGGACAGGACGGGGAAGCATCGCGGACGAATAATGAACAGGCACTTCTCTGTTCCCTTTTCGTTTTTAAATGAAAAACAGTCTCTTTTCTAATGTATTTAATGCACGTTGCTGGAGCGGGAGCCTATTGTCAAGATACTTTGTGGGCCTATTATGGGCCATGATGGGCCTGTTTTATTTTATTTTTGTGTTTAAAAAAAAAATTGTAGTATTTAAAATTAGGTTACCTCTCGAGGACCAGGCATTCAAAACAACTTTGGAGTGATAAGGAACCCACAGCCGGAGATGTCAATTTGCACAAAATTGAGGGGAGAAGCCAGCTGGTCGTAGTCTGTCTTTTTTGAGACAATCAAGATGACTTCCTTTCAAAAAATGTCGCCGCACGTGACCACCTGCAGACGTGCGGTTTCAGGCGTTTCATTTCATTTTGTTTTCCTTTCCCGTGAGCCTTCAGTATAAAGTTACCTTTAGCTGCGGTTGTACTGCCCAAGCATCATGTTGCCTTCAAATGGCAATCCTCGTGAACTACTGTAGCAGCAGAGTGTATGTGATGACTTTTGCATTTATCTGAGTAACGATCAATATAATGTCGCTAATGAAGCACTCGACCTTGCCTGTGGTTACCTCCCCTCCAGACTTGTACACATGTCTCTTTAATGGTGGTAAAGAAGAAGAAGAGAGGCAGAGCGCCGATTCAGTCCTCAAACCGTATCTGACATGTTCTGAAAAGAAGCATGACTTGAATCCCCCTGACAGAGTGGAGCAGGGTTTAGGCAGAGACATGTTCGCATCTCCGTAATAATGTCCTGTCGCACTGAATCATGCTTTTTAGTCTGTCTGTTATATTTGATGTCTCTATCCCAGTGGCTCGGTCTTCAGGACATGCTTGAATCTCTGTGTTTCTTTGTAACGCACAAAACGCACTATATCAAAAAGGAGTCTCACAGAAAACAGTTGCTTATATGAAGGAGAGATGATCTCTGGCCTGAGCGTTAACACGTTCATAGATGTAGGATGATATCGAATAAACCAGCAGTTTCCACGTTGAAGCTCAGATATGCTGTTGGGTTTTGAATCTAGATTACAGACATGTGCCACACACATCAACGGCCTTAACTTTGACTTATATGTCATGCACGTTGATAATATCTCGAATTACCGAGATGCACCTTTCCTATAGTTAGATGTTTTTGTTTTTAATGATCTGCATTTGATAAAATGGATGCAAAGTTGTCCTGAAGTCATCTACTCGATGTCATGTATCGCCAATCTACTGGTTCAAGTTTCCCGGATCATCTTTGATATTAAAATGTAAATTTGTTTCATTTTTGTCATGATCTGTTTTCATCTACAGAAATCACGCTGTTAGAGTACATAATTATGGTGTGAGATCATTACGTCTTCCTTTGATTTCCCCCAGAACAACGACATATGAAGATGTACTGCTAGTGAACTCAAGTTGACCTCGGTGACCTCAGAAGCCTCACTTCCCCTTGTTGGTTCATCGCCAAATAAAGACATAGTTTGTAACCATAGTTTGTACATGAAACTGCTCACAACAACATCTGTGGATTACCTTGTGTAACCGGGTTATGGCTTCTAGAAAGAGACGTTGAGGTTAATGTACTTTTTGGCACTTTGAGCATCACAAGCTGCGTGCCATATAGTACCATCGTACTGGAAAGAAATTAGAACCAATAGCTCCCAAACTAAGCAACACACACTAACATAATCTTAACTGATCAATAGCACAAGAGGAAGAGATTTGTATGTTTGAGGTGATATATCCTTTTAAGGATATATCAAGACTGTTCTGCTTATTTAATTGTGTCCATCCTTGAACTGTTTTTAATGTTGTACGGTGACCTTGAGTGCCTTGAAAGGTGCCTTATAAAATAAATGTATTATTATTATTATTTAAAGCATGCAGGCCAATTACTTTGTCAGAGAAAATAAATGTGAATTTATTTTATTGTAATTTTAATGCAAAAAATAGCACATTGTCTACATTAAACGTGTGCATACAAAAATAAAAGTCTCTGACGGAGGTTCGAGAGAAGCTCTTTGAAAAGTAACCTAAGCTTTTAAAAATGAAATGCAGTAAAAAAAATTAAAAAAGTGTTTCATAAAGGCCTAGCTAAATTAATAAGTCTGTTAAATGGAAAATAAAGAATGTCAAAGAAATAGGATTTTAATGTTGTATCTGATAAACGTCACCCTGACATAGTCACATGACTTCTGGTGAAATTCCTCTGATTGTCGGAAGAGGGAGATCACGTGTCTGCAGACTGATCCGTGCATCAACACTGTCACCACGTGGGGGGGGGGGGGGGGAAGCAGCACTTTGACTGAGGTTGATTCTTGTGTTAGCCAAATAAATCCTTCAATCTGACACACAGCCAAACCCAGTTGCTGTGAGTCCTCAGTTGAGACGCTGCAGCACAGAGCTCTCAGAGATAGCAACTCTGGGCTTTTCTTATTCCCCCCAGAACAGTCCGATATGATGAGCTCATTTCCTGGTTATTGAATGTTCCCAAGTGAGGCCTGGCCTGCCTCCTGCCCACTTAGTCGAACATCTCCGTTCATTCTGCACTGCTCTAACCACGCCTGGGTGTGAGAGGGAAGTCTTTGGAGTTGAACACACCTCAGAGACACGTTTCATCCATTCTTCCTAGAGCAGGATTGTCGTTTGGTCGTGTGATGCGTGCACATGCTGGACTACTTTTACTCTTTGGTGCACACTCACAGCCCTGCAGGAGTGTCTCTGTCCAGAGGCTGCTGGTCCATCTGCTGTAGTTTTGGTGTGCCCTGATGCCGGAAATGGTGCTCTGTGGACGCCAGTTTAATCTCAGCTTGAATTGAAATCCAGTCACTTGTGGCTCGCTGTTTGAAGTCCGGGGCCTTGTATATAAACCGGAAGCGCTTCCCTTTCCTGTCTTACATCTTTAATACTGAGAGTCACTGAATCATCAGCCTCCTGAGTTTGTGTTTGGCGTATTCGTCTGCGCGTGAGCCTGCATAGCGGTGTTGTGCCACAGGCAACAGGCACTGCCTGCAGCTGTCTGCGATAGAAGTGTTCGGGCAGGCCCCACCAAAGAAAGAGACGTGTGGATAAAAACTGTGTAGATTATCACTCCATCCTAATTATGTTAAGGATTTCTTCCAGTGCTGAGCCACACCCTTGTGAAACAACATTAAGAGGCCAGCTGAAATGGATGGGCAGGATGCGAGGGGATTAAGTAGCCTTTTCAGCTCAGTGATATAACGATGGAGTATATAATCAGTGCAGGGTTTAGTCAAATAAAAGAAGGAGCCTATGGAATGGTTCTACTGGTGGATCCACACCCAAAGAGGCCCCTTTCTGTGGCAGGAACTTGGTTTCGTGATTTGCATTAACGTTGACATTGTTTGTGTCGTGTTCAACCTGCTCAATACTAACAATGAGTTTAAGTTGAAGATTTTGTGAAACTTTGGGGAGTTTTGTGGTTTCCCTCCTCCCTCTGGCTCTGGGCCGCTCGCCGATTAGAAAGGCTGACATGCTGCTGATGAAACAGGAACGGAGACGCAGAGCTGAGACATGACTAACACACTTTGCCTTCTCATTGAGGCACACCTACGAATGTGTTCACTGATTGATGATTTCTAGTTAGCCTTCATTCCTCCCTACACTCCCCCAGGCCTCCCCCCCCCCCCCCCCCCCCTAAATATCTCCATTCTTTCTCCTCGTCGCTGAGCTTTAATAGAAAAAAACAATAGTTAATGTCAGATATCTTTAGCCATTCACTCTTTCTTCTCTCTGTAAGTCGCAATAGTCTTTGTGTGTCTTCTCCCTTTTCATTAATCTCCATTGTGGAGCCTGCAGCTGCAGCTCAAAAAAAGAAGAAGAAAAGCATTCAACTCTCAGCTATTGTGAGCCTGTACCAAAGGGAAGTGGACACAGTGCTCAACTACAAGCACAGATAATGAAACTTCTGTAAGAATTAGTTGAATTCAGTTGTACTCTGATAATCAAAATGGCAGGAAACTGAAAACCGTCATGCTGCGTTGTGAATATTGGCAACGCTTTTGGTGTGAATGCAGCATAAGTGTATGTGAAGGAAGAAGAATACTAATCAAGCAAATTGGTGTGTCAAATTTTATTGCACAGAGAATAAACACCTGGGTGGAAGGAAAAAGCAATAAGTGTATGTGGAGTGTAAGATCTATATTCCTCAAACAGAGATTTTTTTAACCTGTTTGATCAAATTGCATTGCTCCTTTTACTTTTTCACTGCCTCATTGCAATTACATCCACAACGTTCATTATAGCTGATTTTCATGTAATTTAAGTACACTTGAATAACACTTAACACTTAAATAAGATAATGTTAAGATGAAAATATAAAGAGACAAAAGCACTGTGTGCGTAATGCCATTGTCTCGTGTTTGATCATTGGAGATGTTTGTTTTTGTTGCTGAATACAACTTATAACTACTGGATCATAAATCCAGATAGTAGCAGACTGAAATTAAAACATATAATAATAAACAAACGAATAATCAGGGGTCATCTCAACCATAGGGCTTTAAGGCTAACATGTTGCCAACAGGGAGTTTAAAAGACAAATGCATTTCTGGATTAGTTGCATTGTGGGAAATGCAGGACATTGCTGATGTGTCTCCTGTGAGATACACTTACACAACTAAATTGCTCTAATCCTTCTTTAACCTCTTCGCTGGTTTGCTGTTTGGACACTTGAGCGTGAGGATATTTTGCTCGTCGAGGAGCTAAATTATTTAGGGACTCTTTCTATTTAAAGATACCAGATTGTAACCATGCACGCTACTCTTGTTGCTTCTCCTCTTCTTCTCTTTTGTGTGAGAGGTACAACGATAACAAAGCTGTGCATGTATTCATCTGTTTAATATATTTGTGAAAAAGCGTTTTTCTGACCTCAATTTTTGAACACTTGAGTAATCTTCCTCGCGCCCCATAGGCCCGGAGCCCAGAGCTCAGAGCTTGGTTTGAATGTGACGTCACTCCTGCTTTGCATAACCACCGGTCTCGCGCTGTTGATTGGACCACTCGCGGGATTTAATCTGCATCCTCTTTCATGACCACCGCGTTCCGTCGTCTTCAATCTGCTGCGGGACTCCTCGGTCACTCCCCCCGCCCCAGTCCATCCTTCATGAAGGGGAGCAGCCCGCCGCCGCCGCGCAAACGTGGAGGGAAGGACACGCAGAGGGACGCTCGCCGCTCGCCGCTGACCGCGCGGGGTTATTGTTGGTCCCGTTGAGATTCACGGCTCTGCCGACACGTTGAGCGCGTTTCGCCTCAGTGCTGGACCGAAAGGGAGGGCTGTTCGAGTCTTCAGGAACGGAGCCGGATAATTAGAAGGTACGGAGAAATTACAACGTCCATTGCTGGAGCGACGATATTTAAGTTAACTGCGCCGCATTGTCGTTTCTTTGTGCTGTCGCCAACTGACGTTCCCTAAAGAAAGGACTGTTTTGCTCAGATAAAGTCTCTCTCTTAATCTTTTTCTCTCCCTCTCGCTTTTCTTATTTTTTGGGGGGCGGGGGGTGAATTCACCTTGTGTAAAACGTTTGTTTTGAAGACGGACGCCCTCGTTGCAACGTGGAGTGGCCGGTGTGTGGCAGGCTGTGATGAGGGATGACGGCTAGCATGGGTCGGCTGGGCGGGGACAGTCTGAGCTTTCAACGTGCGGGTGACTCTAAAAAAACGCCATTTATTGTGGCCGGTACGAGGCTCGGCGGACCGGGTCTTGGGCTCGTGGGTTCGGTTCATTCACCCGGCTTTGTGTGCTCCTCCGCGCCACCGTGTCCCGCTATTGTTCCGTGAGGCTACACCGGGCCTTCTGCTAAAACTGGGAAGATTCAGCGTGCTTGTTCTCGGAGACAAACCGCATTATTAAAAGATCCACTTGAGGCTTGAAATAGAAACAATTGTCTCAAAGTGGGGTCCTGGGACCACCTAAGGGTCCTTGACAGGCGCCCTAACAACTCGAGGAACTGTTAATAATGTTGGTCGTCTGTGGTCTGGGGAATAAAATCTACAGGAAGAAGCCCATGTGTTTGACAGGAACTCCTGTTAATGCACAACACAACTCAGCTGGGCTTTTAGTTTATTTGTGGGCCTGAAGTCTTTGTTTATCATTTGAGATTTGGTTTGAAATAAATAGCTAAACACTTCCTCAATACGTCAGCTGATGTGATTTTGAGGAAGCTCCCACTGTGTTTCATGCCTGTGGACCTAATTATTTCAGTGGCTTCTCAGTTGTCTCTAGCCAAGATAACCAACATCTCTGTTCTCATATTTGCATCCCTGCATATGGAGTGATTTTCTTTCTCTATCTGAATAGAGAGGAGCAGAGAGCGCAGAGGCAGACCATCAGATGGCATCGTCTGCAGCTCTAAGGGATTGAAGGGATTACGTTTATCATCCAGGTTTTGACTCAGAGGCTACATTACATAATCGGGGTGTTTTGGGGCTTTCTGGGTGTGGTCAGCAGGGTTTGGGTGTGAGAGCAGTGACTCTTTGAATTTAGAAAGTTATTTGACATGCAGCAGACGCTCTGTGGAGTGTGTTGTTTCCTGAATCCCCCTGTGCTAATGCTGCCACGGTGTGTGTTGCTGAGGCGTTTGTCACAAGTGTGAAATCAAGTGTAAATGACACATGCACTTCTTCTCTGACTTTCTGTCTATGCTCCAAGAGCTCATTGCATGGTCACTGATTCTGTGTTGTCCTGAATTTGAAGGAGTGGTGTGTTTGATGCACTCAGCTTTTCACTATTCTAATGGTGCTGGGAAAAGTTGGTTAACATTATGTTATATTTATCAGGAATTTGCACTTAGTTGGTTGTCAGACACTGTTTGCCATGTGGTGGTTGCCAGTCAACAAAATGTAATTTACAGACACAGCTGTGCACATGACACGCTTTTATATGGAGTTATTTTGGGTCCAGAGAAGTCCAACTTCCTGTTATGGGATTTGAGAGGGGAAGTGCTATCAACACAAATAGAGCACATGCACATCCGTTGGTCGCTGGTGTTTCTGGCACCCTAAACTGAAGTTAATGAAATGTGTGATCAGTTCAAAGTCCAAATGAACCATTAATCGTGTTGTCCCTTTGATGCCACACTTTGTTACTGGCTCCCAGAGCAGCAGGAATGGGTTCTGTGGCAGAGCAACACACGTCCAGCCTCTGAATTGGGACACAACCCATGTTTTTATGCACAGCTTCTTCTGCTGCTGTCAACACCGGTCTCCCCTCTTCCTCTTCCTAAAAGCCAGAGCAATCCAGAAGAGGAGCTCAAAATAGTTCTCATTTCACTGCATCCTGTAACATTGTGAGAAGTCTGAAGGGATCAGATTATTTATTCTTTTTTTTTATTTTTATGGGAAACTGCAAGCATTATGTGAAGATGAATGTTTAATCGTGATTGGATTGTATTTGCTAAAACACAAAGTCATTCCTTTTTTATAAAAAAATTTCGCTGGGTATTTTGGCTCTTTCCATCTAGTAAACTTTAATTTGCCTACTTGTGTGGTTATGTCTGGTGTCTAATGGGGTGGCTGCAGGGTTTTCTCCAGGCATTTGGGGACATGATGCAGATGGTTGACATTGCAACATTTGTGATAGTGTGACTAGTCAAAAAGTGGATTTTGATCTGAGCTGAAATGCCTGTGAACAAAAACTAGACTAGCTACTACCATCGGTAGTCTCGGCTCTGCCCTGTTACCGGTTTATTCAGCTTGGTGTGGGTTCATGTGCAACAGCCGTGAGGTTAAAATGGTTGTGGATGCTGAGGTCAAGGGTTCAAATCTATTCTCCGTCAGAATGTGCAGATTACGCTCTGCCTCAAGCATCGGTGTTTAGGTCTTTTTAGAGTCACTATGGAGACAATCTTAAAGGATGTTATCAATTAATCGGCTGATTTGATCTATTAACTAATTGTTTGGTCCATTAAAATTTCCCATCAAAATTGTAGAATCAATCTTAACCTGAAACTGATGAGTCATGACTTGGCCGTGGCTCGACGACAGTTGCAGATGGAGGTCTCCGAATGGGAAGTACAGATTAACCTGTGACAGACTAGCAATCCTGTTCGCATTTAAGAACCTGAAATCATCCACTGCAAGTGGAACCATCCAATTCCATATTGATCATTTAATCTATTAAATTAAAAATTCAGAGTTGAGCCATTTAAATGTTTATAAATATGTTTAACCAAAAAAGCAAAGCTTTGCAGAGAAGCCAGAACCAATATATGGTTGTACTTAATTAAAAAAAATATAAAAACACCTCAATTGATTATTGTTACTGGTTGACTAATCGTCGTAGCCCATGTTCGGTGAAGTGAATTTTTGTAAAAGCTATCGTCTGTACCACAGGAGCATTGGCACTTTTCAACTGGCTCCAAAATCCGGGCAGCTGAATGGAGAGCATAAATCTTGTAGAGGGCACAGATATTTGCATCTGCTTGGAAGTCAGCTGCTTGGTACGGCCGTGTCGGACTCGGGGCCCACACCCATGGAAATTCAATCCAAACTCCTGCCTCCTACTGCGGGGATATTTCGGGTTAAACTACATTTCATCATTCAGCCTTAAGGTGCGTTCACACCAAAAGCGGAACTATTTTTTCGTGCGACCGAATCCCATGAAAAGTCAACGTACAGACACTTGTGGCTGCGATAGACGTGATATTTTCCCGGGCGGCGCGTTTACAGCGGCACAACTTTCGCCCCTAGTTAAAATATTTACATTTTGAGGCGGTAATCTCGCAACTCGGGCCAATCCGCTCTTGAGTTGCTCCGCGCGTCATCGCTGTTGAATCGGAACAAGAAGGACAATAATGTTATGAACACAATAACACACGTTTAGATGTTCCGCTCTCGTAGCTGGAAGCGGAAGTCTTTCAGGCGCAACAGTAACTTCATCGGTGAAAGTGACCGAGCTGAGTGAGCCTACGGGTGATGTCATGAACCCAAACACGAGGGCGTTGGTGTGTGGGACGTCCACAACAAACGTAAAGCAGAACTAGTGGTTAGTTATTCTGGTGGATGAAGGAGATAACGGTCTTTACGGAGACGAGACACGGAGACAAGCCCCGCCCTTCGCGGAGCGTTTCGACGCTTATGGCTTGAACACGGCAAATGGTCGAGCAAGTAAACTCGCGCGTTTTGGGGGACGCGAAAAATAGTTTAGCTTATGGTGTGAACACACCTTTAGGGTTTCCAATGCATCTCCTCAGTCGCTCTTGGCTTTTGGGCCGTGAGGCGGTGCGGTCATAGACGGATTAAGAAACCACGGGCCCCTGGGCCTGGACGTGTCAAGGCCCCCCCGTCCGCAAAAAAAAAAAAAAAAACCTTATCGTGAACTTGCCTGTCTCCAGTTTACTAACTTTAAATATTCGATAGTTGTAACTAGTGTTGTCAGTTTAACGGTGTTAACGCAAACCCATTTTAACGCCGTTCATTTTTTTATCGCGAGTTTACCGCGAGATTTTTTTTTTTAGAAACTGTTCAAAATAGTTTTTATAAGCTCATGTAAGGAATCTCACTTGTCCCAGTTAAGGCCTACCAGTAAAACCTATTTAAAGGAGCATACAGTGAAATGTTATGATGTGTTATGATTGAGGGGCTCCATTCAGACAGATCAGGGGTGGATAACATCATAATGGGGTCTTCATGAAGAACAACTTTACAGAAATACATAAACAGCGCATTTGTGTGTGTTGGGGTGTAGACAGAGCTCTACTGCTATTGTTTTGCACTTGCTTTTTGGATTTCTCCCTACAGAGTTGAAGGGCCCATATTGCATGGAGTACTCAGCTCCTCTAAAGTCCTCTAGATAAACTGAGGGGATAAACACTCACTTGAAAGGTATCATGATGGTTTCTTTCTTGTGACATCTTCAAAGTGAATGTTTAGGCTATTCTTTAGTTTCTCAGTTGGACTATTGGGGCCCTGTTACTGACATGAATGACTTAAGCCCAGCATATACCGGCTACGGCGCATCGTGTCATATCATCATATTCATATCAATACAATGTTAATCACAGCGACGTCACGCGCGGAGGCTCAGGCCCAGGGAGCCCCTGGGCCCGGTAGGCCCGTTGGTTAATCCATCCCTGGGTGCGGTGACTCTCGCCACTGTGGGTTGGAAGCTGGCGCTCTCCGACCCATTAGGATGAAGTGATGGATGCTGGCGTTGCACTTTTGGCCACTCAGTCTGTCTGGGACTGAAGCTGGGCTCGGTGCACTGTAATTATCTTTAGTAATTCAGCACTTTCAGAGTCTGTTAGCTCACTTTGCTCGCCTTGAATGTAGTGTATGCGGCATGTTGCAGCATTATACACATCGGTTATATTTGGAGCTAATGAGAGGAATAGATCAAAATAAAACCTGTGCATGTGTAAAAAGAAAAGAGGGGGCTCAAGTATATTGTACAAGGACGATGATTTCTCGAGCCCCCTTTACCGCGTGTAGCAGCTGTCTGCTGAAGCAGAGCTGTTTATTTTGATCGGTTTAGTTATTGATCGAGGTCCGCCTTGCGGTAAGGGTGTGTTTGCTTGTGTTGTGCCTGCTGACCATATCATGTAATGATCCTCTGCCCATATAATATGCAAGAGAATCATGTCTGTGTGTGTGTGCTTCTCACAGTGCAGGGGTGTGGCTGTTTTTAGAGAGGCAGGCGGGCAAAATGTGGGATCACTGTCCAGCTGAATCTGCCCGGTAACTGGTCTGGCCCTCTGTGCTCCCCGGCATTATATTGACTATCTGCCTGCCTGTCTGTGGCCAGTTGGCTGGCGCACAGGAGAGGAGACCGGCCGAATATGAGGCGCTAAACTGATGTTAGCGCTGGCATTTCTACAGCCGATCGTCAATAACAGAATCAATTAAATTGTTTTGCTTTTTCATGATTAATTCAAATGAAGGAAAATGTCAAAATCTCTCCATACAAAATAACGACGTAATGTTGGGTAGCTTTTATATTCTTCTCCAGCCCCACCCACGCTCCCTCTACTTTTATTAGTTTATTGACATTGGAAAGCAACAGCAAAGAGGGAAGGAGATGCCATGGCCCAAAGGTCCTTGGCTGGATGCTGGGATGAGTTTTATACTGCAGCAGCTTGGTCCAGATCTAATTTATAGCCATGCCATCATCCTATAACTCCTTCCCTACTTTTTTTTCTAGCAACCTTTCTGCTCATTTCTGCTACGCACCCTATTTACATGAGGTTATACTTGATTTTTGTGAACTTTTGTAACGGACTTCATTGTTCTAAAGTAAGCAAACGCCAGCCGGACCCAAAACTGATGCGTTATGTGACGGCATGAAATGTGTACTTTTAAGATTTTCTTTTATCCCAATTATTTGAGGTGAGTGACGTGGGCCTATATCTGCAGATGTAGACCAATGGTCCTGATGGATACAAGTTGAATGTGAAGCATGTCATCCATCCTTCCCTTTCACATTGCAGCCTAGTCAATACCCCTGGGTTCTTTTGGGTGAAGTTACCCGCACCAGCTGCTCCCCCGTCCCGTTGCACCAGTTAATCCACTCAACACCACCCTCCCGTGCACCATGCCTGAGCGAGTTGCATGGGGAAGACAATAGGGCTGGTCCACCCCCCCCCCCCCCTACATGGTACGCTCATGTTGTTCTCTATTATGCACGCAAACACTTGCGATGATCATGGCGGGTTGTTGTTGTTTTCGACCAGATCTGATTACATGCGTGCTTCCCTCCCCGGCTGATGACACCTTATTGACTTTACCCTCTGTCAGCCTGCCCCGGTGGCAGCAGGGACTGGCCCGGTGCTTTCTGAAAGCGTGCCAGGTTTGTAACGGATTGTAACGCGTTTCCCTGCAGCGTTTCTGAGCACTCGGCTGCCGGGAGCCTCTAGTCCTTCCCGTTTTGACTGCCCCTCCCTTAAAGGCCCACTGGTATAGTCCATTTAGCTTGTCGTCACACTTAACCACCTGCTCTTAACGGCCTTATCGAGTAGTTTACGGTCACTTAGCACATGCTGGTGTCCCGTGTGGAATTGATTAGAATAAGCTGCATGCTTAACGTCAAGCCAACCCCCCCCCCACACACACACACACACACACTGATGAAAGTGTTTTTTTCTCCTGCTGAGGGCATTGGTTTTGTTGTCAATAACAGCTTGTCAGTCCTGTCTTTTTTTTCTGCTTATATTTATTTGTATCTGTGCCATGAAAGAAGATTATTATACTGTTCACTTCTATGGAACTCTAATTTCCTCCACAAATCTAATTCTAGCCCCTTATGAATCTTAATGAACATGTTAATGTATTAACATACGTGGATCGTTACCTACAGATCCTAAATATGCCAAAATGTCATCTATTCATGCAGGGATTCATGATAATGTAATTTGTGGACAACAAGTCATCTTATTTAGTCCTGGAATGAAATGCTTGTCAATTCTTGCACACTTTATTGTTGTTCTAACAGATGAAAGAGAAGACGGTGGGTAAAATCATTGAGGACTCATTTGTTTCTTTGTCAACAATTAACAAGGTGCATTGAGTGCCATTCATCTTCTTGATAGTTTTCTGCAAAGGGGGGGAGGAGCCTCTGTAGACAGACCTACCCTCCACACAAACGCTATATGAACTCTTCTGAAAGCGGTAGGATAGTGCACGTTTAAAAATTAATCTCGACAAAATGCTCTGAGGTAGGAAGCAGAGCCCGCAGTAGCGCCTGTTGTTCTCATCTCCACCAAGAGCATTTAAGCTATGGGATCTTTAGTCAATAGATGGTGCAGACGGTATGTGTTTCTGCAAGTTTGTTTTAATGTGACAGTGCTGACAGACAGAGAATGAATAACAGCGTCTCCTGACTTCATCATCCCACAGCGGCCCTAAAGTAATCGGGTTGTTATTGTTTCTGTGTGTGTGTTCTTTCGCCTGTCGGGCAGCCTGCTGAGGTATGCATCGAGAGTGTAATAATAGGTGTTGTAATGTTGACGGTCGTCTCCCGTTTACGCACCTCGGTCATGTGTCGTCTCTGTAGGACAACAGGTGCAAGCTGTCGGCATCATTTTAGGATTATGTTGGATCAAGTTACGAGAGAAGACAGGTTTTTCTCAAGCTGTGAGCTTTGAAGATAAACTTCTATTGTTCACACGTCACCGAATGAAGGCTAAGTACTCTATTATTCAATAAATCATTTTATTATATTTTCTCGTTTTATTGCAATTAGAAAAAAACTTTTTTAAATGTATAAAAAGACACCAATATAGTGGCAGGACAGGGTTGAGTAAAGACTGCAGTCTGATCTCAGATTTGAATCTAATTTAACAAAATCTACTGTCATTTTATTTTTGTTCTGACATTACCGTTGGCCTAACTTTGATATTGTTTTTCTTGTTTACATTTCTCGAACTGGGTAAACAACATAAAATGACAGGAACAGGGAATGCTGCCTGTAAGGAGAGCAGATTGTAATCCTGCCAGAGGAAGTTTAGTTCATAAGACGACTAAATATAATATCTGAACTGCATCTTTAGCTTATGTAAGGATATTCTGAAACTGGGCACTTCGCAAATGATGGAAAACGGGCTTCCGGACGCGCGTGAATTAAGTTATCAACATGTAATGGCAGGAAGTGTAAAACAAACATTCAAGGCCTCACGATCGTGGTCTTCATCGGTCCCGGCTCCTCCAGCCTTCGTGGTTCCGTCGGAAGAGAACGTTATCTCTAATCCACAAAGTCTTAGACTCAAAATCAGCCAATCCTCACTCTTAAAGGTGAGTCCAGCCTTTACCACCGAGTGATTGGTTCAAAGTCCCGCTAGAACAATGGAGGGGTCGAATGTCACTGAACCCCAGGTCAAAACGTCACTTCCGGTCAAGTATTTTCACAATAAATGTCCCGTCTATTATTGTAAGTCACTTCACAGATTTCAACCGGCTTCATCAACTAACAGTCACTCTCATGCAACATACATAAATTTTTGCCATTTGCATAGAGTAAACATTACCCCTATGCTTCATAATACATTAATAACAATATCAATATCCTCCCTAATATTTCCTATTATAATATCTTTCTATATGTATTAATTTAAAGCATAAGACCTCTGCACATGTTATCAAAATAAACCATTACAACCTAACACTAAGTTAACTAGGACAATGTATATTTTTGGTTATCTAAGCTTCATAAAACTACACTATGATCTCATTCTTTTGGCCATGGAGCACAGAGAGTTCTTGTTTAGTGCTTTCTGCTTTGGGTGACGCATTCCTTTACTTAGCCTGCTTTTAGTTTAGAAGTCACAAGTTGTGATGCAGATCTAGGGCAAAGCATAGTCCCTTTAATATTCAAGCGGAATAGGGTAGAACCTTTTGACAATGATATATTTATCATTATTTGTGTGTGTGAAATGCCCTCCAAGGGTTTTGTACCGTGTCTGTGTGACGGAGAGAGCTGCAGAGACTGGTGGTGTGGAGAGATTGCGGTGGCTATTCAGCAGTATGCTCTGTAGAGCTGCATATTTATAACCGCTGTACGTGTGTGTTACAATTATCTTCTTTCTCTCATCACTCCAAGTGTGTAAACTAAACACTCTCTTTGTGATGCAGCAGAAACGACACTAAGGCCTTGTATGGCCAGATAAGAGCGACGGGAGGCTGTGTTTGTAAAAGCCTTCTTCTCGAAGTCAATTTACAGTCCCAACTCTAACATAAAATTATGTATTAATTAAACAATTGTGTTTAGATTGGTCATTGAAGACTGGCTCTGTATATTTGAATGTTTAGTTTTTTTCAGCCATGTGGGTTAGACAGGTATTTGAGAGCAGTGTTCACTGCATCTGATCTGAAGCTTGAGCCCAACTTCAACAAAAACCTTGTTCTTCCTCTGCATTAACGGACCAAACTCTTCCTCTTTAGTCATTTAATTCACATACATTTGTGTCTACACTGACTCAATGCTGCCTGTTTCTGCCACACACACACACACACACACCAGAGGAAAGCTAATGAGCAAATAGACAGATGGGCTTCATATGTAATAATAATAATAATGCATACAATTTCTATAGCGCTTTTCATAGTACTCAAAGACGCTTGTCTCTAATATGTAAACGGTTATGCTCCACGGTCTGCTGAACGCTCCCAGACCTGAAACCATGGTCAAGTTCACGAGGCCAGCTTTGATTTGTTTGTTTTCTTATGTCCAAAGGTGCGGTTCTAAGAGGAATCAAATGTGCCGAGTGAGATGTAAATTTAAAAGCATGCACACTTTCATCCTATACATTATTTGCTCACTCACTCTCCTAACGCACTGCTCCATCTGAGTCATTGACTTCCTATGACCCTTTCACTGACCACACACACAGCTGCCACTGTGTATCCCTGAGAAGTCTCGAAGAAGTCAGCAGAGCAGATTTGTGGATGGGTTGGATGTGCTCTTGATGCTGCTTTAGGCATTCTCTTTCTGCCATTAATCATCTTGGAGCAGATGCTTAAAGTAGAAACTCGACATCAGGAAACCAAAATGGATCGTTTGATATACCAAATAGGGCTTCATCTAGAGGATTATTTTATTGATCAATTCAATTTACCTGACTATTTTCCTCATGACTCTATTAATGGTTTGGATTGATAGATGTTAGAATAATTTGGGAAATCCCTGTTTTGTTTAACAAAAAAACAGAACAAAATAGTAGGGATGCACCGATCTGATCGGCGCCGATCCATATCGGCCGATATTCCCATCATCGGTTTTGATCGGCGTTCTCAAAACGGCCGATCAGATGACGTAACACCTGCGAGAACTATCAGACGTTTCAATCGTGGCGCATCGCAACGGAGACGATGCGCCCGGCGAGGGCCGCAGAATGAGAGGACCACGAGGGGATCCTCACCACCGAGCGGCGTCCCCGTCCCCCGAGTTGAATCTCTGGGTCAACTCAGCCGACTCTCACATGTCTGCCCCTATAGACTGATGTTGACGGTAAACGCATTCGATCGGGAGCGCCCGAGGGTTTTGATCAAGTTAGCAAAAGGATTTAAGTGACAACATCCGGTTTTGCAAAGTTAGCGGAAAGAACCACGTGAAACAACATCCGTTTATCAAAATAAGATGTCGACAAATCATACACGAACAAATAAAAGTAAACAATGAACTGATTTTGGATCTTTATAGATAGTTTCTTAGATTTAGCTTAAATTATGCTAACATTAAAACATTTTTACTGTACCAAGGAAGAGTTTATAAAAAGAAGTCAGACTTTTGTATGTTAAAAAAAGTCCTGTATATAGATTTCGATAAGAGTTCAAGGAAATGAATAACGCAGATGTGTTCCATACATATCTGAAATCCCCTACAATAGCAATCAATCAATTTTAATGTATCAATTAGGTCATTTTTCAAAGTAAAAGTCCTAAATGTTTAAAGAAATCGGTAATTTCTTTAATGTTTGAGGTGCTCTATATATGTATTTCCTCATAGTCCTAGGCAATAATGCTTAAATCGACACCGTGATCGGTATTATCGGTGGTCGGCAGATACTGATTTCAGTGATCGGTGATCGGCACCAAAAACCTGATCGGTGCATCTCTAGTATTATCGGATCGGCAGATACTGATTTCGGTGATCGGCACCAAAAAACCTGATCGGTACATCTCTACAAAATACTTAAGACAAAGAAGAACAAAGTATTTATTGATTATCAAATTAATTAGAGTTTCAGTTCTAATACAAAAAGGCACCTGCATTCCACCTTGTGTTTAGACGCACACAATTGATCTGTTACAGTCCTAATGTTTGAATGTCTCTTTGTTGTTTTGTAATCAATATCAGCATTGTGGCAACCTTCTGGGGTAAATCTACAGACGACATTAAGCCCCAGCATCAGTATCAACAGCCCCTCTCATGCACCACCTCCTCCAGCAATATGCACAATGCATTCCAAACCCCTGCCACGCTCTCAACACGACTAAATCCCCCTCTGCTTGTATTAGACACGGTATTAAAAATGACCCATTTTGTCTGCCACCACTTCTAGAGTAAACGGGCAGAGCGTGAGAGTTGGGGTACGACAGATGTAAGTTAATTCCCTCAGAGGTCAGGAGTAAAATGTAACGCACAAGGCTGTATTTCTTTATGAGAAAAAGTGGAATGTAAATCCCAGCGGGCCCTTTCTGGGTCGAGACAGACTCCCTCTCACAAACGGACAAAGGGAAGGCTGCAGTGTACACACACCCGCTTGGGCCAAATGCATTTTGCTGCTTTTTGTGTGCGTCTGCCTGAAGGCCTTTTGTCTGTCACAATACTTGAAACGCATTGTGTTTTTGTCTTTAGGCGTATTGAGCTAGTTGTGATATTAGCCATGTGGTGCTGGCTAGCAGGAACGCATGCTGCGTCCTCATCATGGTTTTAAATCTCAAGTGAACTAGGATTTGTTGTGCAAATGTGGACTGAGGAATAGCAGACAAAGGAGCTTTTCTTGCATTGCATCACAATTCATGAGGCTGGTCATCTCGACCAGGCGGACCTCTCTTTTGAAAAGAAAATAGTAAATGCTGCCGGTGTTCCTGCGCAGTGACGCAATGGGGATATCTGACTCGACGTGTTTTCAGCTCTGTCAAATAGCTTAGAGTCTCAAAATTGTCTCGAGCATTGCCGTCAAGTGTGGATGGATATGAAACCGGGCGCTCTGCAGGGCCGCCTGGCTGCAATTCAGTAAAAAGGCCCTCATCTGTGAGTGCGTGGATGGATGGGATGCTAAAGATCCATCCGCATCCCCTCCTGTGCTGAGTCGGTGTCGGCTGGTTAGAGACGAGGCCTTTACTTGCACCGCTCTGCCACGCACAACACCGCCAGTCAAAATCCCCCGTCTCACTGCGCTTTCCGTTTTGGCGCAGCGTCTTCCTGGTTCGAATGAACTCTGTGGCTTTTCAGTGACGAGTCGAGTCGCCGCCTCAAAGGAGAGAGTTTGACCTGATGTTGAGCAAACATGGCGACCTTATCAAGATTCAAATGTGGACGGACCGGGGAGAAGCCAACTCCTTCTCCAGGTCCCCAGTTTGATAATGACTTCCAAACCTTCCCCGTCATATAAACAAGGCGATGACGATGGATTTGATTTGCGCCACGTCGTCAAAGGTTCTGCATATTACCTCCTACTGTCATTTAAAGCTTGACGAGTCAAACTTCCACTCCACCACTCGGTGTCCTCTCGCTGTGAGATTTGTAACCACGGAGACGAGAGTGGAGCGAAGACGACGGATGGCAGCAGGAGGGAAACGTGTTTGAACGCGAGCACAGAGTCCAGGTTGTAACTTTTCTATGACTGAATCAAAAGGTAGGACTTGAGTATCTAATACAAGAGATAAGCGGGTTCTACTCGCGGTCTGTGCAGTTGAGTGTTTGTGTCGGGTGAATGGGGGCAGGTGTGTTCAGTGGTTATCGGCACTAAACCGGCCAAACAAGTTATTTCCAAATTGACAACAAAAGGTCCATTTACGCATTCTTCTTTTGAACAACTGCTTCATTGTTTTTGCGTTGCTGAGCCAGAGGACATAGATAATTCACAGGGACCGTTTTACCTCCTGGGCACGAGTGCAAAAGCCTTTCCATTTGTGGATCTGTGAGAACGGGCCCACAGTATTGTGTTACCTCTGATGTTAATGTGTAACTGGCAAGGAAGCAAATGTTTCCCGACCTTTGGACAACATTAAGAGCTGCTGTTTATTTAAAAGACTGAAAAGGTCTGTTGGAAATGTGTCAGTTGGAGATGAATACGGACGTGTTAGCCACTCGAAGGCAAATCTAAGCCCTGAGGTTGTATAAATGCACTCAGTATCATGTCCGTGGAAAACTTTGCTCATTGGAACGTGTCCTTTTTCCAAGACGTTTTTTCACTTGCTTGGCTTGATATCTGTACCATAAATCGTCTGGCTGTGATGTTATTAGTTTGCACTGAGGGAAGAGTCGGCTCTCTTTCTGAATTGCTGCTGTGGTTTGTTCCTTTGTATCATGACTCATGATAAGCCATTCTCATGTCCTTTAATTTTTTTTTTAATGCAAGCTTCTGTTTTGTTCCATGACTTAGTCAAATTCTAGTATGTCTTTGCTCTCCTTTTTTGTTGTTGTATATCCCTCTGTCTGTTTTTATTCAATCCACCACTTTCACAGCTAGTTTCCTCAGTCACACAGAGCTACTACTGGCGAGACCATATGTGTGGCAATTTACTGGAAGTGGATATATAAGCAGTGGGAGGAGGGGAGGAACAAGTGGCTAATGGGGGCCGGGGGAGAGGGGTGTAATCGGGAGGGGGTGGGGAGAAGCTGCAGGATGGGTCGCGAGTGGCTGAAGGGGATGAGCTCAGTCCACCGAGAGCCAGAGATAACTTGACCGATGTGTGCGAGTGTTTCATAGGTCCTGAACTCATTAACGTCTCGCCCCTTCGTTTCCTCCGAACTCGCCACAGCTTCTTCTCCTCCTCTTCATTAATTCCAAGTGGTGCACTAGTGCTGTCAATTAGGGATCTCACAGAACACAAACATCTGTTCAGCGCTCGCAGGATGATGCGACGACCATCTGGATTTACTCAACAGGAAGATAATTGCTGACTAGTGCAACATTTGGTCCTAGTTTGACTCCTCCTTCTACTCTGTCGTGTCAGGAGAGTGAAGCCTCGCTTGGTTTTCTGCACTCCCAACCACAGCGTTGTTTTTTCAATTTCAAGATGCTTGAAGCCATTTTGGAGAAAAGAAATCTGTTTTATGTATTTCAGACTCATGGACCATTTTTAGTGTCCAATTTTAATAGTGATTGCCAAGTTTATTATGGTATTGCATACATTATGATGCATTATTACCATGGTGGTTCTGTTAGATAGGTGGACTAGTCACCGTGGTTTATAAAACAGATTTGTTGGCATCGCTCACTGCTCACTTCCTGTTTTTCAAGCTCCCCCAAATTCCTTTCTCGAAGGCCCCTTGCCATAAATGGCATTTCCTTTGGCTGACAGTGACATGTAAATGCTTTGACTTTGAGTAGTGCAACATGGTGTAATAAATATATGTTCTTCTTCTTCAGGACATCAAAGTGAGACGAGGAACTGGGCAACCAAGCAGAGTGTGAGCCCCTGCACCGTGTAAGCAAGCAGCAACGTCGGCGTCTACACTTTTTTTTTTTTTTTTTTATAGGACCAGGGAATGAAACCGGATGGGGATATCATGGAAACCAATGAGCCCACCGAAGCTGCAGCTGTAGCGGAGCCCTCCTCGTCGCAGGACAACGTCACGGAGCAAGCCCCATCGCAACCTGAGGAAGCTGCAAATGACGCAGCGCCCAGGGCTGCGCCGAAGGCCAATGGCAAGCCAGTGGCATCAGATCCCAAAGTCAAACCGAAAGCTATCGCAACTAAAATGCACCCTGCGGCCACATCTGCAGGGGCCACCGGATCACGGCCAGGTACCGCCTCGCACCGCGCGGCGAATGGCGTGAAATCCTCGAACCAAACTGACGCAGTCAAGAAAATGGCAACTACAGCAAAAGCCTCAGCTGCGGGGGCCGTATCCAAAAGACCAGTGGGTGGCGCAGCCGTTTCCTCCACAGTTAAGAACCAATCTAGAGTGCCTGACAAGAAGCCTGTTGGGCCGACCAGGACTACCTCTGCAGCTGCTGTCACAGCAACAAATGGCAGCAAACCAACAACCGTGAATGGCATTCCTAAGAAGAGACCAGTAGCTCAGACTGTTAATGTAGCTCGACCCAAAACCACAAGTAAGTCTGAATTGAGATGAATAATAGTTGCATATTGGTGCTGTAAGACTTTTCTCTGACAACCCGTGGTTAAACAGCACATATATTTCTTGTTTGATGTCAATATAGTCTTATTTTCATGTTCTTTTTAAAAATAATTTGTAGCTACTGCCAGCAGAGCGGCAACGTACCCTGCCCCAAAACCCGGCACTTCGACCACAACAAAAGCTGGTGTTGCCGGTCCTTCAAAGACCACCAGGTATGCATGTTTATCGCTAGCAAAGGCAGTGGGGCTGAAGTGATATACAAAGCCAATGGTGCAGTGTTCATAGTGCGTTCGAACACATACATTTTATCTGATGTTGGGGGGGGAAAACACTTTCTTTACGTATTGACAATCCCCTCTACTCTACCCCAGCCCCCCCCCCTGCCAGTTCTGAACTTGGTAATCCCCTTTACCAACTGGACGAGGGGTGCCTTTGTTTATCTTGATGGCCTGAAAGGGAGCAGTGGAGAAGGATGTCCATTGTGGTCTTTGGGCCGTTATTGAGTCGGATTTCGCTTTTAAGAGTGAGTCATGTTAGCAGAAATAACCTGAGACAGAGGCGCCTTAACGGAGGCAGCGATACTGAAGAACTACTGCTTTGTCCCAAACGGACCCCCAGGCAGAAACCAGCACCAGGTCCCCAGGGCAGAGAGCTATTGACTCGGATCATAATCCCTCTCATACTGAGCTGGTGGTTTGGGTAGAGAGGGATGTCGTAGTGGAGTAAATGACGATCAAATGATCAGTTTGGCTGTCGCAGAATTTCATAGTTAGCCCTGTCGTGTACTTCCACTTCAAATTGGAAGCTTTTGTTTTAGAGGCTTCTTTTGTTTAGAGAAATATATGGTACCCAGATGAAATACAGGCTTTTCTAATATGTGGCCAAACATAATTAGCAGCTGATGGTTTTGTCAAATGTTTGTAAAATAATGTGATTTAAAGTTTTGAACTTTATTCATGCAATCGCATTTGTTTAAAGAAAGTATTCTATTATAGAGCGTCAGATCTATAATCCACCACTCCAGCGTTTTTCTACAGGATGTAGTGTTCTGTGCGGAGTGGCCTGATCCGATTATCTCTTCGCTTGTCTCCCCTCTTGATGATCTTTTATTACATAAAGGAACAATGTTCTGCGTTATTCACATTTCTGAAACAGTCGAGTCATTGCATTCTGCCGGTGCTATAAGAAATTAAATAACTGGCCATTTATGTGTAGTGGTTCTCTTTTGGCTCTTTGGTCCCAATGTCCTATTTTACTGAGTGATTCTCAGGCTAAAGCAAACGGGTCAACATTTTTGTGTTCAATCTTACATCGTTTTTAAAAGCAAACGGCGCTCCGTGCAGCAACGGGGGCGGAGCTACAGGGCTCGAGCAGGTCCTCCACACCGGGCCTGTACAGGCTTACGCCAGTTCCTTTTTGCTGCTTGATGTTAAAAACAAATTCTTATTTACTTCCCTGGAATCCATGCCCACTTTGAGCTGATGATTGGTCAAGCAGGGAGTGGTTGCTATTCATGTTTCATCCAGTTTGTGTGTTGAAGTCTGTGGACATGGAGGAGTCCTCCTCCTCTGAATTGATCAGATGAGACATTTCAAGTGTTGAGTCTGATTACAGAGGCGCGTCATCCCTCTGCGACTGCTTCCTGGCTGGTTCCCCGGAGCGTGACATCAGGCACTGGCTCTCTGCTTGAGACGCAGTGGACAACAGCCGGTGTCTTTCCTTGCGATGGACGACGCGTGTTGCGCGTCGTGCCACCTGCACATGATGTCAAAGTCGGTGTTGGCGTGTGGATTCCTTTAGTGCAGCAACAAACCGCAGCGGTATTTGTGTCCTCTCCTGTCAGCCTTTGTGTTCACGCTGGCTCTCTGGCAGTCGGACTGTACAACAAACCGCCTCTCAGCTCAAGCGGTGACTTGCATTGGTCGACACTGTGAACAATGGCACCAATAATCTGTAGCAATGCGTGGAATAGTATTAAATGGTGTTCAAGGGTTTGGCCAACTACCTAATGAGGTTAATTTGCTCCAACACAGTGGCTGTTTAGCTTCTTCCCCCTACTTTTCAGTGCTGAGCACTCTTATTGTACGCAGTAATGTGGCAGGACTGTTCCAGCTGTGTGTGACAAAAAAATGCATCCATGTTTATGCATTGTGCAGATTCTTGAACAAATATATCATAGATTAAGAGTAAAATCCCAATGTCCCTTTCCCTAGAAACCAAATGTTGTTCACATCTGGCACCTGCTTTGATCTCCTCTCCTCCAGCGATGGGTTATGGAGTCCTTGCACTGACTGAGCAATCAGTCTTTGTCCACCCCAACTCCTTCTTTCACGCTTCCCCCTCATTCTCATCCCCACTTTGTTTTCTTTTTGACGTCTGCGTGTCCAGTGCCGGGCATTGGGCCAGTCTTTCTTCAAGCCCTCCTTACAGTCCAACTTCAATCGAGCTGTAAAATTCAGAGTGTGGGTATGTCTCACAAGGATAGTTACTATGTTGAGAAATTATTTATTTTTAAGGGGACGCCCATTGGCAATGTACAGAATTGCTTGTTGATGTAGTATTTTGTGGTTCTTGCGAACGGGATGCTCCCTCATTAATTCTCAAACTACATGGACTGCTTTTGAGAACTTGGCAGAATGGGACAAAGACATAAAATTTGCTCGACTTTTGTCCCGTCGTTTTGCCCGTTTCTCTTCTCGTCATCTCCCGTTTACGTCTCCCATTGGATCTAGAGGTGTCATTTCTCCATGACTCGGGTAGGGAGGGGGATTACTGTCCTCACAGAAAAGGCTCATGGTTTCCATCACAGAGACAGCCTCATAAGAGCCAAGACTGCCTGCCATGCTATTGCTTGGCTGCAAGACTTCATGTCGACTTTTCACCGAGTCTGCACTCCGTATTGTCAAGGAGATGACTGTAGGCCCACACAAACCCTAGGAATGTGTGCTCTTCCTGGAAGGGGTAAAGCAGCTGGTTTTGGACGGCTTGCAAGCCAAACAAGGTATTGTTAGGGTTCTCCATTTCCATTTGTTGTGTTGGAAGGGGGCCCTTGAAGCGATGAGAGAAAAATGTGTAATTTGACTGCATTTTATTTGAAGGATGAGCTTACTGCCGCCGGGATAAAGTTTCTTCCTGGCTATGTCCTCTCCTTTCTCTTTGGTTTGATTAAAGCAGATGCATTAAATCTACAGGAGCGGGTATGCCGAGAGTCCCGCCTCCCAGCGGTGTTTTGAGAGGAAACGAGAGCGAAGAGACTTGTGATGGATGGCGTAGGTGTGGCTTCAATAAAATTCCCGGCTCTTGTTTGCCCTTTGATTTTTAGCCAAATCTTCTCAGCATGTTAATACCACGGGCGGGTTGTTGCATCTGTCCTAAACATTTGAGTGTATTGTCTGTGAAACAAAGACGGTCCATAAAGTGCATCAGCGCCTTGACCCTTTGCTGACCTTTGTCCTTAAGAGGACCTTGTGTTTGGTCGTTGACCTCCTGTAGATGGCCGCGTAGTGCCTCTCATTTTCCCTCTGGACTGTTATTTATATTGATTTCAACCGTCTGCTGTCAGGAAATGTAATCCATACTAATACACCAACAACAGAACCACCACACACAGGGACTATGCAGGCTTCACTGGGTCATGTCTCCTCTCTGGGCCGTCCCTCTGGATCAAACCCTTTCATGAGTTATAACTAGTGCTGTGAAAAATAATAGTTTTTTTTTTTTAACGCATGCCCAGAATGAGCTTCTTTGTTGATTTATTAAACGAAACAGCCGTCTGTTATTGATCGTCTGCATGTCATTTCTGTCTCTCTACGTGGCGCGTTAACACTCTCACTACTTTGACCAATACAAAAAGTTTTTAGATATACCACTGTAATAAATATTGATCTTTAGCCTCCTCATTCATGAATCCAAATTGAATATATTCAAGGTCTTATTTCCTCACCACACGCTTTTTTTTTTATTTTACTCATGTTTTTCATTTTCACTTTTTTCTTTTTTCAATTCTTTTTTTTTTGCATCAATCATAATGTTTTTTTTTTTTTTTTTTTAATTTTGAGCATTTTAATTTTTAATTAAATGTTTGTTTGTATATACATGTTTGGCCCAGTTGAGGTGCAGCAGCTGCAGTTCAGCACAGCGTTAAGCAACGGTCTTTTTTTTTTTTGATTTTATGCCGATATCTGTTTTTCTTTCTGGTCTGGTGCACAGACGTGCTGCACAGAGCCGAATCACTGCTCATATTAAATTTGCATCTTAATGAATTTTGCACTGTCATGAGAATACTTTGAACTGCTGGCTCCAGTGGATCCTCAGAGAAAACTGGACTGACCCTCAGTGAAAGTCTCAAAAACTAATAACAGTACTGAATAATATAGTAGTAATACTGTCTTTGCAATCTTCTTTAAACTCACATTATTAATACTGCAAATAAAATGGCTATTTAAAAGTTTAGCCTCCATTGCCCTTTACACCCCATTCAGTTTGGTCCACAGGGTCATTTGCATGTTTCCAAGTTTTTCATATGTACAAATGGTGGAGCAAGTAAAAGACTGCTGGAGCAATCGCACTTTATTCTCTTATAGTAAAGAAAATAACTGTGTCCAGATATCCAAACACTTCATCAGGAAAATATAGATTTTTATATTTTTCATAACTGTTACAAACCAACTCAACCGAGTACTGCTGGCATGAGATTGGAGTTTTTTCCACAGTTCTGGTTCCAGACCCGAAACTGATGAGCCGCAACAAAAGTATCACGTTTCGGCTTCAGGGCATTTAGTTGCATAACGCTAAGAGCTTGGAGGGGTTCATGGTTAAATATTTTCCATTGTGGTTTTCTAAGAATTTTTCTTTTCCACTGTGCCAATCAACTGAGCCCATGAGTTTGAGTTTAACAACCAGATTTAAGTCGGCAACTTCCATTGGGGAGAAGGAAAGAGGCGGCATACAGCCAATGCAAAATATATGGCCAAAATCTTCCATTCTGATATTGGTCATTTCATATCTAGATGAGTATGATTTTTTTGTAATTCAGTAAATTAATAGTTCCTATATAATGATGGCAAGGGAACACATATTTTGTTATATAATCCAGTTTTAATGTAATGCTTTACCAAAAAAATGTTGTTCTCCATTTAAAAAGTTCTTTTTTTGTGAAATTATAGTGAAACGTCTATTTCCAGTTACTTACAGACTGTTTACGTGCATGCACAAAAATACAGAGGAATCAGACAATAGTTTGATTTAACTACACTGGTATTCCCATGAGAAGAACTCGCAATTTAGACGTCAAAATGATGTATTGCAATATACGAATTCATCACGGTATAATTCTATTGAAAGACTAAATTATCATATTTAATTATTGCCCAGGCCTCAATTAGCCTGGTGACCAGTCTGAATTTGTAATCTTAGAATAAAATACTGAGTTGGATTTGGGTCTTAATCAAATGTGTACAACATCTTTTAGGTGGGTTCATATTTGAAAAGTGAACTAACATAATGTCAAGTTTACTGTGAGTGTTGAAGGCTGGAGTCTACAGTGAGACGGGGCTGCACAGCTCACTTTGAATCCTTTTTGCTGGTCTAGGGGAGGAGCCTGATGGAAGGAGGGAGGAGGTGGGTGAAGGACGTCTGGCTTGTAGTTGCAGTTGTAGTGATTGAAGGAGTTCTTGTGTTCGTTCAAATTTACTCAGACTGAGTAGTAGACCAGGAGCTTAAAACGAGATTGATAAGACGGTTATCTTCCCTCCTCCCCTCTTACTGTATGTGTTCTTCACTGTTCGCTCCCTTTCCTCTCTTATAACTATCCTTACACTGTCCTGCATTTCCTTCCTATTCTTTGCCCACCTTAATTCCTTTTTCTTTTTACTCTGTGGTTTTCTTTGAATTCTGCTCTTTTAAACTCCGTACCCTCGGCTCCAACAACTCATCCCCCACCCCCACATCACTGTTTGCCTCACTTAATTCTTTGCCAATTCAAGTTTTCCATTCCCTTTCAATCGTTCTATTCCCCCCCGTCATCCTCCTTCTCATTACACTGTGTCCTCGCCTCCTTGGAAGTGATTGGAGAGTGAAGGAGGCATAAGTGGGTGGCAATAGATGGATCGTTCTGGTGTTTAATGGGCTACTATTGCTGAAACTGCTTTAGTGTTTTACATTAGGATAGGTCACTTATTAATGCTTGTCGAGGCAGAGCATCGGTTTTCATGTTTGGATCTTTGCTAACAAAGTGAATGGGTTCCAAAATGTTTTTTTCCGAAGCGTTTGTGTGCCAACTGGACAAGTGACTGTTTGTCTTCATCCAGGCCTGCTACAGGTCCCTCGACATCTCGACCTGCGTTCGACACATTCAGGCCCACCACATCCAGGGTCAAGCCCTCCACCACAGCAACAGCCAAAACTGCTGCCTCTCGAGTCACCACGGCACCCTCTACAGGCAGGAGCGCAGCGGCACTGCCTCATCCTGTGGCTGCAAAGAAAGGTGAGGCGTTCATTACAGCTTGTCCTGACCAGGAGACACTTTCATTTACATTTGGGTAACAAAAACAAATGTTCACTATAAACTAGCAAAAAGTTGTTTATTTTGTCAGCAATGAAATACAAACATGAATCAGATTGGGTGAGCTGATGTTTCTTGTTTTTCTGTTTGCAGCAGATGTCAAGCGACCACCTTCTGCAGTGGCGAAGAAACCTACCGCAGCGCCAACATCTGCTGCTACCAAAAAACCTGAAGCATCTAAACCCATAGCCACCGTGAAGCTCAACGCCGCCTCCAAAGGGTCCATGGCTGAGAAGGCAGCAGCCCCTAAAACACCACAGGCCAAAACTTTGCAACCTGCAAGATCTACTCCCTCAAAGAAACCTGTCGGGACTGTTTGGTCCAAAGCCCTCAACAAGGAGCCCCTTGGCCGAACCCCACCTGCCTCTCCAGTCAACAAACCCGCAAACGGCAAGACTCCTCAGGCAAAACGTGGACCCAAACCCAGTCTGGCTGTCCCACCTTTCACTGCTACAAACAAGACGGGGGTTTCAGTTCCTACCACAGCTGCTGTGGAACCACAGAGAGGTGCAGCAGTGGCTGCTGCAGCAACACAAGCAGAGGCGACGGCGTCATCCATCGCTGCCCCCGCGCCAGAGGACGACAGTCCACAGGTCTTGGCCCAGGATGCCACGCCAGAGGTGGTACCTCGGGAGACTGCCGCTCCCCCTGTTCCTCAGAGTCCTGTTGGGGCGGCCGTACAACAAACATTTCCACCCCAGGAGCAGCAAGTGAGCATTGCTCACTCGCTAACGACACAGGAGCAACCCCCTGCCCCCGCTGAGCCTGCACTACCACCAGTGGCCTGTTCTCCAGATCTATTCGAGGAGGCCGTTTACCCGTCAACAAACCAAAGCCCCTCCACATCGAAGACCCTCCCAGCAGCAGCGAATGCCATCCCTCTGATGCGAATTCCTCCCTCCAATCTAAATGAAGAGGAGGATGAAGAGGAGCGGGAAGGAAGCCAGCTGGTTTCGGTCTCTGAAATGAGTGGAACCACACAGCCCACGGAGGAGTCTCGTCCCGGGTCCGCCGGACCAGTAGGAGGGGCCGCTTGGCGGGCGGGTGGCGCTTTGGTCTCCGAGCTGGACTCGGAGGAGGTGAGCGTCAGCCAGCACGGCGCGTCTGAACTGAGCGCCCCCGGCGTCCTGGAGGGCACGGAGAGCATGGACGACCTGGGAGACGGCAGCCTCAAAGGAGCCATCGACATGGAGGGAGCCTCGGCGGGTTCACCGGACTTTGAGAAGGTTCCTGACATACCGGTGAATGACTTTGACGAAGACTTCGATGATGATGACGATCGGGTGTGTGACATGGATGTGGGCTCGGAGCGGGCAGACGAACCTCAGAGGCATGACAATGATGTAGAGGATGAGGAAGAAGAAGAAGAGGAGGAGGAGGATGATGATGATGTGGAGATGGCCAGTGAGGGGGTGACGGAGAGTGGGCTGGAAAGCTATGGGAATGCAGATGAGGATGACTTTGCTGAGGATGAAAGACTGGACAACTTAAACAGAGTGGTCGAGGCCCCGCCCCCACCTCTGCTGCCCTCTGTGCTGGCTGCTCAGTTGGACCAAGCAAACCCCGTTGACGATCCCTGGGCAGACCCTCTTCAGCCACAGCCGGGTCTTGAGCACGCCTCCCAGCCCACACAGGTGGCAGGAGCGTCTGCAGCAAGCCCGTTGGCGGACCCCTGGCAAGCAGACTCTCAGACCCCGACTCAGTCCCGAGCCCAAGCTTGGCTAGAACTCATTCCTGAAAACCGAGATGTTCCCCATTGTTCCCCCGTCAAAGAGGAGCCCCAAAATGTAGAGGCCCAGATGTACTTAGATAAGTCTTGCGCCGCCCTGATGCAGTCTTTGGCCCCGGCTCTTCTCTCTGCCCCAGGAATGTCTCTGTCGAGCACCCTGAGCATTGAGACCAGCACACCCGAGGAACTCTGTGACTACAATCGAGACGAGAAGATGTTGCCTCAAGATGTGCGAGCCGCGCCTCTCTCCATACAGCCTGACCTGGAGTGGGAAGCAGAGGAGGAGGGCGAGGCCGAGACACTGCCCGCTGATGAAGTCCTGGGAGGCCCTGCGAATGCCAACACCTCCAACCCGTCGTCGACCTCGGTAACAGAAGACGAGGCCAGCGACACGGAGGAAGAGGCTCTGTTGGACGACTCCCTGGAGGGTCCGGCGGTCCGGCACATCGTCTTTGACGGCCAGCCTCCAGCCCAGCGCTGCCTGTCCATTGTGGAAGAGGAGGCCACCACGGAAGAGCCAGAGGGCGGCGCAGGCGAAGACACCACCCCGCCTTCGGCGACGTCGTTGGCGTCTTACGGCTTTGACGCCATGACCACGGCCTCAAACTCCAACGCTCAGTCCACAGGGGAGAGCTGCGCCAAGAGCCCGGGCATCTTCTCCCTGGAAGAGCTGTCTGAGGAGGCCAAGGAGGCCCAACCGATCCCGCAGCCGTGTCTCGCGGAGCAGCAGTACATCGACTGTGGGAAGCAGGAGGCGGAGTCCGCCGATTGTGTCGGGGAGGAAGCGCCGGGGCCCGAGGAAGCCCTGGACCCTTCGTCAGCTCGGAGCACTTTGCAGCAACCAGAGGAGACCCCCGATGACATCCAGCCTCCCTACTATTCTGCTATCTGTGAAAAGACTGAGAACTCTTTTTCAGGTAACGTATAGCTACTCATCATCTCCCTAACAGCCCGAGCAATGCCCCTTAACTCCTTCCAGCCTCCCCACAATATCTCACTGTTGTCGCCAGTGTTCGCCCTGAAATCTCTGGGGGTGGACGTAATCAAAGTATTAAACAAATAAAACACAGAGCAAAGAAAGGGAAGAAATAAAGAAGACAGCAGTGGCACTTCCCTCTGATGTAACTTTGCCACAATGAGTATATGGCTTAAATTCCTGTATGTGCAATAGCTACTATTTACTCCAAATGTGTGAGCGTGCCTGGGTTTTGGTGTTCGCTTGACTAAACACAATCATGTGGTCGTCCTGAACTGGCATGGATTTGACTTTGTCTGTTTACAGCTCTTACCTAAAACTAAATGGGGGGGAAACAAGAAAATTAAGCATAACAAAAAGGCGGAAATGACTGTTTAACATGTTTTTCATGTGTATTTATCCTCATGTGTTTTTTTTTTTTTTTACTGAACTGAGAACTGAAGATGTGTTTTGATCGTATATTCCTGATTGATTTCGCTCCTCTACCTTACGATACAGGCACTCTTCCTTATCCCCCATCACTTCTCTTCTTGCACTTTAACCTGTAACCCCCCCCCAGCTTTTTTATTTTATTATGTTTATCTTTTGGATTTATGACCCTTTTAAAACTTTAAATAAAGATTAGATTTCTACCATGATGTACTCTCACCGTACACTTTCATTGAAGTGGGTTTCTGGGAGGGGCATCATTATGGCATGTGGATCCCAACACCGGCATTCATTTCAAGATCTTGCACACCTCCACTTCCATGTGGCTCTAAACATCCCATAAACTCGGCCAGTCGCGGCTTCACTCCTGGCAGACACTCGTACATGTATTGTGTTCAGTGGAACTCACACCTTCCACAAGGACTTGTGGCGTCTGGGAAAAGTCCATTAACTGGAGAGGATCTGCCGCGAGTCGACCATCGGCGCCACCAGCCCTCAGCCGCGGATGAAGTTCAGCCTCTCGGTCAGCAAAACGTTTGACGTCTCGACGTCGACCCTGCTCCTTCTGCTGAGACATTAATTCCACTCTGGGTGTGTTGCTGGTGTTTTTTTTAGCGTTCTTGCTGCACTGTATTAATGTTAACTTATGCTTATGCATGTCACTGTTGCACACACACTTTGACTTCCATTACTTTGCATTGGTCTGTTGAGGGTCAGCCAAATAGCTTGGCTCTAGGACTTTATGTACCTGGGTGGATGAACAGGATTTCCTCTAAAGCCAAGCTATTCGCTTTTTTTTTTTGGTGGTTTTTTTTCTTGTCATGCTGAATGTCTATAAATGCATGAAGAGCTTTTGCATGAATCACTGGTTGACTAACTATAAACTCCATTCACGGTTGGCGACGGTTTAAGCTTTTTCTGTGGTTGTTTGTCTGATAGCAATTGCATATACAGGAAGTTGGCTGCTGTTTTTGCACACACATCTTTCTTTTCCGGGTGTTTTTAATGAATGTAAAAAAAGGGAAAACGATCACAATAAGCTCTCTGCACAAATTTCTCCACCCTTGCCCCCATCCACTGTCTCCAAACCGAAGGTCACTACTGGTGTGTTTAACATTTTGACACAAACACTGCTTGAACCCCTCTGAATATTGAGCAGGCCGTATCGGTCACTGCTGCACAACGGTCCAACAATGTCCCACTGTGTCACTTGTTCAAAGTACAAAACCAACCCCACGAATAACAGCCATCAGTTTTTTGGGCTGGGCTCCACAATGCTTCCCCTACTCCTTCAGCTTGTCCCCTCTGATGCCCCCCCCCTTCTCCTCTACACCCTCCTGCTTGTACTCACTGCACTGCTGTCACTGTCCTGCTGCCTGTGATCGATTCTTATAACCTCACGCTCCTGTAATCTTCCTTCCCCGCTTTCCTCACACAGGCCTCACTGCGCTGCCGCACCGCCGCGATCACTCGGCTCACCCCAGAACCTACTGCGACATCCTCAAGCCCCTCGCCGCCGCCAACCCGCCCAGGCTGACCTGCGCTGACCTCCCACCCAGGAGCCTCGGCCAGCAGGCGCTGAGCCCCCAGCTGCGCCGGCTGGAGCAGCACCAGAGGCAGCTGCTGGAGATGCAGCAACGCAGGGATCAACAGAGCAGGCCGCTGGAGGAGGCCGAGCAGGAGAGGAAGAGGAGGGAGGAGGAGGAGCAGCGGAGGAAAAAGGAGGAAGCCGAGGAGGAGATAAAGAGGAATGAGGAGAAGCTGGAAAGGAAGACTCGGGAGCAGGCGGCCTCTACGACGAAGAAGGAAGAGGAGAGATTGGGGAAAGAGGAGCGTAAGCAGAGGAGAGACCTGGAGCTGCAACAGCAGGAGCTGAAGGAGCGGCAGCAGATCATGCAGTGGCAACAGGAGCTGCAGCAGTCTAATAAAGGGCCGGCGGTGCTGCTGTCCCCCTCCTCCGGCCTCTGCACCATCTACGAAGCGCTGGAGACGAGTGACGAAGAGGAGGCAGAGGAGGGAATAAAGGAGCTCGACCCCACCAAAGGGAAGAAGGAGCCCAGAAAAGAGACGGGCGACTGTGAAGGAG
Source organism: Pseudoliparis swirei (assembly GCF_029220125.1). Lineage (NCBI taxonomy): Eukaryota > Metazoa > Chordata > Actinopteri > Perciformes > Liparidae > Pseudoliparis > Pseudoliparis swirei. Next base: position 19,808,680 of record NC_079411.1, read on the forward strand.
CGGCATCGGGTAAACACAAACATGGAGACTCGTCGCCATCCGAAAGCCCCCCTCCTCGTCTCCCCGACTCCCCCCAGACCTCCAGCAACCCGTCCCAGGATGGAGACAGCTCCTCCCCCGAGTCTCCAGAGCCACCGCTGGACCTGGACTGGGGGAAGAAGGTGGACATCGTCCAGCAGCTCATCAAGCAAACCCTGCTGCTGAACCGGGACGGCTGCTCGTCGCTGCTGCTGCTGCCGGGGGGCGCCGGCGGCACGCTGAGCCCCCTGGAGAGCAGCCTGTGGCCCAGCCTGCTGCCGCCGTCTGCCACCGTCACCTCCGTCAGCAGCTTCTCCCCAGAGGCCACCGGGAGCGCCCCTCAAGGAGAGTGGACCGTGGTGGAGCTGGAGACGCACCACTGAGGGGTGAAACATTAGCGACGCTCACACAGGGAAGACACACGAGGGCCGTCTGTTGACACAAGCACAGGAAGTTACACAACAGCCGACACACACTGTCCTCTGAGCAGATACACATTTACTGTAGGAGGACGACTGCACAGAGCTTGAAGGGCTGGGCCATCTGAGGAAAACTGATCAATTGCAATAACTAAAAGAGATTCTATCTTGAAGATTACTAGATCACGTGTACTGAATGGTAACGGGTTGTTTTAAACGTCCATTTTAGAGAGCCTGAGAGAAAGTGAGTAAAATCCATGATGGGATCAAAAAGATGGACAATACATTATATTTATGATCTGCCCAGCCCTGGAGCTAGACTCATAAACTAGTATTAACTGCTGTATTCTTTTAAACTACTGAATATATTTGATCATTCAAATGCAGCAACCTGAGATGTGGTGACACCCTGCAGACGGTGCAGCGCGTTACAAACGGGGCGTCGCTGTAAGGGGTCGAAAGGGTGAGGAACCACTGTTCTAGATTGACTTGACGCAGGGATTTACACAACTGTCCTGTTTAAACAAACGAGCGCACACAACACGGGTGGGACTGCTTGATGCTGCAGTCCAATCGGTGGCTGTTGGTCCCGTGCTGTTTATGGAAGCAAAAAAAGGTAAACGACACTTCTTGCCCTGAATCAAGGCCCTCGGGTGTAGCTACCACGACCGACAGAGTGGATGGGTTTGTTTTGGGACATGGAAAAGCCAAAGATTGGATCATGGTTGCATTCCAGGTAAGTCGGGTCAGTCCAGCACCTGCAGCGCTGCCCGTGAGTCTGTACCCGGGGAAAGAAAGTCCCGGTGCTGGTGAATAACTTACATTCTTAGCTCTGCCACAAACACACAAGGCAACGCAAACGTGACAAAGCACTGAAGCTGTTCCCCTCTCACACGGCGTCAGGCACACAAACTACAAAGTTATAGTTCAATCCTTTAAACTTGCACCTGTAACCATATGAATATTGACCGTATCCTGTGATGCACACTGCTACTGGCTAATGGGTTGGATCTGCGCCTGATCTGTGCACACACACACACACACGATGGGGCCGAATGGCCTCTATCACTCGAACGTAAACTGAGTTTTGGTTGTTTTTACGTCTTTATATTCCTCACCTGTAACCCTTTTTTTTTTTAAATGGAAGCTCCTTATCACGTTATTTTAAAATGAGAATGCACTGGAGATGTCACGCTACTGAAAAGTCAGGAAAGATTCTGAGATTGCACTTGGTCCGGTTCAGTCTGGTACATTCGTACCAATCTAAATGTTTATCGGCGATGACGTATTTGCAAACTACTGAGGCCACAGCCGTGTCGTTCCAGCGCCCCCCCCCCCCCCTCTGGCCACTGCTCTGGAGCCATGTGTGCAGTCCCCCTTCGAGTCGCATGCTCACATGATAGATCTGTTGGGGATGACAGGCGATTATCAAACGGGGCCTCCTACACTGCAGTAGTCTCCACAGACTTTACATTCGAAGACCAACTCGATGGGGTTCAACTGCTTCGCCGCCGAAGGTCAGGGTTCCCTTTTATTGTGTGACTTGAGGTTGGGTTCATTCTGGTATAAACTGCGTGTTGTAAACGGTGAAGTCGGGGTGCTGTCTGGGTTCTGTGCGTTTCGTCAGTCAGCGTTTTTTTAAAGGCAGTCGCCTCGCTGTGACCTCACGGGTTTAAAGAGGACATTTCTGGGAGTCAGTAGATTTCCGACCGGACTGTAAATCTAAATGGAGGGCCCAGTGGCACGCGGGCTGGTTTTTGGTTAGTAACTGAATTGAAAGCAGTAGGAATCTACATCCGGTGCTTTAACCTTTGACCCCTTCCCCTCTCTTGGTTCCAGGAACATCGCCTACTAATCGGTCCGTTCTCTTATCGCAGCCCATGTGCAGCAGGCGGGTGTTTACCTCTGTCTGCTTCCCCAGGTCGGACGCATTATGCTCTCTGCATTTGTTTTTTTTATGAAGCTGGACTTTTTAATTGTGCTTTCTTAAACGTGTCCGTGTGGTGATTTTGTAAGCGTGTGTACATTGTTTCAAAAGACTGTTCACTGTAATGAAAGGAAACTCCACTTTACTTTTGTACTTTAGAGATTTAGAAGCATAGAATCCCTTTTAAGAGTCATATATAGATTTTTATTGAATGAAGGATGTTGGTTTTAAATGGTAGATTTGATCCTGAAGTAAATGACCTTCTTTATGAACTGATGAGCTGAACGATTACAAGGTCAAACTGAACACTAGACTGAACTGAGTAAACAGACATTTTGCTCAAAGATGATAAATCTCACATTTTAAATATTAATTTATGAAAAACAAAGTGAGACCTCTGAGTGCTGATTGAAAAGGCTTTATGAACCTGAAGTAAATGGGCAACTCTTGCTGGAGGAGCCCAAATCATGGCAGCTTGTTTTTAAAATGTCACGATAAATGTTCATTTCAACTCTCTGGTAGACAGGACGTCTGTCATTGTGTGTAATTCAATGCTCCATGTAAATAAATTTTTTTTTTTAATTACGTTTCTGAACTTCTTTGAAATGCATACTTAAATATGTTGAACTGTTGTAAAAGAATGGAACAAAATATATACAATCTCTCAAATCTTCTCCAAGTTCACACACTGAACAAATTAAAGTGACAATAGTGTGCAGCAAACATCGGGAGTCAAACGGACTCGTCACAGTGCACGGCATAAAACTACGACAATTATAAAACATTGTTTTGGAAACCAACACTGGCCACAGTGCATTACAAAGAACAGCTTTTAAATATGGAAAAATCAAAAAGGCCCTGAACGCATCAGGCAGAAATCTTCACATATTTCACTGTCCTGTGACTTCAGCTCGGCTGTTTCTGCTCCGACGTCCAGATCTTCGACCTTTAGAATCTCTCAAGAACTCGGTGACTCATATCTGCTTCTTGACCAGCTTTGAGGATCGCGATCCAAACGGTCCGGTTGATTTTTTTTCTTCTTCACGCACTGCCCTTCCTCGTGCCAAACCATCGGGACGGGCCCGGAGACGGCAGTCACGTGCGCGCCATCGGCGCCGTCACTCCGGGGTCTGGTGTGACAACAGCAGCTGCTGCAGGTAGTCTGAAGCGCAGCAGCTCGACGGCTCTTCGCTGCCCAGGTACAACAGCCTGTGATAGTCGGCCAGAGGAACCTCGCACATGATCCTGTTAGGGGCCGCGTCACACAAAAAAATTTAAAACATGAGATGCGGCTATTTCCTGTGAGGAATGTCTTCTTTCGGCCTCATTTATCTGTTATCTTGTCGCTCCCCCGGAGCAAACTGAGCGTTAAAATCTCCCTTAAAGTAACAACAGCTACAGAGCAACCACGTATAAGTTATGTACATATGTTTACCATTCGTAGATGTCCTCTGTGATGGGGGTCACCTGCACCCACAGGCCGATGGACCACATCCTCACCACGCTGCCGTGAGAGACGCCTTGGCTGTCTGCGTGTGCATTGGGGATGTCTGCGTGTGCGTTGGGGATGTCCTCGTAGCACAGGAAGTAACTGAATGGGATCCCGGCAACAAGAAATGTGAGATGTAGAAGGGGCAAGAGGGTGGCGGTTTTGTCCAGACTCACTACTCTGTGTCGCCGTCCGTCTCCCCCGCCTCACACTCGGCATCCGTCTGCCGCTCGTCACGGAGTCTCTCCACGTTCCAGCGCATGCGCTTGTAGAGGCCGGTGTCGGCCTGGGCCAGGTACGCCGTGGGCTTACAGTAGCGGAAGGCGGTCACCCTCAGTGGGCCGTGCCGACTCTGACCCACGCAGAAGTGAGACACACTGGGAGTGCAAACGGAAGGTATGGGGAAATGTTAGACCTATTGAGACTGAGAATGAAAGAAATTAGGAAAAATAAGTATGATTTTTAAATGAAACTAAATGCTGCTGGAGTAAATGAACCATTTAAATATGGGATAATTGGGTTTTCCCTGACTGTGTAAGAGCACGTCTGAAGTACCACATGAAGACCTTTGCTTCTGTTATGAAGTTGTTGTGCTACTATCCCATGAGTTAACCCGTGTTAGCAGGGGCGGCTTGTCCATTAGGGCGATTGGGGCGACGCACTGCCTCGGGGGGAAAGAAAAAAGAAGAAAAAAAGAAAAGAAAAAAGTCGCATTCTACCACTAGACGTCTGCTCTGCCTCTGTACGTCATTGTCCAATCAGGTAACAGTCATTCAGTCCGCCTAAAGTCGTGCTTCAAATGGCCCCGCCCCTTCTGGGGCGACTTTGGGCGAAATGAAAATCGCCCCAGACCTCTCCCATTGACTCCAATGTTAAACCCATTTTTTTCACAAAACAGAGCTCTCAATGCATTCTCTATGGCTTCCGGGAGGAGTCGCCCCTCCAGGGCTTGTCATAATTAATCGACGTAAAAGCGTCTCAGTACGTCATACAGCTTCGACAGAGGCGTATTCAGTCGAGATGGCCGGTGCTCAGGCCAACAGCAGCGATTCAATTCTTTCTTTGAAAGAGACTCCTTTCGGTCGGCGTAACATTGAAGACACATCGGCAACAATAGAAGTAGGACCTCCTAGACCAGTGGTCGCCAACACGTCGATCGGTCGACCTCGGAGACGTTCCCTGTCGCTCTCCAAAATAAAATGAAAATAAAATCAGAAACACATTGTTCCTCATTCTCGAACATTTTCTGAGGTGTCTTCTGAAACGTTTTCTTCCTGACTGGAAGATGGACGTCAGAAAAGATCTCCGCCTGATGTTAAAGAACGCCTGTAAACGGGTTCTCTGACAGCCGTGTTGTCAGCTGTGCTCCTGAAAGAGGAACGTAGGACTACAGGTGAGGCGCAGGGAAATGCAGAAAGACCTTTATTGACAACTCCACATATTACACACGGTCAAAGTACACCGACATAAAACTAAGTCATGAATAAATAAATGTTGAAATGCCTGTACCTTAATGTAAATGTTTACGTTATGGTATTTACAAGTTGCGCCTGCGCATGCGCGACAGCCGAGATTCTTGGCGACTTGCCAGGTCTTACCTCCGTGAGTTTGGCTTTTCTGCTGTTGCCCTTCAAAACAAAAGCTCAACATTTAGCTTTTTCTTGTCTGGTGGAGCAATCTGGTTTACTTGAAAGTGATTGCAATTGTATTTCTTCTATTATTTGAAAAAGCACAGATGCAGGAATCACAAATGGGGATCTCATATTTATTATTATAATTATTTAAATCTTGTTGAAAAAAATCACCAAATCAAAGACCAGGAGCTGGATTACTGACAGACGGCCTCAGACTGTCTGTCTGCTTATGAACTACCGGTAACTACAAGCTCACAGACAGAGTTCAGTCACAGCCGTCACACTGACTGGAGTCACATGACTTGATGGCATTGTGAAGAAGCTACACATAGACAGCTGTCTGAAGGTCTGTGGTTTTGGGAGGGTTAATCATCAAAAAAATTGCCCCCCCCGAGAATTTTTTCAGGAGCCGCCACTGCGTGTTAGTAGCATTGTGTGTGTGTGTGTGTGTGTGTGTGTGTATACCTGTTAGACTTGGTCTCGTCCAGACAAAGGATATTATAGCTGCCGTAGGTCAACACCAGTTGCTCCAACCTGTCACACAGCTGCTGAGAGAATTCCAACAGCTGCACACGCTACACTCACACACACACACACACACACACACACACACGATGGAGGTTATCACGCAACTTGTAGCTGTTAAACTGTTTTCATTCAGTGAACACAAATGTCCTTCTTATCCAGTAACAGATACGGTATTTATTTCAAGGCATGTTTATATTATCAGTTAGTAGTTAAAGTGTGAGGAACTACAACACATCTAGACAATCCGGCTCATAAAATACACACAATCATCAAGGAATAAAATACACACGATACTTCAGGAAGGCCTGATCTTAAAGAGCGTTTAAAGGTTTTGAGGATGGCCTTTCACAAGAGATGGAAATTGTTTTTTTACTTCAAAAGTTAGATTCCCATAAAATGTTGGAAACATTAAAAAACAACATTTTAAACCGCAGCCCAGGAATGTATTAATTTCAGTCAACTCATTCAACACCCTTGTGCTACAAATATGTCTGTAAATAAGTTTGGGCTGAACCAACCCTTGTGTAGACGTCACAAGGCAGATGGGTGTGCTCTGACACGGCGCTCGAGGCTTCCAGGTGGTTAAAGTAAGGCTGACAGGTGTACAGGAAGCTTGGCACTGCAGCAGCAAGAGCCTCTCTATCGAGGTGACCCCGCCTGCAAAACAAAACAAAAGGGACCGTGAAAGCAGAAGTACGTGTCACATCAGTGCATCGAGCAGCCAGGACCCTACCTGTTGACGAGCCAGTCGTGCAAGTCATCTGCTTTGCTCAGGAGGAACTGGAGCTGCAGCTCCATGGACAGGAGGCTCCTCTCCCTCGGTCTGACCCCCAGACAGCTGCAGGACTCGCAGTGTGTGCTGCAGTTCACGCTATCACCGCAAGGTGGCGCCAGAGCAACGGCAGACAAGAGCGACAGCGGCTCCTCCGCCTCTGAAACCCAAACGAATGACAGTCATCAGCCTCGTATACTCTCTCCTCCACTATTCCTATTTTCAACTGAAAATAACCATGTGAATGTAAAGTGGCGGTGCACGGTCCGTGTTGTTTTAACAAAACAGTGAACGAGTGGTACAATTGAGTAATTGATGTTACAATAAGTAAAATAATGACATCTATATCTTCAAAGCATGCATGTGTTTGACCTCCGTGTCCGGTGTTCTGGAGAGCCTCCATCATGCGGGCTGCCTCTCTGTCGCCGCCCGCGTCTTCCTGCAGGACCCCGGGCGCACGTTGTCCCGACGGAGAGTCGTCAGAGGGGAGCTGGAGCTCCAACTGAACTTCAAAATCCGTCATGCTTTCTGCTCTATGTAAGTCTTGTTTTTTAGGAAACCTGTTTTGAAATAAAGCGCTGAATTAACCGGATGTTTGAGGTGAACAGCTGAAATGACCCGTCGACCGTTATCGCCTCGCAAATGAACGTGAAGGCGCGCGAGCTAGCTGCCGCGAAGCTAGCGATTCACTCGAGATTTAGTAATTTAACGACCTAAGGAGACGACTGTGAGGCAGTCGGCTAACTGGGGTTCTGGCCAAGAAACACCTATCGAGATTATTAAATATTTAATCACGCCGCAGTCTGTTAATTATGACGTTTTTTTTTAGCAGAGTAGCTGAGCTACCTAGCTAGCGGCGAAGCTACCTGTCAGGCCGTCGTCCACGCCCTCTTATCAGAATCGTGCTGGGTGTCAACACGTCTCAGCAAGAAATCACAAAACGAAAACGAGGTGCTTTTCTATTTCATTTATTTAGATTTTTTAATGTTTGCTTTTGTTGAAGGTCTACACGTCAAAGTCACACACAATTAAATAGTTTTATTTTTTTATGTTTTATGTACACATATGCTAGTTCTCAAATGGCAGGATTTCCTGATTTCTCTATATTTGTACATCTTTCTCACTGATAACATATAACAATGCAAACACTTGCATAATTCAGTTTTTGACATGAAACGTGTTTTATTACACATTTTGCTATCGAGACTGTTAAAACATCTTATTTTTCAGAATTTATTTTGTAACTAATAAATGACAACAGGAAATAGGTTATGCATGGGAACTTAGCCCTGAATTTTAAATACCTTCTCAACACACACAAATGTAAATTTGTGTGGATGAATTTGTAATATTCCCAAAATGTCTATGTCCTTGCTTCTTACTCAGAGCAAGGATAATCATACTCAGTGCCAACTGTGAGTGACTCAGATTAGTTATCATGGGACAGTTTAACCTGTGTGTGTATATATCAGGATAATAGCGTGTATCCTGCGGCATTGAGGTCACTCTCTCCCTCAGATCTTTCTGCTGGCTAATTTTCATTAAACAAATCAATGATGCAAATGTTGTCCAGTTCAACATCTCTGTCAAATCAGCAAAAGACATCTGCTCACGCCACCGACACATCACCTAACCCAGTGGTTCTCAAATGGTGGTACGTGTACGTGAAGACACTCCAGGGGTTACTGGAGATCTTTAAAAATATATATTTAAAATTAGTATCCATTAAAAAATCCTTAAAAAAGTTATTTAATAAATATTAAATTAAATATAAATGTAAGTTCATAAACTTACTTGTATATATTGTATTCTAAACACTGATGAACCCCCGACCTAACCATATTTTGAGTCTCTCACTCACTCACAGGCTTTGTATTAATAAATTTATTAGCATTTCTTTTGAATTAAATAAACTTCAGTTGGGTTTTGGAGCATTGTTATTCACAAAAACACAGGCCATGTCACAGACTTTAGAGTCAAAACTCTGACTCGTCTGATTCAACAACCAATTTCATTCGTTTTCTGTAGCTGGGTAGTTTTGGCATTTGATTTGGACTTGAAACTAATATCCTAGAATACAATTAGAGCACAGTATAAATCAATCTGTGGTGGACATTTTAGGTCAGCTCAACCTCTTCAGACAAAGGATTTTTCCATTGCTTTAGTTATTTACTTTGCAGATTTAAAAAAGAAGTAAATAAAATTAGCCCCACCTTTTCACCATGGTACATCCGGGCGCGTTCCCGCCGCCCAGCTCTGGACCAATGAACGCCCCGGCGGCATTGCTCGAGCGTCGGGAGCGCGCGGCGGGGTATAACGTACAAGTGGTATGTGCAGCTCTCCGGTCAGTTACCCGCTGCGTGAACGTGCCGAGACGTTGCCTTCACTCATCCGGTGTACCGGAACGAACACATAGTTTGCGGTTGTTTTTTTCTCAGCCTTAAGCTATGGAGATATTAAACGGGCATATTCGCGGTCTATTGTCCCTCGTTGTTAGTGTATGACCTGCTGGTGAAGGACTGACAGGCGGCTCTCTTTTTGTTGTGTGGCACGTGAAGGAGACCGGAGACTGAGGCGTGTTCACGGTCCGCGGGTGTTCCCGGAGAAAGAAGAGAGCGGAGAAGAGAGGGTTTTCTTTTCGTCTGATGTCGCCCGTGGATGTGACTTTCTCTTCGCTCGGGTTCAGCAGGACATGACGGAGGAGCGCTGCCGCTGGGTTTTATGGGGCTCTTCCTAGCTGTTGAATGGCAAGATGAACAATGACTGGCGGGCCCAATAGTTTTGTTAGGATGCCGTTACGCGAATGTCAGTTTTTTTGTTTTTAAACCCCACCTAAAAAAAAACGTGTGGACAGCGAATGCAATTTTATTTTTGTGGCGCGAGCGCTAACGTCTGTGGAACCCGGCAGAGGGAGGATCAGTTCAGGCGCGGCCAGGCGAACCAACAATGCAGGATTAACGCTACCTCTTGACTATTTTGCCTTTGTGTCAATACAGACTGGTTTGTGTAAAGTTTGAGAAAACACCCGCCGGACCGATACCCGGACCTTTTCGACAGCCGTCTCGTTTCCGTTGTCTTGGGAGGGAGACGAGACGTTGACGTGCGAAACGAGACCCACATGTGCGCAGATTGCCCGTGAAACGGCAAACTGGCTGACAACAGAGCAACGGGGACGATGGCGAACGACTCTATACAAGTAAGTGGACGGAGGGGTGGTGGCCGGCAGCCCGCGTGCATGGGCTCATTTAAATTATTGATAAAGTCTTTTTTTGTGGGAGGGGGGGGGTCTTGTGACCCTTCTCCACTTCACATGCACTCAGTTGTCAGCTCTACCATAGAGGGATTTATTTCCCTCTTCAACTCATTATTATCATCCTATGAGGTAGTAGTATTCCGTCAGCAAAGGCGATACATCAGGAACAAAAAAAACACGTTTTTGCTACAGTAACTTTAATAAAATGTTCGCCTAAAAATCATCAAGTGACTTCTCTGAATAATCTGGGGGTCCCGAGTCGCAAAATGACAACCATAAACCCATTGGACAATAGGTGAAATGTAACTATGTACAACATGACGTTATTGTATATTGGGCAAGTTAACTCGGTGAGAGAATCAAACTACTACGGGAAAGCACCATTTTAAGATCCCTGGTGGCTTCTCAAGGATCTTCCTGTGAGGAACAACCAACCGTTGAATTGTAAATGGATAGTTTGTGTCTTGTCAATAATGTATGACGGGACGCTTGGACATCAGGAGAGTTGAGGCGCTAGTCAGCTGAGGTGGTTTGGGCATTTAATCAGGATGCTTCATGGGCGCCTCCCCAATGGAGGTTTTCCAGGCACGTCCAACTTGTAGGAGACACCAGCAGGCCTGGGAACGCCTCAACATCCCCCAGAATGAGCTGGAAAATGTTGCCGTGGAAAGGGAAGCCTGGGTCTGCTGCCACCGCTACCCGACCCCGGATAAGCGCCTGATAATGGTCTGATGGATGGGTCGCTTTCCAGTTGTGCAGAGGACTCCAGTGATCAGTCATCTTGGTGTTGCACTGTGTATGTGCTCAATGATGTGGGTCTCACTTTGTTGTTTCAAGGTGTGATAGCAGATACAGGAAGCACAGGCAGGTGGGCATAGGCACATTAGTAGTGTGTGTTATGAAACAACACACACACACACATGTCCAAATCCCAGCAGGCATTACTCTTTCATGGAAGTGCTCTGCATCTTAGTGGGAATGGTTGTGTGCTGAGGTGAAACACCCATAATTTCTGAGGGACTCTTGACCTTTGCTTTGCTCTCGAACTCTCGATTGCTCAGATTGACGCCATCAAAATAAGACGTCTCCATTCATTCATTTTGAAAGTCTCACGACAAGAGCGCTTGGAGTCAGAGATGTGCGTTCTGAAGGTCATACAGCTGAGCTCAAGGAGGCTTTGTTGCCTCTTGACCTGCCGTGACCTTTTTGACTGTCGTGACCCGAGTGTAAGACAGGTGCCTCACTTCCCGTTTTTTTCCGCGATCGTGCATTCTCATTTGCAAGCGAGGGTGCAGGTCGAGTGAGAGATAAGACGGTAAAGTTTGCGTTGCAGATTAATAAAAGGGCTGTTTGCAATGATGGCTGAGGATTTCACACTTGCAACCAATGTTTCTCTTGTGTATTTTCCTACACAATGAAATTTGCGGACTAATCTGTAATTTAAAGAAGCCTTAGTTGCCGCCTGATATCATTTGTCTCTGACATGTCTGCAAACACGGGGACTGTTCCTTTATCAGCTTCAGGAAGTCCAGAACTCCAGCATGTGTCGGTAATAAAATCAGCCACAGCCTGTTTAATTGCGCTGCTTGAGTGCAGCATATTATCTGACTGCTTTGTAAATCTTTGTACCGGGTTAGTTTGCCACTTCAACCAGGATTCCTTCTCGCCGCAGTGCCTTAATGTCCCCGGCTAGACAACTAAGTAATTAAACGGCATCAGAAGTCCTCATATGGGAAACCACCCAGGTTTGAAAGTTTGTGACAGATAGCAGTTCAATTTGGCCATGCGTCGTTAGTTTGCCTGCTCCAATGACCAGATTGGGAGATGCGTCATGGGTTGAATCAATAACCCAATGAGGCAGCTGGAGCTGATTTTTCACCTTCAAAGACCCACCGGTTGTGTGTTTTTTTCTTCTTCTTCTTCCTGAAAACACTGCAGTCAAACTGCAGTCTTTCATGACACGCACGGACCAGTGGTGGTCAATGCACAAAAGAAAGCAGAGAAGGCACCACGGGGATGGACAGGGCTCAAGATCTCTCTTTTGAGCTTTAACGTACGGTGGGAAACGAGAGGGAACGTTTTCTTTGACTGCTGTCTGGAAGCCACGATTCCCCTCTTTGTCCACACAACCTGTCTGGCTCGTCCAGAAACAAGAGCTTCAAGAATGAATTACATCACTTTATTGGACTTGGAGCAGCTCCCTCTGCAGCCACAAAAGGCTTCACACGACGTCTGTCCACATAATGCAGCAGGACTCAACACCTGTAAACAGACTTGTATGAGTGAAACCAGTGGAGGTCCCCTTTACGTTTCCGTTATTGTGGATATGCAGCGGGCAGTGGGGCTGTAGTCCCCTCCCATAGCGAGCTATTTGTTTGCCTCACAGGAAGATGATATAAAACCGCTCCAACAGGAGTCTGAACCCAATGCGTCACATTTCCTGATGAAGTTTAGAAGGGAGGGGAGAGTGGCTTGACATGTTTCACACCCAGACAACGGAGACGAAAACATGTATACATGGGCCCCCATGTTCATGTTCGCAGGTGCACACACTCCAAAACACACAGATGTAACAGCTGACACACACACACACAAACAAAGTCAGACACTCCAAGGAATGCATAGGAGTACTTCCCATAAGCCTCAGCATGACGTAAGGAGACACTTATGTGCACAAAGTTTTTTTTTTTTTTTTTTTTTTTTTTTTTTTTTTTAAGCTCTGCCCTGTGGCCATCTAGGCAGACAGAATCCACAAAATGCACCAAGGAACAGTTGAGCAACTGGAGAGAGGGAGAGAGAATATTCTTGTACATTTTGTTGTCAGGCATCTCAGTTTAATAAGACAAATGTAGTCTAGCAGGGCCCCCAATCATATGATACAGTCCCTCACATGAACATTGCTATTTTTAGGCTTGCAACACATGATCATAACCTCATATTGGCTCTACTGACTGGCTGCTTTATGTTGTGCCAGACCCTCAATAAAATGTTCAAAGTTACAAGTAATGCGTACAACGGATTATTTAAACGACAGAGCATATAGAAGAGTTGAGAAAAAAATCATCCCTGTGCTTACCAGCAAAGTTGGCTATTATTTGAATTTAGTCCAAGATAATCAAACTACGTCTGATTTAAAACAATAAATACAAGAGAAAAGGACCTGGCACCAAAAGTGAGTTGACGCTGTAGCATGCAGTGGAAATGAAGCATATGTGGGGCACAGTTGGGCAACTGTCTTCTGATGGACTCTATTCAGTGTCTCCGTATGGTGTCACAGAAGCTCATCTGTGTGTCTGTCAGTGGCCGGTTTCCACTGCAGGGCTTTGATGTATTTGCTAATGGAAAACTCGTTGTTGATATCATGGATGTATGTGTCATTACATGTATGTGTGTGTGTGTGTGTCCGCTGAATTAGTTTATTCAGGAGGAGGATGCCGAGATCAACACATCAAAACTAAACCTAAAAACTTTGGAGAATTGAATTTCCAAATTCCTGACATGAAATCAAAAGGTAATTGGCGTAAGTTGCAGGTAATTTAAACGGACCCCTGCAAAAAGAATCACAAAACTGTGGACTGGAAGTTGCTAAATGCTCCACTATGCTCACCAGCTAGCCTCCTTACTATGTGTCTGATCAGCGGGTAGCGTACGGTAGGTTTTTAGGGCTTATGCTGTAGCCAGTCGGAGCGCTTTGCGCAAACCAGAACGTTTGAGTCAAGGACCGACAGGAAAACCATGAGCTTAAACTCACCTTGAAGCTCTTTTTTTACAGCCGAAGGGAGCAACAGATTCACTCAATGACTCTCTGTAGAGGGCGACCAATTTCATTGTCTCACTATTCTAATTTTTCTGCTTGAAACGTTATAAAAACATTAATAAAAGAGTTGAACTTCAAACTCATGAAAATGTAAATTCTAACGTGTATGTTTTCTGTAGTTGGCATGGCAACTCAATCGGCATGCGATGGGATCAAAAGCCTCCGAACAGCGTCTGAATTAATGGATGTATACGTGGAAGTGTTTTGCCGTAACAACAACTTTAGAGGAAGTTTACAGACTAGCTTTGCTGTTGGGCAGTCCGTTGTTAACTCCTGCAGTGTCTTTCTTTATTCTTATACACGTGCGCTGTGACGTGGTCATTTTTGTGGCTGAATCATTGCTCGGAGCAGTTCACATGTGGGTAAGGCTTTGCTTGGGCCCGAGGGTGGAGGGAAGGGGAGGTCTAAAGGGCATTATGCTGATGATGAGGCTCTACAGCCGCAGCAGTACAATAGGTGGTATTGTCTGACACCAGCGGCCCGGATCGCATTCAGTTCACTGCCGGTTCATTTTCCTCATCCTGGCTGGAGCACGTTGGTGACCACACCCTCACCCTCGTGTATCAAGTGTGTTTGTTGATTCTGTCGGTCGAGGGTGGAGGGTGTTTGCGTTTACATGACCTGCACGCGATTTACTGAAATCGGGTTTGTGCCTCCGTAGTTGGAGCTAACGGCTGCTCTCGGCTGACGTGGGTTTTGCCCGTTTTTTGTGTGGCTTTTTCCTTTTCCTCTCTTCCCCTCTTGCTCACATCTTGCCTTCCCTCCTGTGCAAACATCCCAACATTCTCATGACCTCATAGCTATGTACCCCTGCATTCCTGCTTCAGATGGACCCGCCTTCCTCCATAGAAACACACACACACACACACACACACGCTCACGGGCCAGCAACACTGAGCTGCCATGACATCACCAATACCCCTTGGCCCCACCAGCTTTCTGGGAGGGCTGGGAAACGCTGTACTGGTCAGGAGTAGGGATGGGTATCGTTTGGGTTTTTTCCGATACCGGTGCTAAACCGGTACTTTTAAAACGATACCGGTGCCTAAACGGTGCCTGAGCCGATACTTCTTTTTTTTTTTGCGCACAATGAGGACATTAAAAACCTCTTCGGCCATATTCCCTGTAGAAGCCGTTATCATGGAGCACTGACACACAACGGATATCAGACTGTTAACATACACAACATATGTTCTCCATGATATGATGTGATATGTATTGTCATGTGCAGACCTTATAGGGTTAATCCTGTCACTGTGTTGATGGGCAAAGAGAACAACCAATCAGAGGTACTGAAGATGACACGTGACAAATAAAGTTTTGCTTCTGACAACGAGAGTTCCACTGAAACAAAGTGACGCCCCACGGTCTTTATTCCTCCGTCATTATATTCCCGGTAACACCGGGTATACAGCCGGGACCGCTGGACATCAACACATCTGCTAGCAGACTGTCACGCTCGTAGCTCGTAGCTAGCTACGAGCTAGCTTAAACATGGTTATAATGGATAATTTATTATTTCTTGGGCTACTTTTATGAATGCAAGACTTGCAGTCAACGTTACGGAACTAATCTGAGTTCAGGCTGCTCGTCATAATCGGTCTCCACGTGTACCACATTGGCACCGGTTTTCGGTACCCAACCCTAGTCAGGAGGACGTACAGGAGCAAGTAGGTCAGGGTGGAGCCACTCCTCCGAAACAAATGTTCTTCCTTTGAAAATGGAGCAGTTGGCAGTCATGTCTTCATCTCTGCATTGGTACAAATTTGGCATCACTCCCTTGTTTTGTTTTAACGTTTCATTAAATAAACAGAAGTTAATTTCCCTCACATCGCTCATCACCACCAGCAGCAGCCTTGCGCTCTGAAATACCTCGACCCTTGACCCCTTCTCATTATGGCAGTGACCAGGCCCTCTGGGCCAGATGCATTGATCCCAGCCCCGCCGTTCAGTGCTGTCGTGCTGTTTAAACAGCCACTCCACTAGCTTAACTAGCGTTGGAGACCCTTGGGCGTAAACTGACTACTTGAAATGCACATTGAGCGATGTGGAAACGGACATTTTTAAAGTGCAGTTCCTTACTCCCACAAGAAAATAAAACACACGGGATAAAGGATTTATGAAATGGATAGCTGTTCTTCTAGACCTCCTTGCAAATATTCAAAGTCTGCCTGGAAATGCTGAGCATGTAACACACAAACACCGAGCTGTCACATGCCCTCAGCTGTTGCATTGAAAGATCAAATCTCTTTTTTTGTTGGTAGAAAGAGCGTTATGTTGTCTCAGGGCGGGTTTTTACTGTGGAGAAATGTACTCTTTCCCTAACAGGACAAGATGTTTGAGGACATAAAGCTGATGCAATATTGGAGCTACAGTGAGATGCTCACTGGAGAAATGATCAGGGAGTGGCAAGTTTTGACAAGTCAAATAGTCAAGTATGGGGATTTACATCTGGATTTCATTGCTTTGGAAAGAATGTTAGTGATTAACAATATTTGCGTAACTTTGCAGTACCAGTCAAAGTCCCCCCTCCCTCCCTCAATTTTTAACATTTTGTTTGTCATTTCTATTTGTGACCACCTACCCTTCCTGCTGCTTCGCAAGTGTGTGCTTTGCTCATCCTTCTTCACACTGAATGGGGATTCACGCTTGGTGATTTCTTCCCCCAGCGGGGGCTCGGCTGGTAAACGGTTCACGAACAAAGCAATATCGGCCGACTGAATAGGATGAACTAGATGCGGTTCCCTCGAGCTCCCACTGCAGCCAGAAAGCCCGAGCCGGTCGGGGATCGCTCCACAATGAACATTAAAGGTGGCTCTCCAAAATGATTTTTATCTGACCATGCTCGGGATAATTTGCTCCCAAATTTTGTTCCAGTCAACTGTTGGTCGGTTCGGTATGCCTGAATACTCTGTCGTCCGATTCAACAGGTACAACTAAAACAAATATAGGCGTTAGACTTTTTCAGTTAGTCTGGCCGACCAGGAAATTAAATGTATCTTGCTTGCCATGTCGCCATAGATTCAGAGGGAATTTAAAATACAGTCCCGTCCTCCCCCTTACAGGATATAAGGATGAGTAGTCAGACCCAGCATGATTTCACATAAACATGTAATCTCGGACAACAAAAATAAGTCTGCTGACACTCTACAGTCCATATACAAAAATGACCGACAGACAATGGCCCAATGCCATATTGTGGGCTCCAAAGAATGTTATGACAAATTTAATTGGTGTGTTTAATGTCAGTAAATGGTGAAAATAAGCAACAATATCAATGTTGAACATAAAAAGAAGAATGACATGTGATCTGTGTTTGTGACCGCAGAACAGGCTGAAATGTATATGATGGGTAACGAGATTAAATTACTGCACGTGTCAGCGTAAAGCTGCATCACACTTATCTGGTAATGAAGTAAATGCATCAGATAATAAGATAGAAGTCGCATAATCTGCAGCGTGTGTTAGTCCGGCCTGTTAAGCCACAGAGTATCGAGCTGGTCACCAGGCTGACAGCCGGCTTTCAGCTTTGCTCAGCAGACTGCCTTTTCTTGAATTAAGAATTGTCCTGTGCAACTTCCCCCCCGTTTTTTAAGGATGGCTTTAGCTCCCCGAGTGCATAAACCAACCAAAAATGTTGGTTTACCAAATCGGACAATTTACACTTAGAAAATATAGCTTTTATATGACCCCAAACCCACTTTGGATTCTTTACTGACCGACGTACACCGATACGATATATATCGCCAATGAGTTAATACCGCTCTCTTAAAGACGCCCGTTCTTTTGCTCAAGCAGAAGACTTTACGCAGAGGGAGAGGCGGACAATGTCTCCTGCATGACAACTTTGCCAGTGGGGGCAACCACCGAGGGATGTGGTTACAATGGTCTCGTCGCCAGGGACAACGGGGCAGTTTCTGCCGTCAAGCCTTACAGTAATAACACCCCACTCTAATTTAGGAGTTGCTCAGCAGTCCTCCGACATGGCCATGAATGATTGGCAGGTCTTGGACAGTAGACCAAACACTCTCCAGGCGTTGACATGGGCAGGGCTCCAGACTAACTTTTTTAACTAGGAGCACAGTGGCCCCTAACTTAAAATGTTAGGGGCGCAAGCAGAAAATTTAGGGGCGCACACAGGGTTTTCCTGGGTCCATCTATTCATGCAGTCGAGATATTGAGTGAGTGATCAGCAGCTGGCCGCTCTGCCATGATGCGCGCACACATCCGCGCAGGTGGCACACTCCTCACTAGCACCCCCTCCCCCCGTTAACAACTCTTCTCGGCTCGCCCAAATTTTCTCTATGCAGGAAAAACCCTGCGCACAGTATAAATCGACTTGCAAAGTTTTCCCATCATTTCTACTGTATTACTGATACATAATTTCGACAATATACAATCTTATGCCTTTTTGCCTTCATGAACTGCAAAACATTCACAACAGAGAACTCTTCAGAAGTTACTGTATTGAGTTTAAACATATTTTAAGAAAAACATACCTTGAGCATGTGCATGTTGCACTTGATGTGGCCAATCAAAACATTTGTTGGTTTCTAGAGATGCACCGATCAGGTTTTGGTGCCGATCACCGATCACTGAAATCAGTATCTGCCGATCACAGATAATACCGATCACGGTGTCGATTGAAGCATTCTATTTTTGTGTAGCATTATTGCTATGAGGACTATGAGGAAATACATATATAAAGCAACTCAAACATTAAAGAAATTACAGATTTCTTTAAACATTTAGGACTTTACTTTGAAAATGTCCTAATTGATACATTACAATTGTTTGATTGCTATTGTAGGATTTCAGATATGTATGGAACACATCTGCATCATTCATTTCCTGGAACTCTTGGGAAATCTATATACAGGACTTTTCTTAACATACACAAGTCTGACTAATTTTTATAAACTCTTCCTTGGTCCAGTAAAAATGTTCTAATCTTAGCATATGTTAAGCTAAATCTCAGAAACGATCTCTAAAGATACAAAATCAGTTCATTGTTTACTTTTATATGTTCGTGTATGATTTGTCGACATCTTATTTTCAAAAACGGATGTTGTTTCACGTGGTTCTTTACGCTAACTTTGCAAAACCGGATGTTGTCACTTAAATCCTTCCGCTAACTTTCTCAAAACCCTCGCGCGCTCCCAATCGAATGTGTTTACCGTGAGCATCAGGCTCGAGTGGCAGACATGTGAGAGTCGGCTGAGTCGACCCAGAGATTCAACTCGGGGGACGGGGACGCCGCTCGGTGGTGAGGATCCCCTCGTGGACCTCTCACTCTGCGGCCAACGCCGGTCGCATTGTCTCCGTTGCGGTGCGCCTCTTTTCACACATTAGCCCCCCCACACACACACACACACACAGGCCAGCCTTCTTCTTCGGTTTTCGTCTCCTTTCTTCTTCTTCTGGAGTTAATGTCGGTTAGCAAACCAGTCATTCAGGCATTACCGCTAACTATAGTGGGCTGAAGTGTAGAACAAGTTTGTCAGCAACAAAAATATTTAATAACAAAAACAAAAAAAATCTGCTAATTTACTGGTCGCGCATGCGCGAGTTGATGAAAAATTTACTCGCACTGTGTCTAATTTTAGGCGCAAAATGCGACCATTTGGTCGCAGTCTGGAGCCCTGATGGGACATCATTTTTGAAGGTGCCCCCTCTTTTGTTCAACATATTTCAGTGGAGCTCCATAATTCCCCCCGCCTCTAACTTCCACCGTACCATTGGGAAAACAGTTTCTCACGAGTGTAAAGTGATCTACCATGTTGCCCTTCTTTTATCTTACACCTCTCTCTCTCCCCCTCTCCTACCCTCTCCTCATATCTCTCCCTCCCTCCTGTCCACGCTATGCACCAGCTGCTCCCCTCCTCCCATCCTCATCTTCCTCTACATCCTATTTTCCCGTTTGGGTATAGTTGGACCTCAGGAGGTTTCCTCCACTGGGGATGATTGGAAGGAAAATAATTTTGCTTTCAAGTTATGTTTGTTGTGAACCAGCCAGCAGCCAAAAACCTGGTCTGTGGAATTAATAAATGAATAAATAAATAAATATGTATGTATGCATGCAAAAACAATCACAAAACTGTGGACTGACAGTGGCTGAATGCTCCACTATGCTCACCAGCTAGCCTCCGAACATATTGTATATATTTTGATCAAAGTGTTTGGCAAAGTTCTACCAATGTAAAACATTGTATAGATAGAGATCCCTACAAATAATATATCTAGGAGATTGCTGTATGATTAATTAAATTAATTATGTGCATTTTTTTTTTTGGCTATGTAAAAATAGCCAAATGTTTGCCAGCATGATTTTGATAAGATCTCCCATTGCAGCACAGACTGTCTGTGTCAAAGTTGGTTTATTTGTTTGGTTTTGTGACTTATAAGATAAAAATAGGCTATGGGAGTTATTAAAGTCTCCCCACAAACAATCCCTCTCATTAGAACGAGGTTGGAGATCGAGTTACACTGATAGCGGCCCACTGGGAGGCTCACCGGCTCGGGCCTGCATGTATGTCTGGGTGGAGTTGCAGTCAAATCACTGAATCAGATCAACATGAATAAAAAAAATTATCCTACATTTGAAGCTGGTTACTACTACTAAGTTTAAATATTTGATATGTAGTTTCATTACAACCGTCTTTTTTTTAAACTTTGATGGGACCCACACAAAATAGTCAACATTTGTGAAATAAATTCCCGAAAAACGTTTTCAAAACAATTAAAAATACAGTTGTGCGTGCCGATGTATTCACCGCATTTTGCTCTGAAGCCCCCGAATAAGATGTGATGCCACCAATTGTCTTCAGATGATTCGTTAAATAAAGTCTACCTGTGTGTTATACAACTGTCACATGATCCAATTGAGCACCATTGAATCCATTATTACTAGGGTTGGGTACCGGAAACCGGTGCCAATATGGTACCGGTTCCAATACAACCGGTATTACCCGGACCGAAACGCAACGCACATTTCGGTGCTTCTTTCCGGTGCCTGAGCCGATTGAAATTGGAAAAAACTATTGTTGTGAACTTCTCTGGTGACTCCGCCCTGTCAGCAGGTTACGATAGCCTCTCATTTCACTTTGACAGCGGAGGCTGCGCGTGTGTGACTGCGTGAACCCGTGTCGAGCACACCAGCGTCAGGCTGGACGCGATGGGGAGACCGTCACCGGTCCCCCTGAACACGTGGAGAGTAGAGATGCACGATCAGGTTTTTGGTGCCGATCACCGATCACTGAAATCAGTATCTGCCGATCACTGAAATCAGTATCTGCCGATCCGATAATACCAATCACGGTGTCGATTGAAGCATTCTATTTATTGTGTAGCATTATTGCCTAGGACTATGAGGAAATACATATATAAAGCACCTCAAACATTAAAGAAATTACAGGTTTCTTTAAACATTTAGGACTTTAACTTTGAAAAATGTCCTAATTGATACATTAAAATTGTTTGATTGCTATTGTAGGGGATTTCAGTTATGTATGGAACACATCTGCATTATTCATTTCCTGGAACTCTTGGGGAAATCTATTTACAGGACTTTTTTTAACATACAAAAGTCTGACATTTTTATAAACTCTTCCTTGGTACAGTAAAAATGTTTTACTGTTAGCATAATTTAAGCTAAATCTCAAACGATCTATAAAGATACAAAATCAGTTCATTGTTTACTTTTATATGCTAGTGTTTGATTTGTCGACATCTTATTTTGATAAACGGATGTTGTTTCACGTGGTTCTTTCCGCTAACTTTGCAAAACCGGATGTTGTCACTTAAATCCTTCTGCTAACTTTATCAAAACCCTCGCGCGCTCCCGATCGAATGTGTTTACCGTGAACATCGTGGTCCTCTGCACTCTGCGGCCCTCGCCGGGCGCATTTTCTCCGTTGCGATGCGCGGCGATTGAAACGTCTCTGATAGTTGTTCTCGCAGATGTTACGTCATCTGATCGGCTGTTTTGAGAACGCCGATCAAAACCGAAAAATGGGAATATCGGCCGATCAGATCGGTGCATCCCTAGTGGAGAGCGATTATGACGAGCAGCCTTAGCTCAGATTAGTACCGTATATTGCAAGTCTTGCATTCATAAAAGTAGCCCAAGAAATAATAAATTAGCCATTATAACCATGCTTAAGCTAGCTCGTAGCTAGCGCTAGCTACGAGCTACGAGCGTGACAGTCTGCGAGCAGATGTGTTGATGTACAGCGGTCCCGGCTGTATACCCGGTGTTACCGGGAATATAATGACGGCGGAATAAAGACCGTGGGGCGTCACTTTGTTTCAGTGTAACTCTCGCTGTCAGAAGCAAAACTTTATTTGTCACGTGTCATCTTCAGTACCTCTGATTGGTTGTTCTCTTTGCCCATCAAAACAGTGACAGGATTAACCCTATAAGGTCTGCACATGACAATACATATCACATCATATAATGTTAACAGTCTGATATCCGTTGTGTGTCAGTGCTCCATGATAACGGCTTCTACAGGGAATATGGCCAAAGAGGTTTTTAATGTCCTCATTGTGCGTTTTTAAAAAAAAGTATCGGTTCGGGCACCGTTTAGGCACCGGTATCGTTTTAAAAGTACCGGTTTAGCACCGGTATCGGGAAAAACCCAAACGATACGAAGAACATGGCACCACAACAAACCTGCCAAGAGGAGCAACACTTTTGACTATTTTGTGTAGGTCCAGTACATAAAAATCTATTTACATTCCAGATAACGTATTTCTTTCCCACACACATGCAGTGCTGCTACTTAAGACCTGTAAACAGACTAGACTGTGTAAAATCATTTGAGTCCCCCCCTTTTAACTGTTCATAAAAATACTTGATAGTTGCCGTCCTCTCCTGTTTTGAAAGGTCTTGTGAAACTCCAATCTTCTTTCTTTTTTTTAAAACTCTGGGCTTCTTTAAACAGTAGATGTTTACAGATGCAACAGGTGCGTCGTTATGGTTTCCCCGTGTGTGCTCTCTGCCGTGTGAACCGGCGAGTCCACAGCAAACACAGACTCGTGAGTTAGTGCCTTGTTTGTCTTGACTTTACTTCACCTTCGTGTCCCGCCTGGAGTTTTGAGTTGTTTGATGCTCAGCCAGAACGACATCGGCTGTCCCTCCATTCAGCTTCTGCTCGTTCGAACGTCGGCGTGCCCTGAACGAGGAGGGGGCAGAGGGGACGGGTGTTTCCTGGTGCGTTACCTAGAGGCCTGTGCTGTCATAGAAACAGCTGGCAACAGGTTGAGCACATAGTTTTTCTAAGTAATGATCTAGACAGACTTACCAAAGCACAAACACACACACACACACACCTGGTTATTTCAAGCAAGATTAGGAAGTCCTCCTTGTTTATAGTCAATGGGGCGATTTAGGTTTCATAGGCGGCATGTTGATGAGACGGCGCGTTCTCCTCCCAACCCCCATTTAACACTTCACCATTTTGTTTTTTGGAAGCTTTAATGAGAGTGAACGTCTCGGAGGACAATTAACTAAGCGTAGGCTCTAGAATTTGATATTTCTTTGTAATTAGAGTTGACTAAATTCCTTTTTCCCTTCCCACTTGATTAAACTGTTTCTTATATTAAGCTGTGGTTACACAGTCAGAGTCATTATCGCTAAATACTTTATATAACCTGATTCAACCAAACCTCCTCTTTCCAATCAGTTAGATGGCCTGTACTTTCACTTATCAGCGACACACCCGTTAAGTCTCCTGTACAAGTGTCGCTCTCAGCCACACGTTTGTTCTTGTGTACTTGCCTTCAAACAATGCGTCTCTATTTATGAGCCAAACCTTTAACTTATTGTTTAAATCTCTGGAAAGTGGAGTGCTTTCAAAAATATGAAACATGGGAATGTTGACCGATTTAACAGATTAAGCTAAAATGACGCAACTGGTAAACCGTAACATGAAAACGGCTGCTTGATTATTGTACCCAAAACTGCTCTGCGAGGACAGATGCAGGATTAAGTTACCTGGTAAATTTGACAGATTAATTCATTAATACTGTATGATTTGTAAAAAAATTATCAATCAAGACAGAAACATCAAGAAAGTCTCAGAGCTTTAGCTCATCATTATAATATAATTAATATATTATTCTAGGTTCTTTACTTTTTGTGTAGATTTTTGGGAGTTCAATTAGATGTTTGAAGCAGAAAGTGGACCTCCTGATGTGTATGGAGCCTCTATTTAGGGCCTATGTCCAGTCCATGCGACCTCTTTATGAACTCACTCCAACTGATAATCATAGTTTGTAAAACATCCTATTGATGCTGATTTAAAGTGGAAATTCTTACATTAAAACCCTACATGTCTCAATGCAATTCATCGTATACTGTAAGTATTGTAACCGAAGTTCTGAGTCATTGTGCCTTCAACTGCGACCACACAGTCACCGTTGTTGAGCTCAACAACAGGTTCTGTACACACACACACACACACACACAGTGCAGACCTGCTGCGCTGGTCTCTGCTGCTGCCACCACACCTGAATTCAACTGTCATAACGGCTGATGCTTTGAAACACACACACACGCACACACACACTAAGCCCAGTGGTCCTCCTGAGGCACATGAATGTGTATTTCCACGCTCCGTCTTTGTTAGTTTCTGCGAGGACAGCCGCGCGGTCTCACGTGGGTGCTCCCCAAACATAATTGCTTACACACTCTTTGTAACTTGCAGGCGTGACTTGCTCGGCTCAAACAGTTAATTTACAGACGACCAGCGTTTGAAGACTACTAGATGTTCCTCAACTGAAAAATCTTGCTTTTCTAATCCTACTTTTTAGGAGATTTGTTTGTGTTTGAGGGTTAATTCATATTCAATTACTTTAACAGTGTAGCAGTCAGACAGTAATCACTTGCTTCAATACATTTTTACTAAATTGTGTGATACTTTAACTTTACCTCACTGTCAGTCGTTTTCGTTGGAGCTACTTTCTGATGTAAAGCCGGTATGTAAAAAATGTAAAACTGCTAAAGCCAACCAGTTCAGATCCTACAGGTGGTGAAAATACCTAAATATATAGTCTATATTCCTGTTGCATTGAGGTCACATGTTTTACGCTCGGTGTTTATCAGGAAGTTCGATCCCGTGTGTGTCACACACACGTCTACTTCACTGTGGCAGTAAATCATGTCTGGTCCATTTGAACTGCTTGGTTTGAGAAAAGCAAACAGCCAGCCAAGTTACAATAATCTACAGGATGTTATGGTAGTTGCAGTTATAACTTTTATTTCTTAATTTGTCCAATTTAGATGTAAGCCCTTTGTGCTATTAATTCTACTTCCCCCAATTTCCTTTTTTAGTACTAACATTTAATAACAAGGCAAAATGTCCAACACAAATGCCTCTTGTGCACTGCTGTGATGTGAGGGCCTCCCTCTGTTCCTCCTCCCACCTTCTCTCAGGGCTTCCTCCCTCTCTTGGTCCCTTTGCTTTCCCACACATCCACAGTGTGACTTGCTTTTGCCCTTGACACACAGAATGTCTGGGGGGTACAAGTGTGCTTAAAATAAAATAAAATGAAAACACATTCAAGTCCGCAAAAATGGTTTAAAAAAAGAAACATCAGGGCTGTTGGAGGCAAAAACAAAACTACAGTCTTTGTTAAATTCTACATTTTAGATTTATTATGCAGCCCTTTGTTTGACTAGTTTACAGCAGCAGCACTCTGCCAAATCTGCTCTCAAGGGACTCTTCTCTACCCATGAACACACTCCTCATTCTTGTTCTTCCCATCCTCTGTCTGATGTCTGTGTGTTTGGCAGGGAGTCTGGCCTCCCAGCATGCTCTTTTATCCATCAGCCGCCTCTGGCACCGCAGACCGACAATTCTCCTTTCGTCAACACCTGCCTCTCTATCGCTTCCTGGCTGACCATCTTTCTGTCCCAACCCTCTCTCTCTCTCTCTCCCTGTTGTCTCCTCCCTCCCGTCTCTTATTCTTATGCTTGTCTTGGCCTTTGTCTGTCTCGTGGGGAAGGGCGGTATCTGTCTCCTCTTCCCTGCGATCTCATCCCTCCCTCTGCTCGTAGAGAAAGATGAAAAGGAGTCGGCGAGGGAACTGAGGTGCCGTGAAACTAGACGAGCAAAATGTCCCTCCAGAAGGCGGTTTTGGGAGGAGCACAGAGTGCAGCGTCAACGAGTTCTTAAGTGGTCATTTTGCAGTAAAGTCATCCTGACCTAAATACCTAAATCACGAAATGCAATATTATCTTGATAAATATTCTGTGCTAAAATCATTTACATTTTTAAAAGTTGTGTATTTGTAATTCAAGCATGTCTGAATAGTTTAATTGGTGTTATAACATAAATAGTAACATACATAATATTAAATTATGATATACAACTTGTATGGAAAGTTGAAACAATACATTGATTGATACATTTTTCCATGGGGAAAGAAGTGCATAATTTTTCAGGTAAAACTACCATTGGCTCATTTCAAGTTTTTCAAATGTGAAGCTGCTGTTCTCTCAGATGTCAGAGTAAATGTTGTAACAATCTTGAGTTTACTTAAAACACACACTCGCTACTGACAACGCTCCTGTTGTTAAATAGGTTGAGTCTCACCCGTTTGCTCTTTAATGTAGAGCAAACAGTGGAGACGAGCTGAAGGAGGTGTAGCCCAGCTCCTCTATGGCGCTCCTGCCTCTCCACGCATCTCTCTGCTCTTCGTTTACCTTTCCCTCCCTCCCCTGGTTTCTCCTGCCAAGTCTGCTGTTGTCTCCACTCAGGCGTCTCAGGAATGCCTCCAGATGTTTTCCTTTTATGACTTAGCCACACACGCGCACACACAAACACATTTCGTCTCTGGTGCGCGTGAAGCGGCGAGAAGTGGACATCGTCGTTTGATTCCAGGTTAAAGTCAGTATCCGGCCTATGCGCTCGGATCGCCACGCGGCGAACGCTGCACATCTTTTTGTGTTTTCATGCTTTTTCTTCGAGGAGCGACGAGTCCCCAACCGACTCGGCTCGCGCAGACCCATTTCTATCTCTTCACTTTAGAGTTAGAGGAGAAAAGAGTGTTGTATGCGCAGCTCTGCAGGGATGCCTTTCCATGAAGTTCATCTGAGCATCTACCCCAGACCTGTCAGCGATTACACAGGCGTCCGTGTGTTGTCTTATCACACACACACACAGAGACAGACACGGTGCATTCAGGCTCCTCACTGAAACACGAACGGCACCAAAGAGCTCGATCCTCCTCTGCTGCTTTATTCATCTTTATCTGGTGAAGTCCTTTTTTCACGCTTAACATTTCTCGTTTTCATTTAGTCATCGAACTGACTTGTTTCTCAACCACGGAACCATAAACTGGACGAGACTGCTGTTGCACAGGAGAGCGGCATGCAGATACAGAGTGTGATAATCAGAGGCTGACGTGCTACTGCAAAGACTTTGGTAGTTTCGCTTCCTGGTTTAAAGATAGGAATCCACTTCTTTTTTTAACATATATAAATAAATAAAAAAGTGCCTGTGTGACGTTTCCTTTTTTGTTCCTCTCCCACAATCGGAAACATTTGTAATCATGATACACGATTTCATTCTCGCCTATCGGACATATAAGAGAAATAATTAACCTTACAACCGAAGTGACTTGTCCAGCTTACTGCTTCTTTGTTTATCTGTAAGAGAGCAACTCGGTGTGAAAGCTTGTGTTACTCCTTGTCATCAGTTGCTTATGTGTAAACACACAGCCAAACCCTCAAATTACATAATGAGGATTATCACAGTTTTGTATTATTACAGTTGCATATATCATATTCACTGTCATTTACCACACATTCAAAGTTCTGAAAAGTGAGCTCGCTTTCTCTTCCCTAATGAACAGACCTTCAGACATGTGGTCGTGTCCTAAAGCCAAGTGTTCCACTTGAGGCCGGTGTGTGTTTACATTCCCACATGGATTCATTTAAATGAGTCCATGACTGGAAAGGTTACGTCTGTGTTCCCTCTACCCGCCGCTCCCGCAGCTTGTGTGTACTAGCCGGAGGATGACTGACGGGTGTCGGGCCATCCTCACTGACTTAGCCGATTGGACTGATTGATCGGTGTCTGGACCGCTCGCTGGGCACGTCTGGAGCGCAAGGTGATTGGCAGGTGTCCTGCAGAGCCGAGGGTCCTCCCCCTGCTGTTGAGGAATATGAATGCCTCTGCTGCTCTATTCTCCAGAGAACAAAACACAGAGTAGTGGTTTGTTCCTCCACCATTGTCTCATTGTATCTCTCTATATTCCAGGAAAGGTTCAGTGGTTATGAATATGAAGCCACTTCACCCGGTGTTTACATTCCCACATGAGGGTGTTTGTCATCTAAACATCTACCTCTGTCCGCTGAGCGCTCTCTATGATTGATTCAACCGTTGCTCCTCCTCTCTAAACATTGAGACCATGAAACCCAGGGAGCCTGACAGCTCATGGCGACGAAAAGATATTAACTTCTCTCTTATCAAGGAAAACGAAGCAACAGTTTTGCCTTGTATTTTAGAAGAAATGTTGGCCGCAATTTCTTCCAATGTGTCTATTAATGATTCTATTCAGTAAAGAAGAGTCAATTCACCAGCCAATTACACGTGGGATTTATGTCTGCGAATATGAACAAATAAATACCAGATATATGTTTGCATGTCTTGACTTTGATTACAAACTTGAAAGCTCAAGAAAAAGCCTGTAAGTGAACCTTTGATTGATTCTCAAATGTTTACGCTTATGTGTTATAGTCTTACCACAGAGCACAGAGACCCTGTTTCCCACTCGTATATGGCCATAATTATTTTGATAATTAAATGTACAGAACCCTAATGTGTTACCGCTTGTGTTCATGGTTCACATTTGATAGTTCCTCTATGTGTAAGGCCAGGGCGAGTGAGAAGGTATTTCAGTTAGCATTGTTCATGGTCTGCTTTCATTGAAATTAAAAAGACATTTCTCCAGTTGTAATCATCAGAATCCATGTCTTTTTATTTTCTGTAAAACGGTTTCAAATATTTGACATAAGTACATGCAGATGATACATAAAGATTTATGTTGATGAGGGTCACAATCACAGGAGGGCAGATGGACACATGCCAAGACTGGTTCTGGGGTGTGTCTGAGGCTTTGTTAATCTAATCCCGTCTTTAAAACGTCAACAAGACCTGATGGTGACTAATATGAAGCCGCTTTTGTGTTTTAAAACCAAACGTATTGTACCGTTAAACTTTGTGCTGATTGATTGAGCGTAGTCATATGGAACTGACGTTTTATAAACGCAGAACTTTTTTAAACAAATGAATTAAATATCATTTTACCAGACTATATATACGTACGCTGCACACTCTGTATGATGGATTTCTGTGGCGGCTTTGTTGGTGTTTGGTGCAGCGTGTGAGCCATAATCCAGGTGAGCTTTAACCACTAACCGCTCACGGTTTGCATAACAAAACAGCTTCCTGATGTGTCAGGAGATGGAGGAAAGAGACTTTGTGAGAGCCATTTTCCCCCTTTAGGACAGTGGGAGTGATGCACATCAAACACAGCAGCTTGTTGCGGGTTTAAGCCAACGTCGGCCAGTGCATGTTGCACTTCAGCCTCGTTTTTTTTTTTTTTAAGATAAATAAGTTTCAATCATGTTTGTCTGTTACCAAAGAGTTGTGTGCAGCTCAAAGAACGGGGTTTCCTCCACATGTGCTAAGCTGTTAGGCTCATACGGACCTGAATCAAAGAGGTGAAGTCGTCAATGGCCGCCAAGTTTGCGAATAGTATGCGATTAACAATGACAGATCCAGCTCCCGGTTATAGAGGCCAGGGTCATTATTGAATTCAGTGTTTTTTCTGCCAAAACCAATTGTTCTACATGTTTTTTTGTTTTTTTTGTAGTCTGTGCTTTTGTGTTAGGGAGTAGAGGAGAGAAGGCCGGAGTCAAGAAGGCAGGGAGGTTGATGCACAGCGGACTTGGAAGTGGTTGAAACTAATGATTATTTTAATAATCGATTAACCTGTTGATTATTTATTTGATTTATCGGATAAAAAAGAAACTGGGATCAGGTTCCCCTGTTCCAGTCTTTTTTCTTCTCTTGCGTATATTGTGGACAGCTGAAACAATTGGACACTTCAAGGTGCCCCTGTGTACCTTCTTCCCTGCTTTCTTGCTTTCTTTTGCTGCATTGCTTCGTTTCTTGTTGTGGTACCGCCACTGGCTATCAATCATCTTCTTTTTTGAAAAGCAGTCGTCATGGTTGCATCACGGTGTAAGCTGGAGGGCAAAAGAAAGGAAATACTGGAGGCAAACACGAATCACCTCCAGTAGTGGGTTGAAGTTACACAGCCAACATGTCATCTTGCTGTTCTGTTGGGGGCCAGATGGTTGTTGCATACATTTGCATTCATACATTTGCATTCAAACATTTGCATACATATCGCAGCTTTAGCGAGCTGCGATATCAGCATAGTGTTTCTGAGAAGTGGGAATCTATGAAGAGGATTTTTTTGTATGTTGCCCTATAGGGTGTTTTCTTATATTATTCTGTATTTCTTCTTAATGCTGTTGCTTATGTGAAAAGTATAGTAACACATTTTACATTCAATGCACCTGAAGAAAAAGTCTCTAAATGTATAGAGGAATCTGTAGTCGCCACTTTTCTCTCATTCATGAGCTATTTTGATGAACACTCGACTGCCACTGTTGTTTGTGTGTTGTCGTCTCCACGCGGCTGTTGTTCTTTGCCCCATTTCTCTCGCCCTGCTTTTTTTTCTGCTTTATTTGTCCGCCGCAACCCTGTGAACCCTCTCTGCTGTGCCTCGTCCGTCTCTCCTCCCTCTTTCTGTCCCCGCAATGTTGTGTTCTCTTGGTCTTTCTCTCTCTCTGTCTGTCTCTATCTTTCTTACAAGCATGACCCGGCAATAGTACTTCCTACTGTCTCCGAGTAAAACTGTATCAACAGACTCAACTGTTTGATTACCTTCCATCATCACGGTTATGGCGTTTACACATGTAACGGCCCGTGTTAAACCAACTTTTCTTTTGAAGAGAACAGTCGAATGTTCAGTTTGTTTCTTTATTTCCCCTCTTCCTCCTTGTCCCCTTTTGTTCCTGTCTGATTTCAACCTCGCTCCCTCTCACCGCCTCTCTGCTATGCTGTCAGTCGGGTTGACAAGGAAATTGTATTTCTTTCCAACAGAAACACAAAGTGGCCCATGTGGCCGTGGAAGACATCGATAGGATGTGATCTGCAAATTACTGTCGATCCACAGCGAGCGTGCCTGCGCGTCGTGAGAGAAACCAGATAGCTTCAGCGTCCTCAACTGCAGTACATTTGTGCGCGCGTGTAGTTTCCTCAGCGTCAAATGGCCTTTGTTGCCGCAGCCTGTTCAGCCAGGCAAGAAGAACACCGTATCTTTAGTCGGACAGACAATCCTATGTTGTCTGTTTCTTGCATATCTTAATGATAGGTTGAAGTTAAAGGGGAACTCCACCCACTTTACACAGCACGTCATGGGTAGTGCTCCTGCTTATGTGGAAAGTAATACGGCTTTTGTGTGAGATCTGGTAATTTGCCTCGAGTTATGTCACCGGCCAAGTTTTAAAATGAGAAATATACATCACGCTAGTTTTGACGTAAATGAGGTTAAAACCATATCTTTACATGGAATTCAAATGGAAATTTCAGGATTTGTTGTCAGACCTCATCTTTAAGCCTTCGCTCAGTGGGGGCGTTTTTTCTTCTTCCTGCAATTAATTCACACAATATATTTTTCCAAACCGTCGTGTTTGTCTTGACTGTGGCTCTTGCTCAATAGGATCCTGGAAGTTTTTTTAGGAGAGGGGGGGGGGGCGGGATACTGCTACGGTCGCAACGTATAATAATATAGTTATGATGCAACATGCAAGTATTTAGCATTTTTAGTGATCTTTACTTGTTTACGCCCGATGTGTAAAGGTCTTTTTGGTTTTAGTAATTTTGTCCATGCTGACCAAATGTCATGCTTACTTAACTTTGTTCTCAGAAGGCACCCGTTCACTGGTCAGTACCTGTCTTTGGCACCTTTAAGGTAGCCTAGATTAAGGGACAAGTCACCTACCAGGGTTTTTCCTGGGTCAAAATGGGTCTTCGGTGCTCCCGTTGAGTGAGTGATCAGCAGCTGTCCGCTCGGTCCATTCGCGCACCTCACAGTTGCGTATTGATCAGACAAGAAGACACGCTTATCAACTCCAGTGTTTCCCCTACTATTATAACAGGGTGAAATCTCCCCCCCCCCGCAAACAATTCTCGACTCGCGCGACAGAGCGATGCGCGCGTCGGCATCGAAGCTCTGCCGTGATGCCCCCCCCGTCAACAACTCTAATCGGCTCGCGCGCGCCAGAGCTCCGATGCCGGCGTGCGCCTCGCTCAGCGGTGATTTTTTTCTTTTTTCTTTTCATCGCAGACTTTTTTTTGCCTTAGGCCAGGGCTCCAGACTAACTTTTTTTACTAGGAGCACAGTGGCCCCAAACTTAAAATTTTAGGGGCGCAAGCAGAAAATTTAGGGGTGCACACTATAAATCGACTTGCAAAGTGTTCCCATCATTTTTACTGTATTACTGATAAATACCCCCCCAGAACGCAATTTTCGGATATTAGTCAGTCGCGCGCAATTCCAGGATGCTTTATTTTCATTGGTTGCTGGATTGAATCTTACCCAGATACGGGGTTTTTTCTGATTGGCTATTGTGTAGCCCATTTCTTTTTTTTGATTGGCTGATAAGTGGCTCCTCACAGCAGAACTCCAGGGGAGCGCTTGATTCCTCCACGGTGAGGGCAGCGCGGCTCATGTTGGCGTGCTGCGGCACATTAAATAGCGGAGAGTTTTTATGCGTGAGTGTCACGCTCAATGCGTGACACTTGAGAGCCCTGAATTCGGCCTCCTCGGCGCACTGTTTAGCAGCCTCTTGTCTTCTAAATGCGACTGGGAGTGGAGCTGCACTTTCATTGCACAGGTCGCGGCACATTTTATGTTTCAGACTGGCGTTGTGTTTGATCAGCGTGTTGTGTTATAATTGTGTAGTTATCAGCACATTTCGTGTTCCCCGCATGTTGTGGGAATCGACAGCAGAATTTAGTTCATTGAATTGGTCTCCCTGAAATACCTCAGCCAGGTGAACTCGCGCAGCCACTCATCGCGAAAGCTGAATTTCCTGCCTTTTTCCGCCACGACCGTTTCCTCACAATCTGAGTCGGACTCATTCTCGGGATTTGTCTTCTCTATATCATTAGGTTTTGGAAGAAAGTACGAACTGATAGTCCGCTTCGCCATTGTCCATTGTTTACAGGAGACACCGCTATGTAAAATCTTTGGATTCGCGCGATAACCCCCAAGACACGCCTCTTTTCACACATTAGCCTATAACCGTGGTCATCCCCCCCCCCCCCCCCCGCTCTCACACACAGGCCAGCCTTCTTCTTCTGTTTTCGTCTCCTTTCTTCTTCTTCTGGAGTTAATGTCGGTTAGCAAACCAGGCATTACCGCTAACTATAGTGGGCTGAAGTGTAGAACAAGTTTGTCAGCAACAAAAATATTTTATAACAAAAAAATAAAAAATCTGCTAATTTACTGGTCGCGCATGCGCGAGTTGATGAAAAATTTACTCGCACTGTGTCTAATTTTAGGCGCAAAATGCGACCATTTGGTCGCAGTCTGGAGCCCTGCCTTAGGCGCTCGGGATTTGTCATAGGCGCTCGGGAAAACGGCTTAGGCGCTCGCCCAAATTTTCTCTATGCAGGAAAAACCCTGCCTACAGGTAAATATAAGTAGGTTTAATCATGTACGGACAACTGTGATCATAATATATTTGGGTCTAAAACAAGGCCTAAATAGAAAACACCAAAATATAGCATTTATGAATTTCTCAGGCAATATGAAATATAAATGACGGAGTGAATATGATAACTTTTTTGGAAGGTCATCAAAACAACAGGTACTAACTTGCCCCTTATCAAGACTCATTGGTTGCTGTAAAAGAGGCATCTGTCCATCCCGTCTCTTTGTAGTGAACAGAGAGGGCGTCACCAACGGTCTCATTTCCATGATTTGTCGCTGTAACAATGTTTTTCCTACTCTATTGAATGACTTTGAGCCCTCCCAGAGGTCACCCGTCTTTCCTTCTCTCATGGTGGACCCAAAGTATCCATTCAGTTACAATGGCATGTTCGCCGTGTGTCATATTCAACCGTCCACATTAAAGTGATACTCTGGAGTGAGTGTACAGCAGCTGCGAGAGTACACAGATCACACCCTCTATAACAACACAGGCCTCAGCCAGAAAAGAACTGAGCGGTGTGGCCTCACTCCCCAAGAGGGACGTCCTCGTGTTTTGCTGGAAAGTTTTTATTTATTTTTGGTGTGCGTTTATCAGTGTGCACATTCATTCAAATGAATTTCTGTCCTATTTTTGTCCATGTCATGCACGCATGCATCAAGATGCCCCTTAATGACCTCTGTGTGGACACCATCTCTGTACTGCGTGGTCATTATCACTTGGTGGGAAAACTCCAGGCGTTGTCCGAAGTGGAGGACATGTGAACACACACACAATTGCACTTTCTAGGGCTGCAACAACGAATCGATAAAAATCGATTATTAAAATAGTTGGCAACGAATTTCATTATCGATTCGTTGTGTCGCGCGATTATTACGGCGCTCAATAAGTCACGGAGTATAAACAAAGTTGAATTGAGCGCAGAGCGGCGCAGGAGAAACAAGAGCGGAGCGAGGACAGGACGCTGCGTTGTGAGAGCCAATCAGCGCTGAGCTGCTCCTCTGTTGATGAATCTAATTGGCTGCTGCTGCTCACGTGGCGCTGGATGCGGAAGTCCTTCACGTAGTCGGAGACATTCACGGAGCTAAGTGCGCCTACGAGTGACGTTATGAACCCAGACACCAGGGCGCTACATGTCACGACGTGTGTGGCATTTCCACAAGAGGATAACGTAGAAAACGTGGTTATTTATTCCGTAGCGGACAGCGGAAAATATTTTTCCACGGAGAAAGGCAACGGAGATAAGCCACGACGCCACTCGCTGTGTGCGCTGCGCGTGCAGACAACATTTGACGGAGCGGAGCATTGCGTGCGCTCTGATCGCTCTTTTAATGAAGTATCGATACTAAAAATATGCTAAATCACATCGTTTTTAACGTACGGGTACTTTGTTAGTATCGCTACACCGTGCAGCGTGACGGCAGCAGATGTAGCGGACTAACATTCAGGCTAACCTAACTTCCCAAACGCTGTGGACATCTGAACGCTGATTGGCCGAGACGCGACACGTCCCATCAAAGATGTTTTATTGCGAAGAGCACCACTTCACATTTTTTCCGCGTCTCACTGCAATCTCAACGGCAGCGGGCCAGGTGAAAAAATAATAAATCGTAACGCGTCTCTGATATTGTTCAGGGGGCGGGGCCACATGGGGACCACTGCTCAGGAGAGGAAAGCTGTGAGTCTGTTTGTGACGGGTTCATCACCATGGTGACCAGTGGGTCTCCAGGACCTTTCCATGACTTTAAACCAAATTTCCATGATTAAACATTTTGTGAAAACTCTGTCTATACGTTACAAAGTGAGAAGATGTTGTATTTAAAATAACAATGAGAATTCCAAAGCATACCGTATATATACCGTGTAAATTAACATTTGAATAAAACAAATTTGCATTACTTTTCCAAATATTTTGGGATTTTTTTTTTTTCAATTACTTTTCTAGGCCTGCTAATAGCCATTTAAAAACTCCATGACTTTTCCAGGTTTTCCATGACCGTACGGACCCTGTTTTGAATAAAGGGTTGAAAATTAAAGTGTTTTTGTTTTTTTATCCGATTAATCGATTAATCGATAAAATAATCAACCGATTAATCGATTATCAAAATAATCGTTAGTTGCAGCCCTAGCACTTTCCCCATGCTCTGTCTTGTCCCTCTCCGTCCAGCCCAAGGCTCCCCTACGTTGCTCACACGGTCTGATTGAATTAGCCTCGTTTGGTGCCTTTCTCTACTGAATTAGCCCGTCATGAGCCTCGATGGGTCAGTCATGCCTGTTAGCTGTCGGTCGCCCGTCTTTGTGAAGTTAAAGAAAGAGTCAACAACTGAAAGATTAAGTTGAGTCTTATTTTATCAGCTTCCCTCTCTTTTTTGTGTGCATGTCCTGCGCTACATGCACATCCCGGATGTCTACATCTGCTGCTGTTAACACGTCTTTAACGCGTGTTGTGTTGGAAATGGCGGGAAATAAGTTCCCACCAACTGAACACAGACTCACCCAGAAGGGCGATTGTGACTGGACAATCGGCTGCTTTGTTTGGACCACAGTTCTTGTTCTTTCTCTCTGGTGTTATGGCTATATAGTGGTTGATACTAGGGACCTGTAAATATGAATAACTAAAGCGACGCGTACAGAGACTGATGGAACCACGCTGCAACCATAGCAACGTGGGGCGATCGTAGCTACTGATAGATTTCTCTGTAAAAGTGTGATTAATCTTAAAATTGAGGTTCCGAATTTTTTTTTTTTGCCTAATGGAGGTGAACCAACTGTTCTCTTTTTTTCAAGTTGTCAGACTGTACATAGCATTTTCTAATTAAAGAAGCGGAAGGCCCAATTCATCGGCTGTAGCACATGGCTGTTAGACTGCCTCAATATCACAAGACTAAAAGTCTACCATCGTGTTCTCATTTTGCTCAGGGCACAGCTGTTCCCTCGTACAGCTGAATCCTAATTCAATGCAGTTTATTTTGTATAGCCCAAAATCACATACGACATTCCTGTCCCAGGGCCTCACATCGGATCAGGAAAAACTCCCCAAAAAACCTTTCATGGGAAAAAGTGGGTAAACACCGTTAGGAGAGCAACAGAGGAGGATCCCTCTCCCCGGATGGACAGAAGCAATAGATGTCATGTGTACAGATGAACAATGTTGCAGAGTTGCAACTCATTCGATGAATATCACCAGATTTCCACAATCCATGAAACAGAAGGAGGTAGAGAGGCGGGGCATCAGTAGGGCCACAGAGGCAGGCCTAATGGGTCCGACATATTAGGCAGGAGGCGTCGCAAAAGAGGCGGGACCAATGAAGCATGAGGCCAGGAAGCAGGGGTAATAAGTCAGGGGGCAGGGCCCAGGAGCCAGGACCGGCTCCAGACACAGCCAGGTCCAATAGACCCTGTGAGTTGAGAAGGCACAAAGACTGAGGAAGAAGAAGAGTTAGTAGTGTGCAATGAAGAGACATGAATTTGTCTATAAGGAGAGAGAGAAGAAGAGAGAGGGGCTTAGTGTATCCTAAAATGTCCCCCAGCAGCCTAAAAGCAGCATATCATGGGGCTGGACCAGGGCAAACCTGAGACAGCCCTACATATAAGCGCTATCAAAGAGGAAAGTCTTAAGTCTCCTCCTAAATGAGGTGACTGTGTCATCCTCCTGGACTGAAGGTGGAAGCTGGTTCCATAAAAGAGGAGCTTGATAACTGAAGGCTCTGGCTCCCATCCTACTTGTAAGGATGCATTTAGTGAGCGCAGCTCTCTAGTGGGGCAATATGGTACTACAAGCTCCTTAAGATATGATGGTGCGTCACCACCGGAGAAGAATTTTAAATGTGATTCTTTATGTTACAGGGAGCCAGTGCAGAGCAGCTAATGCAGGAGTAATGTGATCTCTTTTCTTAGTTTTTCTGAGTACAGTTAACCAGTTTTTCTGCATCGCTTTGAGACGGGATGTTCCTGACTTTTGAAATATTACATAAGTGAAAAAATGCAGTCCTTGATATTTGCTTCACGTGAGAGTTAAAGATAACGCCGAGGTTACAGTGGTGTTGGATGCCAGGGCAATGCCATCTACAGAAACCACATCACCAGAAAATTTAGTTTAAAAAAATTAATTTTTCTCTGAGTTTAACCTCAGGAAGTTGCAGGTCATCCATGTTTTTCTGTCTTTAAGACATGCCTGAATTTTAGCGAGCTGGTTGGTCTCCTCTGGTTTGATTCATAGATATTATTGAGTATCATCTGCATAACAATGAAAGTTTATGGAGTGTTTCCTGATAATATTGCCAAAAGCAAGCATATATATAAGGTAAATAAAATGGGTCAAAAAATAGGTTTTACCTGCCCAACCACATGAAAAGTAGCCCAATTGAGCTGAAAACCACCCAATCCACCAACAAAGTAAATACTTGGCTGAATTCTTACTCTGTAAGGAGTTACTTTGCATCTGTGACTAAAGTCATCAGGAAGATATGGATGAGGGGGCATAAACGGTGCAGAAAAACTCAAACAGCTCTCCAGTTCAGTTACACAATCGGTCCACCACATGACGCACATTCACTTCGCGCAGCAGAAAAACACAACAACCCACAGTTACTTCGAAACACTCCGACCTCTTTTAGGAAAGAGCAGCTTCTCCCAATGTGACCGCTGCTGTGAGTGTAAGCAAACATTTCATCAGGGTTCCCCCTCAGCGTGGATCACATGGAGGTGCAGGTGGTTGGTGGAGGCGCAGAGGAGTTGGCGTGTCATGTCAAAGTGACGTCCTCAGGGGAGCCGGTGCCGCACAATTATGGGTTAGAAAATTCACAATTTAATGTTTGTTTTATTTTATAATCTTTTTTTTTTTTACAAAGATCTTAAATAAAAAAAGATCGAGGTTTAGCTTATAATATCTGATTATATTAATAAAAGGAAAAAAGCATATTGTGACGCATAATATTTATTTATTCAGTTTGCCAGAGTTGGGCAAATCAGCCCATAAATGAAATGTATTTTTCATTATTGTAGCTTTCACCACAGTTGGTAATTAATCTATATTAAGTTGTAAAGCTCTAATACTTAGAGTATTGGTGTCCGCTTGCTGATAGTCAGTAAACTGCGTGGGTCTGCTCGCTCTGGGCGGCTCACTCTTATCTTTTCAGATTACAGGAAGTAAAACTCCCCCGTCTCCAGTCGGTGTCACCTTTCTTTTCTTATCTGGGCTCACACAGATCTACTGAGGAGTCGAGAGGCATGAGTCAGTTTTTTTTAGAAAGACAGACAAACAACATAATGACCTCAAAATTACAGACATAATTGTACACTCAAATTCCTCTCCTGTGACAAGAAAACACATTAATCTTTTCCACTGAACTGACTGACCTGGACTATTTACCCCATTACATTACATTACATGTCATTTAGCAGACGCTTTTATCCAAAGCGACTTACAATAAGTGCATTTCAACCTAGAGTACAAACTAAGAACAACAAGAATACAGGAAGTAACATTTCCTCAACATAGTCGAACTACAAAAGTACCATAAGTCAGAGCTATTTAAGAGCCACGGAAGTGATAATCTGTGTTTTACTCCAGATATAGTCGGAAAAGATGTGTTTTTAGTTTCCGACGGAAGATGTAGAGACTTTCTGCTGTCCTGATGTCAGTGGGGAGCTGCACCACTGAGGAGCCAGGACAAACAGTCTTGATTAGTGAGGTGCAGTAGTCACAAGTCGATTGGCTGTTGCCGAGCGGAGCGAACGTGCGGTGGTGTGACCATATCCCGGGATGTAGGCGGGCCCCGATCCTAGGTACGCCAGGACCAGTGTTTTGAAGCGGATGCGAGCAGCCACCGGTAACCAGTGGAGAGAAGCTCAAAAGCCGTCAGTGGTCAAACTGTAAAGCCAAGATTAAAAACAATGTTTTAATACTACCACTAAGTCTTGGTGTGGAAATGATATGGGGACTGTCATGAAAGGCATGTCAATGATGGCGCTCTGGTGATGTCACTGACCATTCTCTGCTGGATGTGAGAGCTGGACACGGCGCCAGGGGCCACTCACCTTACTGTGACCTGAAAAACATTTTCCCCCATGCAGTTGGTGGCCCTTATAAAAGAAGCCTCTGTAAAACTGTGGGCAAGACACATCCAGCTAGAAACAAGGTCAATTATGTGTCTGACTATGATAAATTTAGGTTTGATATTACTTTAGACAAATATTTTTTATATGCACGATATCATGATATTTGCTGGTCGAGCAATTTTAATTGATGTGAGTGAAAGTCTTTTTTTAAACATTGTTGTTCACTTTCTGTGATGCATCCGTGTTTACGCAGCCATCGGACAAGCTGCCAGATAACTATTGTTTTTTCCTTCGACGTTACCCCTGATCCACTGTCTGTATTCATGTGTAGCTGTGGCACAGTGCTAACTGCTAGCTATTAACCTCTTCCTGCCTGCAATTACATCTCGCTCTCTCTCGACACGTAGGAATAAATAAATATACTGTATGGATACTAAGATGGACTTAGTTTTTGTGCAATTTTCGTATTGGATGACGGTTGACAACTGAAGAAACGTGGTGAAATCTTTCATCATCGATCCAAAACTGTTACATCACAGTGCGTCATGTCCTCTGGACGCCAAAAGATTACGCGTGTCAAAATCTCCTACTTTTTTAGGACTACGTTCCAACAATGTGGCTGGTGTGGTTTGGAGATCTCTGTCGCAACCTTAATACAGCATTAAAATGGAGCATAATCCACCGGCCGGGGCCAGTGCAAGATCCGAAACACCATTGCAATATATGTTTATATTCTTAGCTCTAAAGCTGAAATACCCTGGAAAGACAAAGCTATGATTGGCTCCTAATTATGTCATTTTTGTTCTAATGTGCATAAAGGGGAACAAAGCCGTTGTCGTGTAACTCTTACGAATAAATCTCTCTCGCTTCCTCGTTAATGGGTTGCAGTTA
This sequence comes from Pseudoliparis swirei, assembly GCF_029220125.1. NCBI lineage: Eukaryota > Metazoa > Chordata > Actinopteri > Perciformes > Liparidae > Pseudoliparis > Pseudoliparis swirei. The sequence continues at coordinate 19,849,289 of NC_079411.1, forward strand.
GTCGTTGCTAAGCCAGGATATTAATTAGGTCAGAAATGTCTGCCCAAAGATGACTGATGCGTCTTTCTCGCCGAGCTGGCTTCACAACGGTTCCAATCATCTCCTCCAGAGAGAAAACCGCGCACTGTGACTGCACTTTTATTTGCCTTTAGCTAGATCTGGTTTAAAAGCAACTGTTGAGCTAACCAGCCGACTGGAGTGCACCGCCCAAATCTGTATTAATCACAGAGCTAATAAGCAGCTCAAAAGTCTAACATGGCAAAGTGTGTGTGCTTGCGCGTGTAAGATGCTAAATGCCGCGTAATGGTGCCTTAAACCGTATGCTCGTTTCCCCCCTTTTTTAGAGGATAAAATTGGAGGCCAGCTTTAGGGGGCTAACTCCAACCACCGCTGTGTTCAAATGAGGCTGGGACTGTATCCCTTAGTCTTTAAATAGGGGAAGGGGAATCACCACTGTGGTTTGCAGATGTGGAGCACAAAGGGAAACGAGGTCAAGCAGGCAGCAGAAATGCGTCCCAATCTTACTCTCTGGCTTTGATCCAATACTTAGAAAACGCATCCTTCCCCTGTTCTGTAGATTATATTTTTGTATTAAGTGAGGCCAAAGTCACTTTAAGACGGAACTGATTAATCGGTGTGCAAAGACTTGGTCGATGGTCGAAGCTTCCAGCCGTAGATCCAGGAATGGTTCACGATGTGTCATTGATACTTGAGAGTTTCTGTCCCCCGTTCCGTCTGCGACTCGCTCTCCACTGACGGCAACAAAATCGCAGAGGAAACAGGAAAGGCCTGAGCAGCTTGGTGTTGGGACGGATATCCTCCTTTGGAGGCGTTCCCCCGACTCACTCACTTAACTCTCCCTCTCTTTATCGTTTTTTTCTTTCCGCCCCCAAAACCCCTTTTGCTCTCGGTGTGGCATTAGCTGTTTGACCGAGCTCAGGAGCGTACCAAAGATTTCTGTTCCTCTGTACTGGTTTTTTTGGGGTTCATACCTGAGTGAACTATGTGTTGGCATGGCGACGAAGAGGATGAGGGCGACTCGGAGGTGAAGTGCGGTCGTCTTGGTTGTTTGATTTGTGTGTTCCTGTAATAGTGGGCTGTGATTCGTTGTGATTAACGTCGTCTCTCCTGCCGTGCTCCTGATTGCGTGTCTGGCTTGTTGAGATGGGGATTTTTTTTAAAGACACAGGAAGTGAGTAGCAACTTGTAGAGGCCAGTTATTTACTCCTACCAAGTCTGTGTGTGTGTTTTATTATTTAGGTTGAGATATTCATGGTATTTCTCACCTAGTAAAGAAGGAGTGGTTCATGAGAAAAGACAATGGAGGACAATGGAAAGCACCGGTCGTCGGACAGACTTGTAATGCGCTTCTGTATAGTCACATTTTTTTATGTCAGGCTGACTATATTAATAATGACATTTCTAATGGTGTCCCTGGACCTTAGAGCTCGAATCTAAATCAGTTTGGAGGTTTGTTTTGTAATATTGTAAACACTGGCTGCTCCTCTACGCTCCTCCTGCTTCCTTTTCTAGCATTTTCATTTCTACCCAACTTTTCCCTTTTCCCCTCCCACCCCCCATCACTATCCTCTCTCCTTCTCTATCCTCCCATTACCGCCTTATCCTGCTCACCATCTCTTCCCCGCCTTGTCTATGTCCCCCTCACAACACCTCCTCTGACCACGCTGAGGATGTTGTTCAGTAAGCCTCGTTTGTATTCTAAAGATTTTAGTTTTGCTCATGACCACATTGCCTAACTTCTTTATGTTTTTTTTATTTTTTTCCTTCCCGCTCGTCCAGAGTGACCCAGGTGTGCTGTCGGTTCTGGAGCAGCTCGACCTAGACCAGAACTCAGATTTCTCCGATTCCAGTGTGCAGCAGCTTCTTGACGAGCATCGCGAAAAGATCCGCAGAGAGATTCGTAGGGAGCTGAAAATCAAGGAGGGAGCCGAGAACCTGCGGAGGGCGACGACTGACAAAAGGAACGCACAGCAGGTTAGTCACAGTTAGCCTCTGATCCTCCCAAAGCCTTCCAACTCCATGTTAGAGACTATAGATCTCAAGCTTTGTTTTGCGTGTTATACCAGTCATATGCCTTAACTGAGAACAGATGACCTGAAAGAGCAAAGAGAAAGTCAAGGATTTGACCGAGAATACTTTTTATGAGAATACATCTTTCACTGACAACATCGGGAACAAGGCAGGAATAACATGATCATAGAGGCACTCTAATTTTTACATCAGTGCGTATGCAGGAAACCAGTTTAATGACTTGAACAGCGACTGGTAAGTCTTTCACATACCAGTTCCCATTACAGCTGCACCAGCTCCGCCTGTTGCTAGAATTGCTCACATGCAATTGCAGGTGCTAAAGGAGGGAGGCTTCTTTGAAGCAGAAAAGTAGGATACTGTGTTCATTCATCCTCTGTCTGGTCAAAGCCGCAGTTATCTTTTGTTCCTCCGACTTTTCATCTCCAATCGGTTTTCAAAGCAGCCTTTGTCTCCGACATCTGGGATTCTTTGAAAAGCCCATGGAGATATATTACGAGTGCGTCAAACGATTGCCTGGAACACACCAAGGAATAGACCCAGCCTTTATTATTGTTTTGATGTCGTTTTGTTCTTCTTTTAAATATCTGGCAGATACGGGAAATGCATTGCCGTCTCCCGCCGTTTGTCAAACGTAAATTATGTACATGGGGAAGTGAGATCTGATTGCGAGTGGTCACACAAGACTCATTTCGGAGACTCCTTCTAATGCCAAGTGCTCTCTACTTGTGATCAGATCACCCAGGAAGCCCGTCCATAACGGGCATAAACGGGGCCAGAATTGCAACATCAATATAGAAAACATAAGAACCACACCATAATAATTTTATAAAGAGTTCATTATTGAAGGACAAATGTCTTGTGCAGCTGGTTCAAAGTCTGCCCTCTCGCCTCCTGTTGCGTGTGTTGATCGTGTTTATGTTTTGCTATATTTGCACATCCCTGCAGGTGGAAAGCCAGTTGCGTTCGTCCAACCGCAAGCTGGACAACCTGCATGCTCAGCTGCAAGAACTGGACGCTCACATTGTGGTGAAGGGAGGAGAGGAGAACAAAGGTATGCGTGTGGAAAACCTGTCAAATCCAGCTCGTCATTGGTTTGCTTTTGTCTCTGATATCACGAAGAAAGATTCCCATTAGGGACCAGTATATTGCTTGACATCCCCCAGAGAGTATTTTGACCAGAACGCACTGTGTGAACCCTCATCTTGTTTAAAAAAAAATTCTAATTATATATTTTCCTCCCCCCCTACCACACAGATGAGTGTCCTCAGTCTCCCGGGGCGGAGAGTCGTACGTCAGCCCACAAGCAACGCATTGCTGCCCTGGAGAGACAGCTCAAAATCGAGCTCAAAGTTAAGCAGGGAGTTGAAAACATGATCCCCATCTACGCTAATGGATCCACTAAGGTACAGGGCACTGGCAAAATCCATATACACGCATTCACACACCTCAACGATCTGTGTACTGGAGGGCAGACACCACTGACAACAGTAGAAATGGATTAAAGCAGACACACACTAATGTAACCAGCTGGCTGACTGTGTGTGTGTGTGTGTGTCTCTGTGCGTCTTCCTGATTCACAACCTTTAACAATCTGCTGATCTCTAAATGCATAGGACACTGGGACACACGAAACCCCTCCCCTCCTGCACACACCTCACCCCTCCTTCTAAAGATACCCTCCCCCTCTTTTATGCAGCATTTGTTTCACCTTGGCATTTGACCTTGCTGTCATACCTCCACTTCCCTTTCTGTTTCACTGCTGTAAAATACAGATTTAACAGCCAATTAATGTGTATGACCAATCAAGCCACAGAGGATTAGGGATTCCTCTCTTGCTGTTTTTTTCTGGTCTTGTGATATTTCCCTCCCTGCTTGCCGCCATGTGATTTGCTCGTGGTCTCGTCTCTCCTTCAATCAGGATAAGAAGATGCTGCAGACGGCGCAGCAGATACAGCAGGACAGTAAGACCAAAATTGACATCATCCGCATGCAAATCCGCAAAGCTGTGCAGGCCACCGAGCACACTGATGACACGCAGGGTGAGTTGGATCGGCGGGTTAATGAATGTATACCGGCTTCAGTTATGTGAAACACACTTTTGGCAGCCTTTCTAATTCGGATAAGTTAATGAACCTTGGTAGCGGGCACATTTTGGAGGTGATGACATTTGCAATTTGTCTATTGTTCAATATTTAGTTGCACTGTGAAAGCCAAAGTAAACCTGTCAAAATCCTACAGCACTGCATACTATGCATTAAACCACGGAGCAACAAAAACAAAACGATACGTGGTCATGATTTCGTCCAACATACAGTAGTTATTCCTTTTACTTTTTGGGGTGTGTTTCACCTGTCATGTCTGCGTTTATCGTGTGGTTTATGCCGGCGGTCAGCTGGCTCCGACGGGACGCCTTTTATCCCTCTTATCTTCGGCCTGTCTTTCGCTCGGCCGTGAGCAGCAGCGCCAGACGGCAGGCGCTCGGTAGCATATACAGATCAATAAAAGAGCCGGCTCAGTGTTTACTCCCTTAGTTTTGTGGGGAAGCAGATGAAGAGGACGGTTAGGACTGATAAAACAGTGGACTGAGTGTGTGTGGGGTGGACAAATATGTGAGTGAGCTATACAAAGCCTGTGAAATGGCCCACCTGGCGCATGACCACAATCAATCAAATTCACACACTGGCGACCATTCAAAAGAAAAAGAAAACCAAAGGGCCGGCAGATGAAAAGTCTCCTCCACAGACACTCCCAGTACACAACAGGTGCCTGGGCAGGTGATTGCCCGTGTTAAGCGTGTGGCCGTGCACTTCAAGGTGCAATCACACACACAAATGCAATGTCCTGTTTCCTGTCCCTTCTGTCTGTCGCACACTCGCATTGTGTGCCGTGGCGGAGCGATCGATGCCCTTTCTCTGCAGGTGGCTGAGTTTCCGTAGGGCGGCGAGCGCTGTAGACCATTATGGCACTTTTGCTGGGGAAATGGGCCGTTTGATTACCGTCACCAGAAGTGGATGTTTTTGTAAAATGCAGCGGGGGGAGCAAGGAGAAAGCAAAGGGGAGGGGGTAGAAGTAAAATAGGGATTTTAAAGCTTGTGTATTCCCTTTGAGGCCATATACTTGTTTCTGCTCATGACAGACTCAGTGCGTTTACATGATGGTAGAATTCGAATCTTGCTTTAGTCGGACTATGCTATCTTTTGGGGGATCTGCTATTATCACAATATACATGGCAGTGAGGAATTCGAATCATTGGCCGAAAGCATGTCATATCCGATACGATAGGTGGCGCTGTTTTCATTACAACTCGTGGTGATGCAGCCATTTCCGCTTGACCTCTTCACCACTACCAACAACCAACAACAACAACAACATTTCGAGAAAGATGGCGAACAGAGAGCAAGGTTAAGCATACATTCTGTCTGCTCTTCGGTCCAGAAATGTGTGGTGGCTCTTGTGTTCTCCATAGCGTTGTTTGTTTGTTTTCTGCCGGCCAGGCTCCCGGCAGTGACAACTTATCGTCTCTTTCGACTTCCGGGTCACGACATTGGAGGGAGGGGGGAGGAGGGCGGCGGGATCTCAAGCATGCGCAAAGACGCAAAGTCCAGTTCCTAATCCAATTCACCGTTACATGCCGCGATAGTCGAATTATCAACCGGATCGGATCGAGTTATCCAGGGGTGTTAATCGGATCGTAGTCGGACCGCACATAGTCGAACAAAGGTGTTTACATGAAACGGATCATTCGATTTCAGTCCGACTAAGCCAGTTATTCGAATGCATGTAAACACGGTCACTGAGGCAGCTGTTTGCTAATGAGAGAGACATTTTGAGGGAGAGAGGATAATGGCCATATGGAAGGATGGCTACTCTGAAGTGCTGTACTTTATCCCCTGGTGTCCCCTACGTGGAAAAGACTGATTTAACTGGTTTTAAGTTCCTTCCACTGCTCTAACGTGATACAGATAGCTGTTCAAAGGGTGGAGGGATGAAATTGCAAAAACTCCAGATGGGAGTTTTTTAAAGGACCTCAAGTGATGTCACTTGAGTTGGTGTCGGTGAGGTCTGAAGACTACAAGTTTGACCAAGACATGCAACACACTTGAATCTGTGGCCGGGGTGCATTGTGGGTGATGTAGGCGCCTGGTTTTGGAAAAGATGCAACGACTTTTTCTGCTGCATCGATGTGGATCGTGAACTTGAGTGCAACGCTAAACCTGAGGACGAGTTTTAATTAAGTACAAATCCATCACCTCCTATTATCTACAAATACAGTGGACTGTAGAGCAGCGGTCCCCACCACTTTTTTTGAGCCACGGACTGGTTTTGTGTCAGACAATATTTTCACGGACCGGCGATAAATATGACATAATACAATTATACGGCCGGCATAAAGTGCATGAAAATACAACTCACCATCACGCCGAATTAGTGGAGTCCTGAGCTTGTTTATCTGTAACGAGCCGGTCTTATCTCGGGGTGACGGGACAACCACACCTGACGCGTGTTCCTTATGTCCGGTCTGATCCATAACTGAGTTCTGGTCGCTGTCATTGTAGAAACAACAAAGGTATGACGTTGGAAATGAAGCAGATTTTCACAGCCTTTTCTTGGCGATCTCTGGATATTCTGCCTTGATTTTGATCCAGAACACCGGTAGAGTTGTTGCGTGAAATGTACTGTTAAGGCCAAATGTTTCTGTTCACTCGCCGTCCCCACACAGCAGCGACTTTATCGGCTTGAGAAGAGTTGTCATCCCCCTGAAGTGACCGAGTTCATTGAGCAGGTTGAATATGTTTTAAGACCCATTCTGTGTCACTGTGCCACCAGCAGGGCAGGTTCAGCGCGTGAGACTCGCCTGCAGCGATAAACCCAAACTTTAATCACAGACGGGTGTATCCGGTCCGTTCTTAAAATAAAATATTTTTCCAACTTTGATAAAAAGTATTTTTTTAATTCACTTTTTTGGTACCAACCGAGCCGCGAACTGGTACCGGGCCGGGGGTTGGGGATCGCTGCTGTAGAGTACGTGCTCCCCTACACTTTCTCTGCAGGTATTTTATTTCCCTTTGCGGTAACCTCAATATAACTCACTGTACGAACTTCAACATGTGAATTTACTACTTTAGTGCCGGTGTCCCAGTGTCTGGATCTTTCTCCTTTAAATCATACACACTCACACAGGGGTTGTGTTTCTGTGTGTAGTGTACACAGACAGACAGTCTCCAGGCACCACACCCGGTGGAGGGGTCATCTAGCAGGGTCTGGGCTCCAGGCAGAACACCTTATTAGGAGATGAAAGCATCCATATCCATCCTCACCCCAGCCTCCCCCCTTTCACTCTCTTTCTCCTCCTGTCGCATGCAGCGCTTTGAGCAACTTATAAGTCCTTAAGAATTAACACTCCTCTGTGCCCTTTGGTCCGTTCTCTTCACTTACCTGGCATTACAAAGTCAAATGCCAGGTAATTGTTGAATGCTAGTGATCCTGTTGTCCTCTTTATCTCGTGGCTCCTCTCCTCCTCTCATTTCTGTGAGCTCCATTGTGTCCCCGCTGTGAAGGGCTGCTGCTGGGCCACGAAGCTAACCACTTCGCTGTAATCGTGCTTCGCCGGTGTCCCTCTGAGGCTGACCCCAATGTCTGTTCTTCCAAGTGAGGGAGCTTAAGAATGTCTTCTCCTCTTTTTGACTGATGGCGTTGCATCCTTATTTGTTTTGCTCTGATCTGGCTGCTGTTGGCATGTCTTTTACATTCAGAGGGTAAAATAGCCCATTATCAGTGTTTTTATCACTGGCATTAGGCGTACTAGCCTTTGTAATGGTTCTCCGGTTAAAGCTTGTACAGTCTTTATATTAAACCATTGGAAGTGATGGAATGTTTTTTATATTTACTTTGTCACATCATGATCCGATAGATTGCTTCGTCACAACAATATTAATGTTCTAAAAATATTATTTCATTTTGTTTGAATTATTTTATTGAATTTAGTCCTATTATAATTATATTGTACACTTCCATTTCAAACTAATTATGGGTAGCTATAACCTGTGGGAACAATGGGAAATGTTTAAGATATTTCATCCTGGACAACAAGCTGTTATTGTTGATAAAAGTCATTTAAGAATCTCAGAAAATAGGAAACATGTAGAATAAAATTTAAAAGAAGTATTTGTATTAATCCGTTTGCTTTTAGAGGTGGGAATGACAGCCATTTGAAAAGAGGTTGGAACTAAAGTTAATGTTGTTTACTGGGATACACAGAGGTCACTGATGTTTTTTTGACTCTTGTGTATTGCACAACATGAATTACGGCATTAACCTAACTTCGTATGCCATGGAGAGTTCACTGCAACACGCTGCTGCCAAAACAAAAGTCTGGTCTCATCGTCCACCTGCCAACATGTGAACGATAGAATAAAAGTTGCAGATTGGTTAATGTGCGTGTCTCGATTTTAGACCAGCTGCATGGTCTAAAATCCTCTTACTTCTGGATCTGTCCGTCCCAACTATGCAGGTAACCAGGACGTCTGTGGGATGGAGCTGCGTGTTGAAGAGCTGAGGCATCACTACAGAGTAGAGCATGCGGTTGCTGAGGGGGCCAAAAATGTGCTGAGGCTCCTGGGGGCCAGCAAGGTCCAGGACAAGAAAGCCCTCTCTGAGGTTAGACTGGACACACACACACACACACACGCATCCTGCACTGTACCTTTCTGTGTTACAGCACAATGTAAGGTTTCTCTTCAAGGGTCCAACATAGACAGAAGGGACAAAAAGCAATGCAGCACCAGAAAGCACATTTCATCTCACTTGAGATATTTAACTAAACTGCACCTCTCTTATCTATGAAATCATACGTGTCCTACCAACTCGAAACAATCATACATCATTCAGCATGTATCTGGGCTGGTGTTGGAAACGTTTCTGAAACCCTTTTATTCAGCCACAAATCAAGGCCTTAAAATGTGAAGACTAAAAAGCAAACATAAAGCTGTATTGTTTTGCAGTATATTTTAGGATAGAGCCACTTTACATCTCGAACGGACTGTTACACCAATACTCTTATTTTCACGATATGAGAGGGGGATGTATTGTGAGATTGGCTGGTGAGGTAATAGGTTACGTAACGCCACCTAGCGTGTTAAATGCCAATCTGGGCCGCTGCTTTGTAGGCGCAGTCTCGTCTGAGCGAGGCGTCTCAGCGCCTCGACCTGCTGAGGGACTCTCTGGACCATCGTCTGGAGGAGCTGCCCGAGGACCACCCCAAGGCCAGTATCATCAGAGAGGAGCTAGCCCAGGCCTCCTCCCCGGTCTTCAACGCTCGCCATGGCGCCCCCTACCACCACAACCAGTACAGCACGCTCAACAAGCCCTCGCCTCTCACTGGTAATTACCACGAAAACCAAACCGTGCAAGACGATGTCGAGCGAGCTCACGCCACGAGAGTAAAGCCTTTCAGACATGGGTGTTAACATGCTAACACGCTGCCCCTGTTGAGCTAAATCAGGTGGGACGACAAGGTTTTCTCTCACTGAAGAGAACATTTAAAATTAGCACAACAAAAGAAAAATGAATTGGTCCACTTTTACTTTGTTTCAAAGTCAGGATTGCTGTTTAAAATTCTATTTTTATATTATAGTATGGGTAATACCACCCGGTGATACTAGTTTATTTACTCTGAGTTAGCAGGAAATCTCAATTGTAACAAAGACATGTATTTGGTATTGACAACACATCGAGTAAACTGTAGTGACGAAAGTCTGCAGTAGTAAACAAGCTCAGTGTGACCTCAAAGGATCGCTGCAGTGCAAAGGAACATTTAGCATTTGGGGTCTTTATGTATGCATATATGTCTTTGTGTATGCAAATATGTTGTATATATACATATATATTTTACTTTGTATACTTGTATACATCTATATCTTTCACTTGTATACATCTATATCTTTCATCCCTGTTTTTTATATTTTATATTATTTTTTATTCTCGTGTGTTTAGTTTATTGGTGCTGCTACTGCTACGACAAATTTCCCCTTGGGGATTAATAAAGTATTTATCTTATCTTATCTTTAGTTGTGGCAATGTGGTTATCCTGTGTTGAGTCATAAAGGAAGTACACGCATCTAAAGAGTAGGAGAGTTGTTGTGTGTGTGTGTGTGTACAAGGACATTCAGGCTGATGCATTCATGTAGCCAAAATTATGAAGGAAAAAAGTGTTTTTAATTTACACAAATGTATCTATGTGCTTTTTGGCCTTTTCTCGGTTGTCCCTGAATGGTCCCCCTCTGTCTCCAGGTAGCTTACAGGTGCAGGTGCTGGGCTGCATGGGGTTGTTGGAGGTGGTCCCAGGTCGCAACAAAGGCACAGCTGTCATGCTGCCCTGCAACAGCCCCGGAGACACCCGGTCCTTCATGAGAGGCAGCAAGGGACTCTACGGCCGGAGCGGCTCGGTCAGCGGGAAGACGCCCAGCAAGACAGACGAGCTCTCGTGTAAGTGGACGTATCACTGCTTGTGTGGTTTTTTCTTCTTCTTTTCTTTCTCCTCACAAATAATGTAAAACAAACTGTCAGCACAATGTAGCAGATCTATATTAAATTACTGTCTAGGTCACTCTAGGTTGGGGAGGTTAGGTACTGTTTCTTAGTGCTCACTCATAATGGTGCAGCAACATCAGCAAAAACACCCTGAGCAGACCATTCACAGCCAGCTCTTTGTCCTGCACTTTCCCCAAGGAAATTAATGATCATTTATCAATACTTGAATAGTATTTTTGCAGCGTGAGCATATGGTAGCTTTGTTATTTTGTTAGTGCTTCGGGCTAAAGTGCCAGGTTCTGAATGGGAATGTAATATGTAGCGTGTGTGTGTGTCTGTGTGTGTGTGCGCGCAGCTGAGGTGAGTGCTGTGCTGAAGCTGGATAACACTGTGGTGGGCCAGACACCCTGGAGGACTGTGGGAGAGCAGGCTTGGGATCAGACCTTCACTGTGGAGCTGGAAAGGGTCAGTACACACACACACACACATGAATGCATTGAGTGCATTTAATATTTCATTTAGTAAAACTGCCGCTGCTGTGGTCACCGTTGGGTGCCGCTTGTGTTCATGTATGTTCCAGTCGAGGGAGATGGAGATTGCAGTCTACTGGAAGGACTACCGCTCGTTGTGTGCTCTGAAGTACCTGAAGCTGGAGGAGTTCCTGGACAACCAGAAACACAGAGTTCAGCTGGAGCTGGAGCCTCAGGGCCTGCTGCTGGCCGAGGTACACACACACACACACACATACACACTAACACACACACACTCTCACCTTGAAAAAAACTGGAACGAAGAAATGGACACGGAGATAGAGAGACACAAAGGTGGACATGGGTGTCTTTGTATGCATGACACCATCTAGACACGTGCTATTAATAGACACAAAGATATTCAAATATGGCCATCTACAACTGCACACACACGCATTCACACACACACATCTGTCACATGCACCTGTGCTGAAAAACACTGCTTTGATATACATGAAAGGTGTGTGATGTCTGAAAATGAATTGTGGAGTTTCTGTGTGCGTCTGTGTGTGTGTGTGTGTGTGTGTGTGTGTCCAGGTGACCTTCTTCAATCCGGTCATTGAAAGAGTTCCTCGTCTCCGGAGGCAGAAGAAGGTCTTTTCTAAGCAGCAAGGTGAGGACATTGTACAGTTCACGTTGACGTCTTTTTTAAATGAACAAACGGCAGTTGAGCTGAAACTTGAGAAAATGAACAGAACCAAAGGGAGAGAAACTCTTTTGTTACTCGGCCACTATTTCCTTTTAGACCACAGCACCATCTAGTGATGAAGGAATCGTCTTGTTTCTTCATGACGATGACAACTTTATAGGCAAAATAGGTATTCACATACAAAGAATTAAACCGTATCTACAAATATAAATATGGAATACATTTATTTTACAATATATCTTTTGACCAAGAAATGTGCAAAAGTTCCCAGTATGAAGTATAGAGGATATGTGCAATGAACAGAGATGAGAAGATAAATAAGATGATCATGTCACGCTCAGACTGATGATAAAATGTTCTGAAGAAACAGTTGGCAACGAGTCAGCGAAAATAAAGAAATCCATGACTCTAGTGTGTGTGTTTGTGTGTCTCCAGGTAAGGCATTCCTTCGAGCTCGTCAGATGAACGTGGATATCGGGACGTGGGTGAGGCTGCTTCGAAACGCCATTCCCACTGTCAACAACTCAGGAACCTACAGTCCCAATGCACAGAACTCAACACTCAACGCCGGGTGAGACACACACACACACACACACACACACACACACACACACACACACACACACCTACTCTGATAGCCATAAAACGCAGCAGCATTCCTCGAACCTTTCTCCTTCTGTTTCCTGGCAAAGTAAAAAGCACGTGATGCTTTCTTTGACCCCTCGTCTAACTGCCCTCTTGTGTTTGTCCCTGTCCATTTGTCGATGTGCATCGCCGTGTTGGTCCGTCTGTCTGCGTCTGTGTGAATTCTTTTTTCAGGGAGGTCTCGGTGGAGAAGTTGAGTTTGGACAGCGACTCTCCGATAAGAGGCGATTACAAGAAAGACGCGGACACACACACCCCGCTGAGACAGACGGAGGGAGAGGAAGCCCAGGAAATGGGGGAGGTGTGTGTGTGGTGGTGGGGGGGGGGCTATTATAGTAAACCCACTCTGTTGTTTGTGGTGTGGGATGAAGGAAATCTCTTTATTTAAATTAAGCCCCAAGTCGTGATCCACGAAAACGGTTCTGCATTTGCAATAGATTAAAGCACCAACATCTGTCACTTTAATTAAATACGTACGTAAATAGTGTAATAATACATAATCTAATTACAATTTTGACTTATTTTGAAACTCGCAAGATGTTTTGACCTAAAGTCATTTGAGAAAACTAAGATGAGTTTGAAGAAACCAGTTAGCAACGCCGCGGCTCTCCTTCGGTCGTCTGGACGACGGGAACGCCCGCACGCCGTCCGCATGCGCATCGGCCCGCGCGTGAGTTGACGCTCTGCACCAGACAGGAAGTGAACCCTGGTCCCCGGAAGGCTGCTTGCTTGCGTGTCTCGTCCGTCATGAAACCACCGTCCCGTCTCTTGACTGCCATTATCTCGCTGTCTCTGTCTCCTTCTCCTTCATGCCCCTTCCCTCACATGTCCCTCCTCAGGACCACCTGCCCGTCATCGAGCCCTTCTCCCCCCCAGACCTCACCCCCGAGTGCCCTGTCCGATCCTCATCTGTTGGCAGGTACACTCATGCACATAATCAATGTATATGTATATATGTATCTTTATGTGTTTTTATCTTTTGTATCTTATCCACATCATATATATATATATATTAAATGTCTTTTTTTTCTTTTCCTTTAACTAGAATTCCTCTCGCACTGCCCTTTTTAGTCTGATATTGTGTGTTTATATTCTTCTTTGTATACTGCTCTTGTTTGCATAAGCTATTGTCACTCTGGACATTTTGACATGAAATCCCAGCTGTGAATGATAAACATGATGTCTGCCTCCACAAATGATGCTGTCGTGTTCTCTGAGCTGTTTATGACTTTTAATCTTACTCTCTGTATTTACTCTAAATGTTTATGCTGACTGTGTCCGTCTCTCCAGTAAACAGAGGAAAGGTCCTCTTTCCCTCCAGGACTTCCGGCTGATTGCTGTGTTGGGCAGAGGACACTTTGGGAAGGTATTTTTAAATTTGTTATGAACGTTTTAAATTGGAAGACACAAAGTAACCGTGAGAAAAGGTTTACCACACAGATCAGTAACAGGAAGAAGTAAATGTAACCATTGAGCTAAATATCTGCACAACTCGGCTCATTTTGAGCGGCCACTGCACGAAGTGATTTCATCATAACGTCACAACGAGTAAACAGTCGGGATCATTTTCAAAAAGTTTTTTATCGCAACCTTCTTTTCTTTATAAAAAAAAAATTCTTCAACGTTTAATGCAAAAAACAATTGCTGCTGTCATGGAAGTTAAAAACTAATAAGGACACCCTTGTTTCATACATGTTGATTGTTTTCATTCTTAATTAAACACTTGCTGAAAGGGGTCGGATCTTTTTGTACAACGTCTCCTGAATTTGCATATCTAGAAGCCCACAGTTCACTTCGTAGACGTCGTGCACAAATGAACTTGAGTTGTTGCTGCGTGCGTTTGCCTCCAGGTGTTGTTGTCCGAGTACAAGAAGACGGGCACGATGTTTGCCATCAAAGCGCTGAAGAAAGGAGATATCGTTGCTCGGGATGAGGTGGAAAGGTGTGTGTGTGTGTGTTTCTTTTACTGTGCGTTTCTGTAATTGGTTGCTGTATGTATTTTGAATGCCTGGTTCTCTTGAATCGCCATGACTTCAGTTATTCTGGGGGATGAGTGTGCGTATCTCATCAACCCCAAAGTACCAACTCTTATTTTCTTTATTTCTTTCTTTTTTCTCCATTTTATTTTGCCTCTGCGTCCTCGTCTTCCTCCTCCTCTTCCGCCTCCTCCCTCCTCCTGCAGTCTAATGTGCGAGAAGCGCATCTTTGAGGTCGTGAACCTGTCGCACCATCCCTTCCTGGTCAACCTGTTTGCGTGCTTCCAGACTCCGGAGCACGTGTGTTTTGTTATGGAGTACACAGCAGGAGGCGACCTGATGATGCACATCCACACAAACGTCTTCACGGAGCCGCGAGCCGTGTATGTAACGTGTGCGTGTGTGTTTGAGGAGTAAATACTTAATGGAGTCCTGATGGCTGATAATCGAGCCTGTAAACTCACTCTGCATATCTTTTAAAGCCCCGATAGCCGGTGAGATGAATTTAATCATTTTCGGGGCTTTTCAAGTCTATGAATTCTTTAAATCTCAAAATATTCAGAGTTCATAACCACAGAAAATTTAAAATGATCTTAAGTTTGGATAATATCCACTTCATTTGTCTATATGAGACATTTGATATTTTCAATACATTTTGTTCCCCTTTTGAATAGAGAGGGATCTTTTTGTGGCCAGTGTAAACAGGACGAACACTAAGAGACTAAAAGAAAAAAGCCACTTTGACATTAAAGACATGGTAGTGAGAGGAGTGTGTCCATGTTTTGTTTTAGTTTTGTACTCTTTATGTAATTAACATTTTATCACAGTGTAGCAATAATGTTTCTTTGGTTTGACTTTAGGTTTTATGCGGCCTGCGTAGTTCTTGGACTTCAGTTCCTCCACGACCACAAGATTGTGTACAGGTGAGAGGAACCCCCACGACCCGGTTTCTTCACTTATCCATTCAAATCTGTTCAGCCCGATGGAGAAGCTTGACGAACATTAACTAATGTTAGCAGTTAGCTCTGAGCCGCACAGTCTCACTGAGCTGCCAGCATGAGTTTACGGAAGTCTTTTACACTCTTTTAAACTGTTCTCTCAGCTGTGCTCAGCTACATCTTCCATGTTCTTTCTCGTTCAGAGACCTCAAACTCGACAATCTGCTGCTAGACACCGACGGTTATGTGAAGATCGCTGACTTTGGACTGTGTAAAGAAGGTGGAGATCAATATTTCTCACAGATGGGCTCATTAAAAATAAAAGTAAAGATAACAATTCTATAAGCTTTCAGCCACAAAAAACGGTTTCACGTTTCTGCGTCGTGTTTGTAGGAATGGGCTTTGGGGACCGGACCAGTACCTTCTGTGGGACTCCAGAGTTCTTGGCCCCAGAGGTCCTAACGGATGCATCCTACACTCGGGCAGTAGACTGGTGGGGGCTGGGGGTCCTCATCTACGAAATGTTGGTGGGAGAGGTGAGATCAAGTACACTCTTGCATACACAAGGTTCTCTCTCTGGGGGGCCAGCTGAAGGACGCTTTGTCTGAGCTCTCAATACAAACTGGTTAGTTTACAGGGTTTAGAATTCATTCGGTGTCACGTTACCGCACTGTCCCTCGTTCAGATGTGACATGGGGAACTTGCATCGTAGATGTTACCAAAGCATGTCCACCTAAAATGCAGTTGGTAGATGCAGTAGAATATCAGATCGTGTCAATGATGTGCCAAGTTTATTTAGTTAATAAGTTGATATGTCAGTTGATGAATAGAAAGAATTTTATAGAATATTTATTTGAATCTGATAAATATTATTCATGTTAATATTTTGTAACCGGCCACTGGCCTCCTGCCATTTAGCAAAGCGGGTTGAGTAATTCCGTCTGTAAACACCATATCATACACAACACTGGCCAATAGCAAAGGTACATTGGTTTCAGATTGATGAATGGACAAGTAAATCATAACAATGTCAATATAATAATGAATGTTATTGCAAGTGCACTGAAGTCTTGATTTAGTCTTAGTTTATTTATACTCCTGTTCTCCTTTTTAATAACTTCGCTGGGTGTTTACTATCAATAACCACATGTGGACTCTGGTCAACTCAACACATTTATTTGTGAAATTCAAATCTGTAAAATGGATTGTATTGAATAAAGTGTGCATGTTTGTGTGTTGGTAGTCTCCATTCCCAGGAGATGATGAAGAGGAGGTGTTTGACAGCATTGTGAACGATGAAGTCCGCTATCCACGCTTCCTGTCCACTGAGGCTATCGGCATCATGAGGAGGGTAAGAAAACTCACACATGAATACCCAAAGACGCAATGTCTCCTTCTCTTGCTAAATTCATCACCCGAGAACACAACATGTATTATTATTATTACTATTATTAACGCGTGTGTGTGTGTTTTCATGAGCAGCTGTTAAGGAGGAACCCGGAGAGAAGACTTGGATCTGGTGAAAAGGATGCAGAAGAAGTGAAGAAGCAGCCATTTTTCAGAGTAAGTCAGTTTACTTGTCCTTCTTGTACACTAAAACCTGCCGATTCTGATTATTTCTCCATCTCTTTATCTCCGTCCTACTCCAGAACGTGGACTGGGAGGCGTTGCTGCAAAGGAAGGCGCCTCCTCCCTTCATCCCCTCCATCGTCGGCAAGGAAGACGTCAGCAACTTCGACGAGGAGTTCACCACCGAAGCGCCGGCGCTCACGCCGCCACGTGAGCGCCGCGTGCTCTCCCGCAAAGACCAGGACGGCTTCCGGGACTTTGACTACGTCTCTGACCTCTGCTAGTGGACCGGGGGCTCACGGACCCGAGAGGATTGAAAAGCCTCGAGGCGGTTTTCATCCGAGCGGAGCGACGGTCTCAACCGACTGTCCGCTGGCTGTGTGTCTGCTGTCGATTTTACACTGTGAATGAATGCGGAGAAACCAGAGGCAGTCGTTTTCGTGTCAGTACGTCTCTGTGTGTGTGTGTGCGTGTGCATGTGTGTGTCTGTGGGGTTTTAAAGATGGAGGACTGAGAAAATGAAAGCACGGCCGGAGAGCATGACGGGGTGAAATGTTGAAAAAACGAAGGCCCCCCCCCCCCCAATCATTGTACAACACACCAGGGACGTGTGTGTCTTTACAAACATTAGCCTTTAAAATGCCTCCTCGTCTTATGTGTCTGTGAATTCATGAGCAGCTGTGAGAGGAGATGTTAAATGTTTTGGGGGTGGGGGAGATGTTTCAAGGCCGCTCATACTAATGCCTTACATTTGTATTTGATCCACAGAAAAGTGTGTTGTTTGTTATTGTGTGGCCCTTTGTATCCAGCAGCAGGACGAGGGACCCGATGCAGGAAAACAGGAGCGTGGAAACGGTGACGTCACATTCCGAGTGAATTTGTACTCTAAGCTTTCCCAGCAGTCGGTGTTGATTATGACACAGATTATAAATTACCTATGGGGTAAAAAAAAAAACCACTTTCTTACTTATCTTTGGACCTTTAGAAACTACTTTTTTTAAATCTGTGCTGCTCTGATTTTAATTTGAGCCACAAGCGTTAAGTCCTGTTTTATGGCGGTCGCATTATTCGATGCCCACCACAGTCTTTGAATTGGATATCTGGGCGCGACACATAGTTTGATATAAAACAGGTGTAGCCGACACAGAATCACAAACATCAGCATAAAAGCGACATGGCAAGCAGGTTATGGTATTTTATCATTGGGAGGGGGAGAAAAAAACACTAAAGACGTGATGTAGGATTAACATTATGGTGTCTGATTGAGACGCGTTCATCTAGTTATCGTCATGCTTGGAGTTTTGTGAACATTAAGTAAGTAATTTCCCTCCAAGACACTTTTTCTATCTGACTTCAAACTCAACAAACGCTGGCTCTAATGTGTTTAAGTATCTGTTTTAAGGATTAAAGCACCAGCAGCTTCCATCACAGAGATGAATTTGTCTTTGTTTCAGCTGAAACGGATTGATGTGGTAGTTATTCAATCTGAGTGAAGTCCCAAACGGAGCTTGCTGCAGTGACGGCGGCTTTAGATCCCAGCGAAAAGTTATGTTGGCAATACATTTCTAATAGGACAATATCATTTGAAACCGGATGCTCAATGTTGGAAAATATGAGCCAGTAGAAATAAACTTCTGTCCGACTTCAACATCTGAGTGCAGGAGAGGTTTGTCGTCAAGCTGTATGTATGAGTGTGGATTTTACTTATCTTGTGTATGACAATACAAAACCCTGTGAGAGATGACTTATTTTATAAAGAAAACCTGGAGTGAATATTCTGTCTGTTGTCAGTGATTTTGGAGTGTTCATTCAAAACGAGGAACAGATTTCGTTTACCAGAAAGGCAAGTAAAAAAAGAATAAAAGTTTCATCTCGTTTTTTTTATTTTATGGAATAACAATCAAGAAAATTTCAACCCGTGTATGACGTTACATAATCAAGCATGAGCATCTTAAAAATGGATAAAGGACATCAGGTACGAGTAATAAGTAAATTATTAAATTATAACAGCTTAGTTCTGTCCACATTGAAGCTGCCTTGAAGGTTGTTGAGCCTTTGCTAACCGAGCATCGGGGTTAGCAATCCATCTGATGGCAATATTATTGTTATGCTATTAATAATTACAGAACACAGGGAGGAAAGGCTTGTTTTCTTTTTGTTAATAAGTAACTAGACTTGTGGGTAAACGAGATCATTGGAATATATATCTTATAAATGTGAGCTTTCACCAGAAAAATAAATATTTGAGAAAATGTTACTAAACCTTCTCGGGGCAGGAGTTAAGAGAAAGGATGTATAAAAATATATGGTTAAGATGTTTTTAATATGAAAACTGACACTATTCACATGTTCTTACGGTGACTTGCACAATACAAGGACTCTGAAACTGAAGCAGCTAAATGGAATGCAGCCTTTTCTTTGATTATATACATTTGTGCTTTGTCAAAATGTCTTCAGTAAAAAAAAGTGTATAATATAAAACAGAGGCAGCAAATTGTCACATTTTAAACACTAGAACCAGAGAGTTTTGGGCCAATTGTTAATTATCAAGTGATTAAATTGTTAATGATTGTCGAAATTGTTTCAGCTTTATTAGACTTCAGCTTTAACAAAACAAACTCAACTCCAGGTCTACTTACTCGCATTGTCCTGGAGCTTTAGACCGAAACACATGCTCTTCTTCAGCAAAAGGTCTTGGCTCAGTTGCCACTAAACTGCCAATGGGTAAACCTGAGATGATTTTAAGTTTTAACATCTGCAGACCATGAACCAACCTCATCTGCTCTTAATCTCATGATGCATACCTGCAAACTTGTCACCTTTCTGCTAAATTCGCCATTTTTAAATTAAAATAGGTCATCCACGTGAATGGTGTGCCGACTAAAAAAAAAGTCAGCTGCACATGCTGACCAATGGATTTCAACATGTGTATGAGCCCTGTCAAAAACAGAACTGACGACGACACTTTACTCGCCCGACTATTTGTGTTTAAATTGCGTCATACGCGTCGGTGAGGGGGCGTGGCTTATCTCCGTTGCGCTGCTCAGTGGAAAAATATTTTCGGCCACGGAATAATTAACCACTATTTCTACGTTATACTTCTTGTAGAAATCCCACACACGTCGTAACATCTAAAGCCCTGTTGCCTGAGTTTATAACATCACGTAGGCGCACACAGCTCCGTGAATGTCACACTGATTACGTGAATGACTTCCGCTTCCAGCGCCACTCGAGCAGCAGCAGCCAATTAGATTCACCAACGGAGGAGCAGCTCAACGCTGATTGGCTCTCACAACGCAGCATTGAAGTCTGTCCTCTCCCTCCCTTCTTCCGCTCTGCGCTCATCTCTACTTTTTTTATACTCTGCGTGTAAGGTGCTGTGTGTACTCTGTCTTCTCTGTCTTCTCTGTCTACTGTGTCTACTGTGTCTCCTTGATTGTGTCATTCCCTGCACCTGCCCTCAGCCACTCTCGTCTCGTTAATGTCTCATGTCGTACACCTGTTTCCATGTCGTACACCTGTTTTCCCCCCTATATATTGTGCCACTCTCTCCCTTGTCTGTTGCTGGCTTGTTGTCTTTTTTCCGTCGTCCTGTGTTTACCTGATCCTGCCTGTTTCGACCCTGCCTGCCTGCCCTGACCCCGGACTCCTCTGCCTGCCCCTTTTTGGACTTTGTTGGTTTTCGTGTGGGAGTTTTTGCCTCATTAAAGAGCGCCTTTTGTTAAATCTACACGGACTCCTCAAATTCCTCTGCGCATGAGCTCCTGCACCTGTGACGTAGCCGTGACAGAACAATCCAGCCAAATCGAGCTCAGCAGAAGACGACGCCATGTTCGCGCCTCTCCAGACACCAGGAGGGACACTGGACTCGAACTGCTCTCGGGCCAGCAAGATCGAACAATTTCTCAGCGGTCTGCTGACCTGGGAGGCTATGGTGGCGGACCTGTCACATAGTCGCGGTCCCGAGTCACAGCCCCTGCCTGTTCCCGCCGTCGCCGCCAAGCCCCAGCAGCCCGGCTACCCATCTGTCTACCAGCCCCCACCGTCCGGCAACCCGCCAGTCTATAAGGCCAAGTCTATGCAGCCGTACTACCCACCATTGGTCTTTCCACCATGGCAGCCCACAACGGGTCCCGCTGCAGCCTCCGTGCCACAGGTTCCGGCAGTACCCCCCGATCCCGTCTCCGTCCCTGCTGGTCCTACTTCCCCGAGTCCAGATTCCCCCCTGGCCGGCTTCACTTCCCCGTATCCCGTTGCCGTCCCGTCTGGCTCCAGTCCCCGGTGTTCCGTCGCCGGTTCCAGTCCCCGGTGTTCCGTCGCCGGTTCCAGTCCCCGGTGTTCCGTCGCCGGTTCCAGTCCCCGATGTTCCGGTCCCCGGTGTTCCGTCGCCGGTTCCAGTCCCCGATGTGCCGGTTCCATCCCCGATGTTCCGCCGCCGGTTCCAGTCCCCGATGTTCCGGTCCCCGGTGTTCCGCCTCCATCCCGCCCGGCCCCGGTTCTCCCCATCCCATCGCCGTCCCGGTTGGTCCCAGGTTCCCTCGCCTTCCTATCCAGTCCCTGTTCCCCGTGTCCCGTCCCATCCAGCCCCGGTTCCCCGTAACCGGTCCCATCCAGCCCCGGTTCCTTGTGAGCCGTCCCGTCTGGCTTCAGGTCCCCTTGGCTCATCGCCTGGTCCCAGTCCAACAGAGCTCCCATCCCCAGACCCCGGTACCCTTGAGACTTCCTCTCCTGAGCCCGGTCCCCTCGCTCCCCATTCCTGTCCTCCGGCCCGCCCTCCAGAGCGCATCCTTTCGCCTGATGGCCGTCCTCCGGCCCACCCCCCGGACTGTCTCGGCCATGGTCTTGAACCCTCCTCCGGCTCCCCTCCACCCACCCTTGTTGATCTCCTGGGACGTCTGGAATCCGTCCCTTGAGGGGGGGGTCCTGTAAGGTTCTGTGTGTACTCTGTCTACTGTGTCTTCTCTGTGTCTACTGTGTCTCCTTGATTGTGTCATTCCCTGCACCTGCCCTCAGCCACTCTCGTCTCGTTAATGTCTCATGTCATACACCTGTTTTCCCCCCTATATATTGTGCCACTCTTTCCCTTGTCTGTTGCTGGATTGTTGTCTTTTTTCCGTCGTCCTGTGTTTACCTGATCCTGCCTGTTTCGACCCTGCCTGCCTGCCCTGACCCCGGACTCCTCTGCCTGCCCCTTTTTGGACTTTGTTGGTTTTCGTTTCATTAAAGAGCGCCTTTTGTTAAATCTACACGGATTCCTCTGCTCTTGAGCTCCTGCACCTCGCTACCTGTGACGTAGCCGTGACACTGCGACTTATTGAGTGTCGTAATAATCGCGCTACACAACGAATCGATAATGAAATTCGTTGCCAATTATTTTAATAAGCGATGTGTTCATTGTTGCAGCCCTACAACTGATTGTAGTTTCTAGATGTTTCCTAAATTTAATTTATGTCAGTTGAATCTATGTTTTTGGGGGGTTCGTCTGGGTTTGATCACGTTTTATTTAAAGCATCCTCTTTTCACGGTATGACCTTTGACGTGCTTGCTTATTTGAAATTGTTCCTCTGTTTTGCATGTCGGTGTATTTTAATTTAATTACATTTATTGAATTAAAATTGTTTATATATATACACACACATATGTATATATATTTACACACCTATATTACTGGAAGATTCTCTGGCCGTGTAACCTTAAATTAGTTCATCCTTTTTTAAATACCTTGTTCTTTTGTATTTTGTGGCTTTTGAACTAATCAGCTAAAATAAGTATAATGCATTTTGCGCAACAGTTCACTTCACCCCATTCCTCCTGATGATGGCTCAGTTTATTCATTCCTCCACAGTAAGAGGGTCGTGTGTTCAATTCCCAGTTGGGGTGGCTCACAGTCCAAAGACATGCTCATGTTAATTGATCTCTAAATTTCCCATAGATGTGAGTGCAAATCGTTTTTAATACTTTATCCATTAAATATAAATATATTCAATTAGTAATTAAATTTTTAGGTTTTGTACTTTTGGTAGAGAAGAGAACTTGATGCAGTGTGAAAAGGAAAATTAATGTAGGTGCTGTGGGTTGAAGCGTGTGTTTGATGAACACGAGGTCCTGGGTTCAAGCCCCGGCAGTGACAAAACAAAACTTGAAACAAAACAATTGAAAATAATTTGAGAAGCGTTTCACAGTGGTGCCGTTCAACTCCCGCCAGTGCCTCAAGAATCGTATCCTGTAATTGAATTTTTAGGTTTTGTACTTTTGGTAGAAAAGAGAACTTGATGCAGTGTGAAAAGGAAACTTCATGTATGCCCTGTATGCCCCGGCAGTGACAAAAAATAAACTTGAAAACAAACAAAATGAAAAAATAATTATGTAATAAAAAGTAATTAAAAAGTTTAAAAATGTAAAGTCATAAAGAATGTAAAGTTATAAAAAATTATTAAAAAGTTACAAATAGTTAAAACGTTATAAAAAAGTTACAAAAAGTTCAAACGTTATAAAAAAGTTATAAAGTTATTAAAAATGTTTAAAAGTAAAAAAGTAACGAAAATGTAATAAAGTATTAAAAACCATTTGTACTCACATCTATGGGAAATTTAGAGATCAATTAACATGAGCATGTGTTTGGACTGTGGGAGCCACCCCAACCAGGAATTGAACCCCAGCACCACCGTGCAGCCATCCCAGTCTAACCTTAAAAACTCTAAATAAAAAAGTTAAAAAGTTATAAAAAAGATAAAAAGTAGTAAAAAAGTTATGAAAAGTTATTAAGTTACAAAAAGTTAAAAAGTTATAAAAAAGTAATAAAAAATGTTAAAAAGTTAAAAATAAATACAAATGTAATAAAGTATTAAAAACCATTCACACCTATGGGCAATTCAGAGATCAATTAACATGAGCAGTCTTTGGGAGGAAGCTGGAGAGGGAACTCACGCTGCCAAGGGGAGAACATGCAAACTCCACACAGAGGGACCGCCCCGACAGGGAATTGAACCCACAGCCCTCTAATACAAAAGTAATAAAAAGTACAAAAGTAATCAAAAAGTAATAATGTCATAAAAAGTAAAGAAAGTACAAAAGTAATGAGAATGTAATCAAAGTAAAAAAAGTAATTAAAAAGCTTAAAACATTAAAAAAGTACTAAAAAGTCATAAAAAATGTAAAGTTATAAAAAATTATTACAAAGTTATAAATAAGTTTAAAAGTTATAAAAAATCATTAAAAAGTAAAAAAGTACTAACAAATTATAAAATAAGTTTAAAAGTTATAAAAATTATTAAAAAGTATAAAAGTACCAAAAAGTTATTATACCTGAAAATGTCTGAAATTAGCTGAAATATTAAAAAGAAAGCTGAACATAGCTGAAATAAAACAAATTAAAGTTGAACATAGCTGAAAATAGCTGAAATAGGCTGAAAATAGGTTTAACATCTGAACATATCAAAAAGGGAAACTTCCTGCTGAAAATGTTGAAGCACAAACATGATCAAATCACCAAAATAGTAGAATCAATAGAGAGGAAAGATTCTGCCGAACGCGTCGATATGTTGGTTATTTTTGTGGCTTAAATGTGACCTGAGAAACTCTGTATCATAAACAAGAGTGTGTGTGAGATCCGCCTCTGATTATCCGCCCTAAAAAAAGTTAAAATGTCGTCAGGTTTTCAATGGAGATGACTGAGCAGAAAGGTGGACTTCCTCCCTCGTTAAGGCATCTCGAGAAAAATCTGGGAAACTGTTGGATTCCATAGTCACATGTCTACGACAAGCACAAGATTCTCTACTACTTTATCAAAAAAATAATGCCTAAAGAGTAAGAATTGTGGCCGTAGTGACGATATACAAAATTAATTTCCGCTTGATCCTGACGCAGCTGACGCGGCTGTCCCCGCGATGACGTCACAGCTCTAGACTTCCCCACACACCCATTGAAAACTCCAGGAGGAGCGGAAAAACACATACAACTAAAACGGGGACAGTTAAATAACTATAAGAGCTATCAAAAGAAGCTGAATTATAAAGTTATAGCTAACAATTTCGTTAACATTTTAAAGGTGAAATTGTTTCTTTAGCTGAATGTATACCGATATTGTAAGCTTTTAAAGTTGAACAAGTTTAAGCAGATTTGAAGATTTCCACCGTTGGATCCCATTCATTTTTTGTTTCATAAAAAAATTAATCATTTGAAAATTTGAAAAGATAAAAGATATTTGAAAATATACAGTAATAGGTGAAGGCTATGTGAACATAAAACAAATTAAATAGCTGAATTTGCTGAAAATATGAAGATGCTGTAAGCTTTTTAAAGTTGAAGATTTTCTCCATAGGATCTGATGAATTAAAAAGAACATAAAAGTATGTAAAGATACAAACATTTCTGAAAAGTTCTGAATTATGAAAGGTCATACCCATCTAGTCCTGAAGAAGCTGCATTTTTTAAATATTTGAATGGTTTAAATAACTGAATAATAAAGATTACAAGCATTCCAACTAATAAAAAAGACTGTAGTTATGAAAGCTTAAGGTTTCATCAAACAAGGTGGATGTGGTGTGGTGTTGAGATCATTTCAAGTGTCCAGATCGACTTCTGTGTTGAAGTCCTTTATTGGTTTGACTGAGCAAACTCGATTGCATGATGAGGACAGTGTGACATGGTTGAAAGCTCCAGAACGAGAAAGTAGACCTTGAGTATTTAGTCCACAACTAAAGCTGAATCTGCCTGGACTTGTGAAATGATCATCCTCAGACCCCGGCTTAATAATACCCCTCCTGAATGTCCTCGTGATGAATTGTTGAGTTCTGACTGTTTGTGTTTCGTGCGGTCACGTGACTCCAGCCTCAGAGCGCGAGCCGCTGGTCCACCCTGCCACAGAGGGGAGTCGAGAGCTCGGCTGTGAGCTACATGGTGCTCAGTTTTTCAAGATGTCGTCGCTGGAGCAGAGGCTGTCGCGGATCGAGGAGAAACTGAAGCAGGAAAATGAAGAATCTCGCCGGAGAATCGACCTCAACATCGACATGAGCCCGCAGCGATCACGCCCGAGGCCCAGTGAGTGTCCACCGGGGGTTACCGGGGAGTCGGTAACGGGCACAATAGCGGGGGAAAGCTCGGAGGGGCGGAGGGGCTCCTAGCTCCGACGTGCTAACCGTCTCTAGCTAACTACATAAACAAACACGGACTCCGCTCGCTCGCTCCGTTTCACCATCACATTACTGACCGAACGAGCGGTGTCCTCTCCAGAGGGAGTAAAGCAAGACGGACCCACTACAAATGGCGTGCTGTCATGAGGTGTCTCGCGGGCAGTCGCGTCCCGAAACCTGCTCCGTGTCTCTGTCCTGTCAAACGAGCTAACGAACTAGCAGCCGGAGTGATAGTCGGCTTCAGGCCCCGCGGTCCGTCTGCGCGTGAACCCCCTCGGAGGGACGTTCGTGCTCAGCTCAGCTGCAATTTCACCTCACTAATGAGCCGCTGGTCTGCGCGTGACTCCTGCGGCAAAGTCACCCCACACCCCCGCTGCCAGCTTTGACCCTTGAGAAAACAGCCGCTGGCTCGTGGGAGCTGTTGGATCCGGCTAACGCTCAGCACACGTTAACCAACGCGTCGGTTACGTTGCTGCATGAACGACCACGTCCCGATATCTGGTGGTTCGAGTCCAGCCGGCTGCTCACTTATTGTCGCGAAGCCCCTCGCGGGGTCCAGTCGCTGTGGAGTGAGTGTTGTGAAACGCCGGTGTGACACTGGGCCCTTGAGCCGCCTGGAGGAGAATCGTCTCCCCAGGCTGACAAATCCAGCTCGGGGGTCTGCAGCCTCGCTGCGAGACCGAGAGCTCGTTCTCATCTTCCCGGTGCGGCACGAGGACAGCCCTCTTCTCTCACCGGCCGTTCAGGGATCACTCTTTCCTGCAGGGCCGTTCACCACAAAACAGCTTATTTCCCTTTTCTGTTCAGGAACAAATAAAGAGAATAAAAGGAATAGCTGGTGCTATTCTATAATCCATCCATGCATGCATTTCCATCCGCTTATTCCGGGGTCGGGTCGTGGGGGCAGCAGACCCAGCCGGCTGACCCAGACTTCCCTCTCACCCGCAACAGCTCATCTGGGGGATCCCGAGGCGTTCACAGGCCAACCGGGAGATATAATCCCTCCAGTGTGTCCTGGGTCTTACCCAGGGTCTCCTCCCATTATTCTTTAATGTCCTAAATAATCTTGGGAGTAGCCCTCCTCTATTCATCACAGTGAACATGGCCACTGCGGTTTATTTTTGAACTGATGTGCGCCGCAGGGCTGCTCCAAATACTTATTAGGGCGCCAAATGTGCATTAATCTGAAGTTGTGAACTAAAGCTTCAACACAAAAAATAGCTACCTCTGTTTTGAGTAACGTTCACCAAACGCTCTAGTGCACCGCAGCTTAAGGAAATAACTGATCCTCCTTTTCTTAATTACAACACTATTTGTGTGACCTGCTTTTAAGGATTTAGTAGGAACCACTGGTTGCTGGTCAAAGCAACCAGTGGTCAGAAAGTATTTGAAAGACGCACTAGCGCTTTGTTGATTTTGGTCTTTTCAAAGGATTTATTGACGATGAGAAAAAGATGGAATGGAGATGGCACTTATCCTCTAATGTACACTACTTATATGTTACTGTTTTATTTCTGTGTGAAGAGAACAAGGGACTTATAAAGAAGAAAGTGGTGGTTTGTTTCTTCCCTATTTGTTATATGGTGGTGTGTGTGTGTGTGTGTGTGGTCCTCTCAGTAGAACAGTGCAGTAATATGCGTCTGTGTGTGTATATTCTTTCCCTCCGTCTAGTCATCGTGATCCAGCTCAGTCCTGCTCCAGCCCCTTCCCAGCGTGCAGGTATCATTCAATCCATCGCCCTCTGCCACTGCACCTCTTTCTCCCTCCCTCAACCCCCACCCACCTCCCAAAACCTGTCCCCCGTTTCTCCTCTCATCCCCACCTTCCTTTATCTTTGTATTTCTTTCAAAGAAAAATCCCATCAGAGATAAACACAGGCAGTTCCCTACATGTTCACGAGTTAGGTTTCCTTCCTTTGCTCACATATGTCTTTTTAACACTTTTATGCACGTTTCTTACATTCAGTTTAATTTGATACTATTAAAAAAAAAAGGTGTATTAACCACAATGTTGAACATGCCAGCGTAAACACTTGCACACACACATACTTTGTTTCTTATTCCTAATCTCACACCATTATCCGATATGTTTATTCCCGAGTAAGAACCCCCACTGACGGGTAGAAGTTAAACCCACGTCTGTCAAACCAGGCTTGATATTTAAGCCCATCTGTTATGTCGATCCTCCCCTCAAGTCACATCCTCTCTCCATCTTTCCATTCTGACTCCTCTCTCTCTCTTGTCAGTGTGTGTGTCGGTGCCAGTGGCATGGCAGTGTTGGTGTGCGTTGATGTTCACTGTGTGTGTGTCAGATGATTAACCTTCGTTTTGCTGGAGGTACAGAGTCATGGTGCATGCACGCTTTTACTGCACGACATAATGTTTTGGGTTGTGTTTTGTTGGACACGGCCTCTAATAATACAGCATCCCACTGGCCCGTCTGCAGGAGTGCTTTGAACACTCCGGACACTCTTTCTCCCTCCCTTTCGTTTGTGTGGCGACTGAGGACTTCCTGTTGGAGTCAGACAGACCGAATGTCCGACTTCCAGCTTAGTCTGTGCTGTGCAGTTTTGGCTGAATTTCTCCTCTCTTTCTCTCCGTCTGATGTCGTTTGCCTGTTATTCGTCCTTTGGCATCCCCCCTCCCTTTTTGCAGCAGCTCTGCGTGAGCTGAAGACGGTGCCTGCGAGAATCTGTGTGTTTGTGTGTCTCCCCGTCTCTCAGTCTGTCCTCACGTCCGTCGTCCATCTACAGCCAGCTGAACTATGGAGATGTGGCCTTTGCCAAAGACTGCCTGAGTCGTTCTTCCTCTCCACACTAACCCCTCCTCCTCTTCACTAACTGAATCTCCTCTTGCAGGATAATCCATCCACAGGTGACTCAGAAGAGCTGCCAGCCTTCTGCAAAACAAAAACTCTAATAATGTTAATGACAACAAAGATAACGGCCTCAACGTGTTTTGCAAACTGGTTCCGAACATTTAAAAGATTTATTTATTTTTTTATCCAGTGAAATTGTTAATAACTAGGTATACCTCTCCAGGGTTTTTCCTGGGTCAAAATGGGTCTTCGGTGCTCCCAAAAAAAAGAGTTGTCTCTCTATCCATTCGCACACCTCACACCTCACAGTTGCGTATTGATCAGACAACAAGACATGCTTATCAACTCGATTACTATTGATCAAAACAGAACGAGGGTTCGGCTGTAGCCTACTTGAAACATAGTATTGAGAACTAGAGATGCACCGATTAGGTTTTTTGGTGCCGATCACTGAAATCAGTACCTGCCGATCCGATAATACCGATCACGGTGTCGATTGAAGCATTCTATTTATTGTGTAGCATTATTGCCTAGGACTATGAGGAAATACATATATAAAGCACCTCAAACATTCAAGAAATTACAGATTTCTTTAAACATTTAGTACTTTTACTTTGAAAAATGTCCTAATTGATACATTAAAATTGATTGATTGCCAGTGATGGGGATTTCAGATATGTATGGAACACATCTGCATTATTCATTTCCTGGAACTCTTGGGGAAATACATTTACAGGACTTTTTTTAACATACAAAAGTCTGACTTATTTTTATAAACTCTTCCTTGGTACAGTAAAAATGTTTTAATGTTAGCATAATTTAAGCTAAATCTCAGAAACGATCTATAAAGATACAAAATCAGTTCATTGTTTACTTTTATATGTGAGTGTATGATTTGTCGACATCTTATTTTGAAAAACGGATGTTTTTTCAAGTGGTTCTTTCCGCTAACTTTGCAAAACCGGATGTTGTGTCACATAAATCCTTCCGCTAACTTTATCAAAACCCTCGCGCGCTCCCGATCGAATGCGTTTACCGTGAGCATCAGTCTATAGGGGCAGACATGTGAGAGTCGGCTGAGTTGACCCAGTGATTCAACTCGGGGGACGGGGACGCCGCTCGGTGCGTGAGGATCCCCTCGTGGACCTCTGACCTCTGCGGCCCTCGCCGGGCGCATCGTCTCCGTTGCGGTTCGCTGCGATTGAAACATCTCCGTTAGTTCTCGCTGATGTTACGTCATCTGATCGGCCAAGTTTGATCGGCCGTTTTGAGAACGCCGATCAAAACCGATAATGGGAATATCGGCCGATATGGTTTGGCGCCGATCAGATCGGTGCATCCCTAAAAAATACTATTGAGAACATATTCGCTGACATGCACGTGATGAACACAGTTTTTTTTTTTCCATCGCAGACTTTTTTTTGCCTTAGGCGCTCGGGATTTGTCATAGGCGTTCGGGAAAACGGCTTAGGCGCGCGCCCAAATTTTCTCTATGCAGGAAAAACCCTGCTCTCACATTTATCATTCTTAATGTGAGCATTTTCGTTGCGCGGCAGGTCGGTGCTAATGCCACTTTAGATTGTCGACCTGAAATTGTTCTCCATTTGAGAACGAGCCGGGGCTTGCTTGCACGTACACCCGGTTATTTCAAGGTCAGCTGAGTTTCAACATGTCCCTGAGTGCATGATGTCGACTTCTGGGTCGAGGCGCACGCTGCGACAGTCGGTTGAGAACGAGACTTACGACCGTCAGTGTTGTCCAGGGTCCTGAAGCCATCGTGGGATATCAAATAGGCTGAGTGGCTCTGTGTGGATAATGTTGGCTTCAATGTCAAACATTTGTACAACTTGGATTTTATTTTCATTGTTGCGGCCGTCGGTTCCCTCGGTTCTGATAACATTGTACTCGCCAAAATAAATCTCTAGCATTTGGAACCACGAAGAAGGAAATACAAGAAGTAAAAATATGATATAGTTAAAAGAACAAAGAAATACCCAGTTTAGCCATATGGTAATGGCTAAATGAATACCCAACCAGATAACATGTCCCAGATTGGCTCGCATTCTTTTCCCCATGAGACGTGTGAAGATTTCGGAAAGGAAATGCTCAGTCACAGAGCACATTGAGATGTGTTCAACACATGTAATGAAGCATAAATAATAACACATGATCCCCGTTTGATGCTTTAAACAGCTTTAAACCACTAAAGCGGTGGAGTCAGTGAATGCGTCGTCTTGCGAAACCCAGTCGTCTTACACCACGTGGCATGCTGGCCTCGGGCGAGAAACACACTGTGCCGTTCATTCTCCTCTCTGTTTCTAATGTGTCATGTCCCCCCCTCCCACCAGCCCTCCAGCTGCCACTGGCCAACGATGGAGGCGGCCGAACATCATCTACAGAGAGCTCGCCTCAGCACCAGCCGCACCCCAGCCGCCCGCGACACATGCTCACCCTGGCCACGCCTCCATACGGCCTGCAGAAGAGCTTAGAGAAGTATGTGGACCCGTCCTGATGTTCATCTGAGCATCAGCACTGAGGAGCTGTGTTCACGGTCAATTGTTATTGTGTTTCTGTGGCAGATGTAAACACCTCTTTTTGTTAAAAACAGGTATAAAGGATATAATGAAATGACTTACTGTTGTTGTGGGATAGTGAACAAATACATTATCCAAAGAATATTCAATTGATTTTTTTATTTAGAATTAATAAATTGTATTATTGTTTAAGTACATGGAATTAATATAATTAGTATTGTGACTCAATGAAACTCAGACCAGTGAAACGCAATCATGTGGTTTAAATTTTTTTTTTAATAAATCAAGTATGAATGTAAACATGGGGAGACAAAACAGTCACAGGGATCTTACATATATATATATATTTATTTATTTAGTATATATATATTTATTATATATACATATATTTTCACACTGAAACATACTTTGCATATCGTTTACGCTCCCTCACATTGTGTGTGTGTGTGTTTCGTGTCCACAGTGCAGAGATCGACCAGAAACTTCAGGAGATCATGAAACAGACAGGTTATCTGAAGATCGACGGTCAGGTGAGATGTGACACGTAACAACACATGTCAAGTTGCTCTCGTCTGGAAATGCGAGTGCCCTCCATGTGATGCATTACATGAGAGGTCACGGGTGTAGGGATATTTGATATTTGCCAAAGTCTTATGAATCGTATTCCTCTGTGCCGTGTATCTCTGTTGTGCAAAATCTATTAAAGACACCCACATGTGCACAGGGTGACGTGTTCCTTCAAGACCTCCAACATAGGCACTGTAGTTTATTTTGAATCAGTCCCACATACTCCGTCCTGCTGCTGTAAATACTCCCAACAGAGTTAAGTGTGTATTAATCCACAGCTGAAAATAGTCCCCAACAAATATACGTGCAACACCTGTTTGCGAGAAAATACAGTGCCTTGTCGGAAACTGCTGTTATATTTGTGAGTTGTGTTAAAAGATTCATATTTTCATCAAGGGCCGATGGATGAGGGGAAAGGAAACTATCTTTTAAACAGTTGTTTGTTCTCCTCAGTATTAAGAAATAATCTTTTTCACTATGATTAACAAGCAGCCAGTCTGTATTGTTAAAGTATCTCATGGTTAAAACCCCTTCAAAGCAAAACTTCCACCCCCCTGAAGGGTCTCTGAGGAGAGCAAAGGACAACAACACTATTCTCTCTTTGAGAATAAACGGCATATTATAAACAGATGTGTGTTGTTTTCATCTACCAATAATAAATAGTTCTTGACTGTGGGTTGAACCATTTAGTTTTTTCTCCCTCCAGCCTTCAGGCCCAGTACCACAATCGGTGCCAGTCAGGGTTTGAAGATGCTGAAGAAAATGGCTTGACTCATCATCGCTGATTGTTTTTATTAGCCCAGCGGGGTCTCTGCATCGAGCACTCGATGAGACGCCACTCGCAGCATCTGTCGTGCAATGATTTAATTTGAACAAAGCAGGGCGGAAAGGGTTGGGGGGGGGTTGGGGGGGCGATGCATCGTATGGCCAATGAGGGAGCAGCTTAATTACTCATCAAAACATGTGTTATTGATTGAGGGGGGTACTGTTGCATCACGAAGCAGAACATCCAAACTAGCCTCTCATCTATTTTTTTTTAAGCCCCAGTGTTTGTTTGCATAGAAACGACAAAAACAAAATGATCTTCATCATGATCCAAAGTCTCGCTCTGTCGTCTGCGTCTTGTCCGTCCGAAGCGGTATCCAGCGGAGGTGACGGACCTGATCAGCGAGGGGGAGATCGGCAGCGGAACCTGTGGGCAGGTCTTCAAAGTGCGATTCAAGAAGACCGGCCACATCATCGCTGTCAAAGTAGGAACTTGATGCATTAGTCAGCACATCCTTCGCTCTAACATGCCTACTGATAGGCCCACGAACATTTGATACGTTCATGACAAGCAAAGAGAACAAATGCACAGCTTAGGTTTAGATTTAATGGGCCATGTCATAAGTTTATTATTCACAGGATCCACATGGGGCAACATCTAGACATTGTTGGGACAGTTGGTTTGATACAGGTCACAAGCGGTACATAAGCCAGAGATAAGACGGCCCTAAACAATGATGAAACCTTAGTACCGAAATAATAACTTTTAGTTTGAAGCTGGGGCTGGTTACAGCGTCCAATCAGCGGAGGCTCTGTTCAGAACCGTGTCTTTCACAACATGTGCTTTGCTTCTGGTTTGGGAAGACATATTTAAATTAATTGACACCATCTTAGCATTCCTTGTAAGCTGCTATAGTGTTGGTGAGGAGTGTATTTAAGTTATTTGTGGATCATTTTGAGTGCCATAACTCTTCTTAAGATGAGCATTGTGGAACTATTGTCGTAAATTCTGTAAAATCAATTATATGTAGGAACACAGTGTATTATGTGTACTGTCTTGTCTTGAGGCTTATTTTCATAATGCAGCAAAGAATTTCCCCACAAAGACTTCAGTCAACAAGATCTATCTATAAATATATATCACTAGAAATAGATCTCTCTCTATGTGTGTATATATATATATATATATATACACACACACAGAAGCTCAACGCTAACCCTGGCTTAGCGCTCTGATTTCCTGTTCTCTAATTGTGACTAATTTATCAACACAGTGGCAGTAATAAGCCCACATAACGACCCTCCTATTTAAGAGATGACTTAATTGTAGCCGTTGGAGCTGTTTAACAACTAGGATGGTCCATCAGCTCACCAGAGGAGTCTTTGTTTTGTGATT
The DNA here is from genome assembly GCF_029220125.1 of Pseudoliparis swirei. Lineage (NCBI taxonomy): Eukaryota > Metazoa > Chordata > Actinopteri > Perciformes > Liparidae > Pseudoliparis > Pseudoliparis swirei. Next base: position 19,883,387 of record NC_079411.1, read on the forward strand.
TTCTAATGGCTTGTTTCTCTGTGTGTCACCAGCAAATGCGCCGCACAGGAAACAAGGATGAGAACAAGAGGATCCTGATGGACCTGGACGTGGTGCTGAAGAGTCATGACTGCCCGTACATCATCCAGTGCTACGGCGCCATAGTTACCAGCGTGGGTGTCCCCAAAATACATACACAGGCACTCTTTAAACAAACTGCAGCCTCTGGTTTAGTATTGCGCAATGCAGTGGGACTGCCTTTACTCTTACATGTCAGTAAACGCCACTGTGAGGCCTCCTGAACTGCTAAAAGATGGATGTGTATGTGTGTTGTATACGTGTGCAGACGGATGTATTCATCGCCATGGAGCTGATGGGAACCTGTGCTGAGAAGCTGAAGAAGAGAATCCAGGGCCCTATCCCAGAGCGAATCCTTGGAAAGATGACAGTGGCGGTTAGTGGCAGAAACACAAAAATGTGACACTGCTCACTGAACTTCTGTTCTCGTATTCTTACCGTGAGTTGTGTTTCCGCTCCAGATAGTGACGGCGTTGCTGTACCTGAAAGAGAAACACGGCGTCATCCACCGGGACGTCAAACCCTCCAACATCCTCCTGGACGCGAAGGGTCAGATCAAACTGTGCGACTTCGGCATCAGCGGACGCCTCGTCGACTCCAAGGCCAAGACCCGCAGCGCCGGCTGTGCTGCCTACATGGCGGTGAGTGGAAAGCATTCAAAAATGTGAACAGAAAAATGCTAAATAGACACTTGATCACTGTAACCAAGTGTTCCCTGGTCTCGTGTCCTTGCAGCCTGAGAGAATAGACCCGCCAGATCCCACCAAACCTGACTATGACATCCGGGCAGACGTGTGGAGCCTCGGCATCTCTCTGGTAAAACATTTTATGACTATGAAAGAATTGTACTTGCATGTGTCCATTTCCATGAATGTCAATATCACGGGAATATTTGCGCCGTAAGATGCAGAGGGAGCCGCTGAACAGTTGGTGTGTGTGATATTAGGTTGTAGTCTGACACGCACAGTGTAAATAGAGTCTGCTCTGAGGCACTGACCTCAGACCAGCGTTCACAATGACAAAGCATTATTTTTGAGGCTAGGGGGATGTGTCTCCTCATTTGAATTTGCAGTCGTAACATCATCCATTTACTTAAAAGCAGTGAACAGAGACATGAGTGGTATTCTGATGACTCACAGCAGACCTGAGATCAGCAGCCTCTTTGTTTGAGAAGAAAAATAACAGAACATGCACTGAACACAAATGGATGATTATGTAAATACTAATTATCTGTTATACTATTGCTCTGTATAGAATACATCCATGGGCCGTCCAGGGAGATGCGTGGCCCTATGCACTGTTCATTATCGCCTTTGTTGTCGCTGACGGTGGATGTTATTGGCTCCATGTGTCCTCCAGGTGGAGCTGGCCACGGGACAGTTTCCCTACAAGAACTGCAAGACAGACTTTGAGGTTCTGACCAAAGTTCTGCAGGAAGATCCTCCTCTGCTGCCCCTCGGCATGGGCTTCTCCCTCGACTTCCAGTCCTTCGTCAAAGACTGGTGAGTACGAATCTCCAGTCGGAGCTCCTCAGGTCATCAGGTGGGGGTATTCTGACTCCATATAGAAAAAGATCCCGGCGCTGTGCGCTACTTTGGACCTCTTCTCTGGAACAAACTGCCTGATGACCTGAGATCTGTCAAAACTGTTTCCACATTCCAGAGCAAACAGAGTTTTCTGGCTCCTCCTTTGCTGCTATATGCGTGTGCATGTTCGTAAAGGCATTTTGGATGGTGGGTGTCTTTTTAAATATGATGTATTCTAGTCTTGTGTTGCTGTCTGCACTTATCCCTGTCAAGAAATATTTTATGAACAAAGTTGCCGTGACTTCAAATGTATCGTTTAATGTTCACAGTCTCACAAAGGATCACAGAAAAAGGCCCAAATACCACCAGCTGCTGGTAAGAAACCCGTCACACTGAGCAACAAGCGTTCCGATGAGATTCGCCAGAATTACCCGAAGGTGAAATGTAACCAAACTGTCTCTCTCCCTCTGCATCTCCGTGTCTGTCTCCCTCACTCAGGAGCATAATTTCATCCGGCGGTACGAGGTGCTGGACGTGGACGTGGCCGGTTGGTTCCAGGCGGTGATGGATCGCACCGAGTCGCCTCGCAGCAGCCAGTGTTACAGCCACCAGCACCAGCTCCACTCGCTCTCCAGTAGGTAGCCCAGCCCAGCCCATGGCGAGCTTAGCCAGACGCTAGACTTCGCCAAGCCCAGAGTCGGTCTGTCCTCGTCTAGACTAGCGTCGGCAGCGAAGCCGGGACCTCGCCCCCGGCTGTCCATCTGTCCACGGACAGTCCTGAAGAGCCCACAGAGGAGAGGACTGATGGATGGATGACGCTGGCGGTTCTGTTAATCAGTGTGTTGGATCTGGACAGACAGACAAGGGGGGAGGGATGGAGGGGGAGAGAATAAGGTGCACACTGTAGTTAGCTTCATGCGTTTACACATGTTTCACGTCTCGTATCTCGTATGCGTTTCCACATTTCCTTCAGCCATCACTCGTTTGTCACCCACATTTCTGTCTCGAGCGTTGATCCGAGCCGGGGGATCAGTCAACAGAGTAGTCACTACACACTGGAACAAAGCATCGGCTACTATAGCGAACACGAATATCTGTCTTGTACATAAACGTTGAGGAGGACACAACCGTGTCCAGTACAATTCTGCCTCTTCAGGTGTTTCTACTATGACACATTCTCAGGCTGAATCTGCGTGCGTGTGCACACATGTGTGTATGGATAAATGTCAACACACAATAAGTGAGCTTATCTTTCCGAGCCGTTTATTCACTTTCACACTACACCCGTTAACACACACACACACACACCGTTATGTATTAATCTATTGGCTGTGCTTCATTTTTAACATGCAAAGGCAACTCATTAACTTTGAAATTAAATATGTAAGCAGCTGCACAATTGGAAAAAAACGGATGAAAAAAACGTTTTAAAAAATTAGTGTTCTCGCTTTGTAGAAAAGGAGCCGTTTACGGTTTTGTTTTTGTGTGTTCATACTAAAAGAGCTCGAGGGATTCTAAGAAGGGAAAAAAGATGCGTTAGAAAGGAGGAGAAGAAGATGAAGAAGAAGGGAGTTGTCATTTGGAAGTTCGAGGAGCCGTGTGAGAAAAGCGCGGTAGAGGCCGCAGCTAAAAATGGGAGCAGAGTGTTTGTTTTTCCTTGTAGCAGAGAATGGGAGCTTATCTTGTACAAAGAATAGACATGGAGTAGAGCTTACTGCCTGTGGAGCTTTTATTTCTATATTTGTCTAGAGATGTAGGCCTGCCTCAGACAACAAGAAACAGTCCTAAAGCCAGGTTGGTGTTTTCAGAACCTAGAGCGGGGGTCTCAAACTACGACGTCAGATCAAACACATGTTTTGAATTGACTTTCAAATCTGTCTGTTGTGTGTGTACCCTTTATAGTCTATTCGGCTTATTGTAAAGTAATTATTTACCTTTTCCAGGGCTGCAAGTTACAATCTCAATACCCTCCCCCAATCGTTAATCATCTCCTAGATATCTTTGTAATTAATCATTCAGTTGGAAACATTTTCAAGAGTCCAAGTGTTAATGTCTTTTGTAAAAAAAACTGCTGTCTTTTTAAGACAAAGAAAAGCAGAAAATCTTCAATCTTCTAAAATCAATGAATCTTTTCCCAATATTGCCTCGAATTCTAACCCTTTTAGTTTTAATCATGAAATCGTAAACTACCTACCACGAACTAAGACCAGCAGCGCGGTCATGTTAACGCAAATGTCTCTTTCAGAACCTGAAAAGAAAAGTTGACTCGGATCACAGACGGTTTCAACGGTTTATTTGTTCTTCTTTTGTTGTTAAGTGTGACAGTTTGCCCTGTGAGCGCGAAGGAGCATTAGCGTTGTGCAAAGAACTAGGAGAAAACAACCTGACCAGTGGTCATGTGACTTTTGAGACCCCTGAACTAGAGGATCATTAAAATACAAAACGAGTGCGTCCTGCTGCAATAACTGGGCACACGAAGCCGGCAATGTGTTTTGAAGTTGCGACGTGTCTCTGGAGACGGAGCAGCGTCCCGGTGCCTCCCCTCTTCACGGGCCTCAGCCAAAGCTGCTAGATGCGCAGACTCGAACCTCCCACGGCCGTCACACACCAAACCAAATCACTGCTAGACACGCAGGGAACTGAGAAAAGGCAACGGCGGAGAGAGGGAAGCCGTCGTCAAGAGAGCGAGAGATTCAGGAAGGTTGTCGAGATGGCAGAAAAGGATGAGTGGAAACGTGGAGAGAGAGTGAGAGAGAGGCGGATAGGAAGACAGGGAGGATAAAGAAAGTGGGATTGAAAGTTAAGGAAAAGTCTGGGACAAACATGAGTTTAAAGTCAGGACGCGAGTGAGTGAGCAAGGAAAGAGGAAACGGGGAAGGCAGCCCGAGTTTCACAGGACCGTGAAGCACAAGCGCCGCGGCCAGCTGGATATTTGTAAAAAGCTTTCGTGGTGTTGCACCAACCTACCAATTATGAGTTTAGCGAGTGAGCTAGCGCGTTGTCTTTATGTTTACTGTTTCTGTTTGAACAATGTTATTTCTTTACATTGCAACTGCTGCTACTTTGTATTGCTTTAGACGCTGCTGTCACTTTGTTTTCCCCCAAAGGACAAATACTTTCTAATTCTTTTTCTTCTTTTTTTCCCCTTCAAAGCCAAATAAGTGAAATAATGCAATGTCGACAAATGTTACCAAATACAGAGCAAGTCTAAAGAGAGCAAAAGCAAGTGAGAGATGGATTAGAAGAGAGAGAGGGGGGGGGGGGAGTGTAGGGCTGCAACTAATGATTATTTTGATAATCGATTAAGCGGTTGATTATTTTATCGATTAATCGGATAAAAAAACAAAAAAACTTTAATTTTCAACCCTTTATTCAAAACAGGGTTCGTACGGTCATGGAAAACCTGGAAAAGTCATGGAATTTTTAAATGGCTATTAGCAGGCCTAGAAAAGTAATTGAAAGAAATAAAATCCCAAAATATTTGGAAAAGTAATGCAAATTTGTTTTATTCAAATTTTAATTTACACGGTATATATACGGTATGCTTTGGAATTCTCATTGTTATTTTAAACACTACATCTTCTCACATTGTAACGTACAGACAGAGTTTTCACAAAATGTTTAATCATGGAAATTTGGTTTAAAGTCATGGAAAGGTCCTGGAGATCCACTGGTCACCATGGTGATGAACCGTCACAAACAGACTCACAGCTTTCCTCTCCTGAGCAGTGGTCCCCATGTGGCCCCGCCCCCCTGAACAATACCAGAGACGCGTTCCGATTTATTATTTTTTCACCTGGCCCGCTGCCGTTGAGATTGCAGTGAGACGCGGAAAAAATGTGAAGTGGTGCTCTTCGCAATAAAACATCTTTGATGGGACGTGTCGCGTCTCGGCCAATCAGCGTTCAGATGTCGACAGCGTTTGGGAAGTTAGGTTAGCTTGAATGTTAGTCTGCTATATCTGCTGCTGTCACGCTGCACGGTGTAGCGATACTAACAAAGTACCCGTACGATAAAAACGATGTGATTTAGCATATTTTAGTATCGATACTTCATTAAAAAGAGCGATCAGAGCGCACGCGCTGCTCCGCCGCTAAATGTTGTCTGCACGCGCAGCTCACAGCGTGGCGTGGCTTATCTCCGTTGCCTTTCTCCGTGGAAAAATATTTTCCGCTATCCGCGACGGAATAAATAACCACGTTTTCTACGTTATCCTCTTGTGGAAATGCCACACACGTCGTGACATGTAGCGCCCTGGTGTCTGGGGTCATAACGTCACCCGTAGGCGCACTTAGCTCCGTGAATGTCTCCGACTACGTGAATGACTTCCGCATCCAGCGCCACGTGAGCAGCAGCAGCCAATTAGATTCATCAACAGAGGAGCAGCTCAGCGCTGATTGGCTCTCACAACGCAGCGTTCCGTCTCTCACTCCGCTCTTGTTTCTCCTGCGCCGCTCTGCGCTCAATTCAACTTTGTTTATACTCCGTGACTTATTGAGCGCCGTAATAATCGCGCGACACAACGAATCGATAATGAAATTCGTTGCCAACTATTTTAATAATCGATTTTATCGATTCGTTGTTGCAGCCCTAAGTACAAGTACTAACTAACAAACTATAACCACGTCGCACCTCGTATGGAGCTCTACATACTGGAAGTAGTTCATCGTTTATATATCCTGACATCACACTGAACGCTACAGTGTCGATATGATTGGAGGGGAGTCTGTCTGTCCAGATGCTTTTTGTCTCAACCCTCCTTCACGCCGTCCATCCATCCGTCCGTCTGTCCACTGGTCGCCTGCAAGCTTGACAACCTGGACAGTCAACACCAAAGGTGTCCACAATTCAACAGAAATATGAAAGAGTGTTGTTGTTATTGTTGTGACTATTGTTATTGACCTTTTATTGTTGATTACTCTCAGCTACGATATATATGAAATCTGTCTATAGATAGTGGGTGGGGCGGGCGCTGCTCTGTGGCAGTGCCGTGTGTGTCATTACTGTACAATGGGAGAACACGGGAGGGGGAGGGGCCAAGCACGACAACCAGCTGGCTCATCCCTCCACTCCAGTGAATCTGCTCATTAGGGGCCTGTATCAGGAAGTAAATCCACCTCCGGCCGGCTGTCTGTGGCCCTCGCTGGGAACACGAGCGCCATGGGGTCACACAGCTGCTCATCAGCTGACTCCCTTTCCCAATCGAGTCCAAAGATGGCTTTCTTCTCGATACAGGCCCCTGAGCAGGCGTGGCTCCGTGAGCTCACTCTCACTACAGCGCTCCCCGTTCAGTCTCGGTACGCGTGTCTCGGGCTCACTTGTTTTTGAGTGTGTCGTAAAACTCATCTGTAAGTAAACCAAATATCATCTTCACTATGCAGTTATGCAATCTACGTCAGTTTGCGTCGATGGGGGTTTAAAAAAGTGACTTACAGATAAACCGGAGTCAGTGTTTTCCTGTTTAAGCCCCACCCACTCCCAGAGTGATGACACATCACCGCCTTCAGCTAGTTCAGAGAAGAGAGAGAGATATGTTTTGAATGAGCTGACACATATTTCAGGATTGTATTGGGGTTTGGGGAGCGACGTGGGGGTTTGTAGTTTTGGGGAGATACAGATCAATGCTGTAAAGTATATCAATTGCATGTTATTTGTCACAGTTGAAACTGCCATTGTTTTGTTTTCTGTTTGTTGTTTTCTTCCAAGACAACGGTGGGTCGGGGCAGGGATGCACAAAACTTTATCCTTATTTATAATTTTTAAACATATATATAGTTTGTTTGTTTTTGAATTATTGTTTACTTAGGAAAAGACACACTTTATTGCCTTTTTTAATGTTCTGTCAACTTTGCTATATATAGATATATATCTATATATAGATATTTTTCTTCCCTTTGGACCCATCACTCGTTGTGGAGGAGGAGCTGTATCAATAATGTGTGTGTGTGTGTGTGTGTGTGTATGTGCCAAAAGTCTTTATTGATGGTGATTATTATAATTAGCTTTTATTTTTGTTCATTGTTTTTTTTATTCTGATTACTGTCTTTATTATTATTGTTAATATTATTCAGGGCAAAGATGACACCAAATTGAACAAACAAATAAATGGGTGATTCCAGACGGCGCTGAGGACTGGACATTGTGGTCCGTCTTTCTGAAGGTTTTCTTTACTGGCGAGGTGGAACAATGGCTTTAGTCACCGTGCCGCTGTCGTGTCTGTCCACCTTCTTTACACCGCCACAAAAAGATAACCTCTGGACTGAAAGTCTAATAGTATTTTTCTATTATTATATGTTTTCCTTCCTTTTTGATCAGATATCTTGATCGATTTATGTTACCCCAGTTTGGGTTCAAAGTTCAAACATTTTGCTGTTATTTAATTTCTATTTTTCTTCTCATCCCTGCCCACTGCTTTTTGATCCTGTTTTTGATTCTATTTCATGAGTATTATTCTTTTGTTTTTTTATTCTTTCCGGTTTGTCTGATGCTGTATTAGGGAGCTGATTGGTCAAATACCACAGTTATTTGTTTTCCTAATGCTGAAACTGTTGTGACTGATGTTGCACTTGTGATGGGTTTTATTTAGTTTTTGTTTTGCGTTGCAGATTTGAGATTGTTGTGCAGAGGGGAGAATATTGAGTGTTTTCCTTATTTCCTTTAAGCCACAGCAGTTATTTTATCAATCATAGATCTGTGACACGGAGCAAGAAAAATGATTTAACAGTGTATTTTTTTCACTGATATTTATTTATTGGTCATTTGTATGTTTGTTTTCGTTTGTTTTTATTATGGTTTCATGTGAATTGCTTTTCGTGGGGGGCAAACAGGACTTGACGCAGAGGAGCAGCCTCTCATTGGAGTTTTACATTGTGTAGAGAAAGCAAAATATTGTATCCAGCCATCACACTAATGTTCAGTCTATATAATAACGGATCGACAGGGCGAAATAGAAACCTACAGCACAGTAAGGTGCACTGTTTCTGTCTTTACTGTGTCTGTCAGACTTGTTTTGCTTACTGTTTACTCTCAGAAGGCCCCAACAAACAAACTGCTCATGGTTCGATGCAGCCACGGCATGATAGTGCTTTGCTAAAACTCACAGTTGTATTGTATGTAACTTGTATGTTTTTTAATCTGAATGCCACAAAGCAGACTAGATGTGTTTGTTTTTTTAGTTGAAGGTATTCCATCTGATGATAACTCCTATGATAGTGGCCTGACTGGCTTGTTATTAACCTGCACGCTCTGTTAGCGAGGTGGGACACGCCTGCTTTGAAACATCATTGAATCTTGTTGCTTGTTTTATTTAATTTTTTTAAAGAAATGCAATCTTGATTGCATGATTTTACTATTTTGCAGGGTGGGGGAAGGATTTGACGTTAGTCTCCGCTGTTGCAGTTCAAAAGCTTCTCGTATGTACGACATCATGGATTTATTGTCTGACGGTTGTATCGATCGACACAGCTCGACTGCCTTTTTTGTTTCCTCTTTTTGTTTTGTGTTTTGGCTGTATTGTACCCCCCTTCCCCCAGCCTCATTTCAAACAGAATAAATGCCATTATATTGTGAATACCTCAGGATTTTTTTGGAGAAAAAAAATGATAAAACCCTTAAAAATCAAATAAATAAAAACTCATAAAAAGTTAACGTGTCATGGTGGCTTTTTCTTCTTTCTTTCCTATCAAGAGGGTTTCATTACGTTTTGAAACGGTAATCACGTGTATAGACATGTAGGAGGATTCTGACTTGTGGATTCACATTACATTAAGTGGTTTACAGGCTGTATAACACTCATTACAAATAAACTGATGTAAACTTGACTTTTTAATATTCTCGATTTCCTGTTTTTGTTTTCCACCAGTCTACGATTAACAAATGTCATTACAGGCGTTTCTAAAACGGTGAACATGCAGCAGACATAATCTCCAAATGTGGATCGCTCTTCAGCTTGTAATGTAAAGCTTCGTCTACTGCAGGGTGCCCTGTTCATTCAGAGACTGATGACTCAAGAGTGCCGTCGCTGTGTCATTTATCACACACACACCAACACAGGCAAAGGAAAATAGTGAGACATCTTCTGTCACTTTCAAATGAAGCCCACGGTATATTAGTGGAGAAGCAGTTGTGATCCATGGACTGGATTTGGACGGGTGTTGTCCCCGTTCCTCTAAAAATAACATTAACTCAAAGTCGGTCCCATCTGCCTTCTAGACGCCAAACACAAGCAGGCCGATGTGCTCAAACACGTCAGAATAAACTCTCATGCAGTCCTCCTCTCACAGTCCTCTGCCTCTCTTCCTGTTACGGCCTCTGCACTTTCCCCGCTCAGTGAAATTCACCACAATTACCAGCCTGACATGACTCAACTCGACTCGACTCTGCTGCTTCTCCTCTAAAAGCTTGCTCAACAACAGATGATACACGTTTGAAGCACTTTTAAAAATGTTGTCTATCTTTTAATGGTATCCACACTTGGTGTTTATTATACAGAAAAGTATTCTTACACGTAGGCCATTATGTGGTGTGTGTGCGTGTGACTGATTCGGTCCTGAGGTGAGCAGCAGGAAGCAGCCTTGCATGTGAGGTGGTGTAAGAAAAGTCTGCCCTGTGGCTGCAGAAATGAACGTACAGGATGAATAAATAGATAGATAGATAGATATATACTTTATTAATCCCCAAGGGGAAATTTGTCGTCACAGTAGCAGCACCAATAAACTAAACACACAAGAATAAAAAATAAAATATAAAAAACAGGGATGAAAGATATAGGAGTATACAAAGTAAAATATAATATAAATAGACACTTGGTTTGAACGGTGTACGTGTTTAAAAACCACAATGCAGCCCGATAAGGCAGAAAGATGTACACTGAATTGCTATTTGCATAATGGAAGCAAAACTCTTCCTCAGTGGTGACTGCTGAATTTAGATAAAGAGCTGAATAAGAAAATGTCAGTAATATTTAAATATTCAGAAACACTTGTACTAACTGTACATAATATAGGAGAGGCAGGAGGCTTTTGTATCTGAAGCAGGATGGACGGAGGCTGAAAAATGAACAGTTAAAGGATCTCGTTCTGCCTCAAAACAATACCTGCAAGCGCTATTGCTTATTTATTTGTGTGTGTGTGTGTGTGTGTGTGTGTCTGTCTCGTTCATGCTGCCACATGCTGCCCCTACATTTCTATCAGTTCGTCTTTGATGTGTGACAGATCTGATAGGGCAGGCGGACTAAGGTTTGGGCTAATGACAGGGTTTGAGAAGAATCTTTACACCAACACTGCAAAAACACAATAGGCCACGCCTCCCTCCACCTCTCTGCTCTTTCTGCAGATCTTACTCCCTCTGTGTCTCCTCGCTGTGACCATATATGGTAGGAAATTAAACCAAAAGCTCATTGGTGGATGGGAGACAAAGTGCAGGTAGATATGACCTCTTGTTTGGGGTGTGTTAAGATTATGACATTTTTTCCTTTTCTTTATTTATGTTATGCAAGTTACGCTTTTTTGATTTTGTTTTTACAAAAAGAAAATACCAGAAGTACAAAGTTGACCTGTGAACTTTACTGTATTTAACTGACATTGGACCCACAACCGTGTCTCTAAAACCATTTAGACATAAATATATACTATATATATACTCTTCCATGTCGGTTTGCCCTCTTAACATTTGTTTCCTCTCTCCACAGCCAGTTTTCTGCTTTGTGTCATATTTCGAGCAGTGCCACACCCCTGCTCCTGTTGCAGGTACAGACAGGGCTCTGCATTCCTACACACTAACACACGAACACACAAACACACTCTCAACGCTTTCTGCCCAGATGCTTTTTACTCTTTTTCAATAAAGTAAACATATAAACACTTAACCCATGTACAGTTAGCGTGGTGATGGCCTGTTCCAATTGTTAGGTGAACTTTTTTTTTTTTGCATTTAAAAAAAGTGTAGTCTAAACTTCAGACCAGGTGTCCAGATATATCAGAGAGAAAAAATAGTATATTTAGAAATATTTGTAAATCCATCTGCATATATATTTATTCAGAATAGTGCTGCGGCTAATTGCTATTGAATACATAAATAAAAGTATCATTAACTGAAAGAAATGTATTTGCACGTCCAAAGAGCCATAATTCAGTCTTCATATTGCTTATTTGATTGTGTGAGTAATTTGTGGTTGATAAATAACCGAAATGATTTACCGATTATCAGAAGTGTAGCTGCTTGATGTAGACTAAAGGATTAGTTGACCACTTGTTTCAGTCGCAATCCTGAATGTATTTCTTTCCTCTGCATATTGTACAATCATTAACCCCGTGCTGCCTTCAGAACATCCAGGACACATCTAACGTGAGAAGAACATTTCCTCGACGATCACCAAGCTGATACAGTTTTTCTATTTAATAAATGTATCCGAATGAATAAATCACAAATGCACAACTTTACCCCATCTTGAGCCGTTTAGTTTGCAAAGCGGCACCCGAGCCAAGAAAACAACGCATCTACTTTTTTGTTTTTTAGATACTTCTCAGCCACAACTCATAACTCCGGGTTTTCGCGTCGAGCTCCTGAACGCATCACAAACGGGCGGAGCGTTTCAATTTACCTGGGAAAACTAAACTGGGCGGATTAAAGGTGCAGCACGTCCGTCCTCGCTGAGCCACGCCTGAGCAGCTGGACCACATGAGAGCGGAGCGACGTGTCAGAAGACAGGCGTCTTCTTTTTAGTGGGGAAAGTGTCGTCGAGCCGGACTTTGCTGCTGCCAACACGGACAGGAACAGACGACTCGAGCTCACACTCGGTGCCCGCCGTTGAAAAACAGGTGTGTTTTCATTATTCTTAATTTTATTGCGCGCTGGGTGGTGTTAATAACTGTCGTGTTCAGCAGGTGGGCCTTCCTGTGAGCCACTACTGTAGTAGTGCACTTACATGTTTAGCAGCATGAACAGTTTTATGTGAACAGGGAAACAAAATAGATTTAAAGTTTGAGAAAGGGGAGTTGAAATATGTTCGTTTTGCTCAAAATGCCCACTTGTTTTTATCAGCCGAGGCATTTATACCTGCGCATGCTCAGTTGTCACCTGGTTGTCTGTGAGCATGTATTTGTATTTTATGTTGGTCATTGGGCTTTTCAAACCTCTCTGTGGTGCTTTAGCTGAGTCAAGGCTGTTGTGACATATGAACCCACAGCTGACTAAGTCGCTTTTCTTTCTAAAGATTGCAGGAGGAACGAGCCCCAGTATGATCAATAACATCAACTTCATAGGGAGTTACAATGTCAACATCACTTTCCACACAAAAACCGGGTTGCTGAACGCCGTTTAGTTGAGTTAGGGTGAAATAAATGCTGTTTTTGTTTCGCCTGTATAAATACGCAACTTTTTAATCTTAAAATGTAGGAGTGGTTTAATTTGTTTTTAAAAGGAAATGCTGCTAATCATGTGGGCATTGGCTCGATCCAACTTGACAGGAAAAACAGGCTGTTAAATGAAAATTATATTTTTTCATCTCGGGTATTCACGGTTTAGGCTTGAGCTTTCATCAGTCATGTTTATTTAGTTGGTCAGGTGAGTCCTGAGTTATATTTTTAATAAAACTTGAGTGCACACACTGCTGCTGCTTGTCTCCCCTCAGGATACAAATTTGACACGCAGTCACAAAAGAGGACTTTGCTTTGTGTTGATGCTGAGGAGTTATGTTTGCCGAGACTGCTTCAGTTGGGGCCAAATTTCTACTCGTGACTACTGAAAATAGTTTGCAGTTTAAAAATCTAGGCTTCCCCTTTTTTTTTGCCAGGAAATGAGACTGCTCTGCCGCAATTACCCACTTCTGCTCTTGTCACTTAAAAAATAAATTAAAAAAATACAGACATTTTGTTGCTCTGAAACCTTTGCCGCAACTTGTTTCCCACCTGTTTCACATCTTCAGCTTGCACACAGAGCTTCCGATGTACTTGTCGATTTTAAGAACCAGCCCCTCGCTCACTTCGACTAACCCCCTAATGGGTCAGTGCCACAATGTCGTCACCTCATCGGCATGGGGACCGGCAGCCGGGATGCAGATGGCCTTGCTCGTGCCCGGCTCACTGTTGGGTGAGCGCCATGGAAGCCCAGCTAAAGCAGGGATTGACTTGCAGCCTAGAACGGGACAGAGCCGGAGACTGAAGACGCTGTTGAAACCGTGCTCGATGAGATCACAGGAGAGACGGATTAAACGGTGCCCACGTTGAGACAATCGGGAGTGTCGACGTTAACCGAGCGATGCTGTCTCCAGACATGGTTCAATTGTCTTGGCGAGAAACCCTCCCAGTCAGACGCTAGGGCTGAGGTCGAGGATGCGGTGGATCCTCTGAATGACAAGGATCGACACCGAAGCGCGGACGTGAAGATTGAATCGGTTCATCTCGTCATCGTGAACCTCAGACTGTGCAGAGGTAGAGTTTGTGCAACTTCCTGAGGAAGTTGGCCCACGGAGAGCTTTAACGGTGAAGCCGCATGCATGTGAATGTCACACGTCTTCTGTGTGGGCTTCATGTGCTCATGGTTTTGTGTTTTCAATATTGATGATGCATTCAGGACCTGGTTCCCTGACAGCAGATACGAGAATGCTCTTAGTGTTGTCTGACCTTTGCGGCAGGTTTTGATTTTGGTGCTGCGTGAAACCATAAGAAACGAGACTGTTCCTGGTCCTCCTCCCCCACGGACGTTGAAGAGTCTGAGCACATAATTAACTTAAGAGAGACACGATTGACACCTTGCGCCCTGATCCCTTTATCCCTCGCTCTATAAACACACACACACGTATACACACACACGTGCTCAGATGTATTGTCGTCATCCATCCTCGACCTGAGAGGAGGTAGCTGCTCTAAACTGGTCATATAAACATTTATAGTTGTATGAATAATATCAACTTTTAATTGACAAGAGAAAAGTCTTTCCTAGGCACCCTGGTGAATAGTTTAGCACATTTTTGGGGCATTAAAAGTAATTTGGGTGGAGTTTTTCTTATCTAAACCGAGGGTCTAAGTTTGTTTGGCCTGGACATACTGTAGTTTATTCTAGACATTGTAAAGTCGACAGTTTACCTATTTTACAGGGTGTGGCCGGTGAAGAACAACATTGCCGTCTGTGTCCAGACTTGCTCCTGACATTCCTCCCTTGCCTCCCTCCTGGAGTCTAAAGTATCCCTCCACCAAACTCCTCCACCCACTTCCACAACTCTCACTGCAGGAGGCTTTAAATGCTCAGAGCCAGCCTCTCTCTCCTGATGCCAAATATGTAATATCTGCACAGTGACTCGAGAGAGAGAGAGGGTTGTGGATAATGAGACGTGAAAAAGCAGTCAAGCATTTGTGGAATTCTGTGTTTAATGATCTGGTGAGGAAGGAATGTGGCTCAGACAGGTAACAAAGGATGGAAGGGTCAAATTGTGGAGCGTGAGACTCGCTAAAGAGTTCAGGTGATCAGCTATTATGTTTCCATTAAATATTTGTCTTTCAACACCTCTGTTCAAATAGGTGTAAAGTGTTAGTGAAAGCATAAAGCCCAATAATAAAAGCTTTATGTGCAACAATGATGCCTGAGTTGTGACCATGTAAATTTATTAGTATGTTTTTGCAACATTTTGTTGGTTTAGGACCATAAAACATTGTAGGAAAACAACATTCAACACAAGTCATTTGTGTTGAGGCTTGTTGTCCACGCCCATAAGAGTATTTGGAATAAATTACTACAAAGTAAAGTAGAGTGCCAAATCTGGAAAATGGCACTTAATTACTTCGACACACAAACGCCTTCTGGCAATGCCGACTGATTCTGAACCAACATCCTACATCGCAATGCTGGTTGACTGAGGTGGAAGCGCTGTAATGTCCATGTTTTTATGCATTGATTAATTATGTTGGTGATTAAGCAAAGAAACTGTCTAACAAAGAATGCAAAATGGTAGAGCATCTCATTTTGAAATGGCCCACTGAAGGATGTCAACTCCTTCATACTGAAATATTTAGTTCATATGCTGAAGCCATCTCCACTAAAACAATAATCCCAGTGAAGTATCAATTTAACCTTTTTTGATTCCAGTTCTCCTCCTCAGGTCAGCTCTACAAAAATGGCTTCATAGTTTAAAATGTTCTCTTTCTCTTTCGTAAAGCTACCATGGCGGACGCGGACCAGTTCCTGTATGGGGACCGCAGCGGGTCGAGTGCCCCTCTGGCCCAGGCCGACTGGGCCACCAAGAAGCTGGTGTGGGTCCCCTCTGAGAAGCTGGGCTTCGAGGCCGGCTCTGTCAAGGAGGAGCAGGGAGAGGAGTGCGTGGTGGAGCTGAATGACTCGGGCAAGAAGGTGAAAGTGGAGAATTTCTCTTCCAGTCTAAATTTGTTTGTTTTAAGTTGTTGACCAAGTAAAGAACCCTTATTTTCATTTGAAAATGTACTTCTAACAAATTGTTCTGCGATTGTAGTCTGGTTCAGGACGTCCTTCTGACGGGGGTCTTGTCTCTGTAAATCTCAGGTGAAGGTCAGCAAGGATGACATCCAGAAGATGAACCCACCCAAGTTCAGCAAGGTGGAGGACATGGCGGAGCTCACCTGCCTGAACGAGGCCTCGGTGCTGCACAACCTCAAGGAGAGATACTACTCCGGACTCATCTATGTGAGTTCGGCTTAACACGCATGTTTGTGTATATTCTCATGTAACTGGCCTCCTTAAGGGCAGATGTTTATTGAAGTGGTCGGTTGCGTTAACACTCCTCTCTGACCGCCACTATCTTCTGTCTTACCCAGACGTATTCTGGTCTCTTCTGTGTGGTGGTCAACCCGTACAAGTACCTGCCCATCTACTCCGAGGACATAGTGAACATGTACAAGGGCAAGAAGAGACACGAGATGCCCCCTCACATCTACGCCATCACAGACACGGCCTACAGGAGCATGATGCAGGGTACCACAGTTGCATTTGTTAAAAGTTAAGCGGTGTGTCAGCTCTAGTATAAATGAGCCCAGAGTGCCTCTTTGACCCTCAGGCAAAAACACAAAGATTTTAAATTCAAAATGATGAAAACAAAGAAAACAAACCTTCACATTTGAGTAGCTGGATATAGACGCTCTTCATCGATGTATTCATCAACCAATCATTTCAGCCCAGCATGGCTCGCACACCGCAGAAACTGTTAAACAATCGCATGTTCTATTATTACTGGGCGTCACTTGTGTGTTTTGTCTGTGATGTCATGACTTTTTCCTCTGTCTCTTCCTCTCAGATCGTGAGGACCAGTCCATCCTCTGCACGTAGGTCCTCCTTTGTATCTTCACAATAACTTTTTTCCTTTTGTTCCTTTTTGGCACCGATTCATACAGATGCCTGTTGGTTGTAGGATCACGCTTGAATTTTTTTGTCCTTTACGACTCAGATTCAGTGTAATTGAGCTAAATTTTTCTTAAAACAAAAATCCTCATCCTGAGCATAGTTTAGTTGCTTTTCATTACGTCGTATGATTATTCGCAGATTCAATTTGCCATTTTATCATTGAATTGTAGATGTGGAAGTTATCAGGCTTTTATAAGCACTTGCTGCTTTTCTCACCAGTGTTTGGTTAAAATATATATTTTCATAGTTTGTTCTTGACCTTGGAAGCAGTTGTTTTGTAATTGTGCAGGCGATGAGAAATATAACCGCTCAACCTGAGTTGTATTTATTCTTGTGTACTGTCGCTTTTTTATGCCTGACCTGGATGCACAGACTTCTCTACTTTGATACATATTGTGTGTTGTACATCTTTCTTTCTCTGCAGTGGGGAATCGGGAGCAGGAAAAACTGAAAATACCAAGAAAGTCATTCAGTATCTTGCCCACGTTGCCTCATCTTTCAAGTCCAAGAAAGACCAGGTCAGTAAGAACTTTTTTTCATTTTTTTCACTCGTCTCTTCCTGATTCTCTCCTGATGGTTAATCTGAAGGTTTTGAAAGACCTGGATGGAACCCCCCCCCCCCCCTTTTTGTTCTCTCCCTGGTCTTCCACTGATATCAGTGTGGTACCATCTCTATGAAGCAGTCTAGTGACTACTGTGCATTCCTCTTCAGGCCTCGACGTGCCTGCCTCACCTCTCGGTGTAAAAGTGAGACACACGTGAATGTGTCTGCTTGCACACGTATTCTTTATATCTGGGTTGTTTCGCAAGAAACTTTTGAATCACTACTTCATGGTACATCAGGCGACAGCAGGTTTCCTCTGCAGATATGTAATGTTTTTGCTGAAGTTGGTATCAAATGTGTTGAACTCTGTCCTTTTTCACCTCTTCCACAGGGCAATGCAGTTTTATCACATGTGAGTTCATCTCTCTGGCTCCATACGCATGGTGGCTGACTCTTTATGCACTTCTCTACTAACGGGAAATGTTGTATTGTCTTTATCTGGCTTTTAGAGGAAATGCATAAAAATAATACTTTAATTTAGCCCACTACACTCCAAATAAATGAGAACTATTCCTTTAAACACGGACAATGCACAAATAACCATTTCGTTTCTAAATATTGTATAATAAATAAGAGATGTAATGTCCTAGGTTTTTGCACATTGTTATTTCCCCCCCATAATTCCTGGGCAGGTAGCCTACATGGGATATTTCTGCAGTTGCTTAGCTTCGTTTAGCTCGCATCCTGGAAACGTAGGAAATGCCTAGGCCCTAAATCACAACCTCACATTTAAAGCTTTGGGTTTTGTGCTGTTGCCGTTTGACGGAAGCAGGCTAGCAATTCTCCCGTTTTCAGTGTTTATGCTAAGCTAACTAGCTTTTGGCTTTCGCTTCATATTTAGCCTACGGGTTTGAAAGTGGTATCAATATTGTCATCGAACTCCTCATAAGCTTTAGGTAAGAGATCAACAGTTTGTTGTAAAATTTTAAAATAAGTTTTCCATCCATTATAAATAGTCTGCTCTGGGTTTAGAGGATAAAGGGACGACCCAACAGTAGATCAGTAACCTTATCTGATGTCTGTCCCAAATGCTGGAATACACCTCGCTGTGTGTGTGCGCGCCTGTAGTTTTTAAAGCCGTATTGGCTGAAAGTGTCCCAGTATTATTCTCAGTCTGGTTGCTCCAGATTTGATCAAATGTGTATTGGTTTGTACCCTTTAATGTTGTTTTGGTGCTCTCCTGCATCTCTTTTTGGGGATCTTGGCTAACCGGTTTGTTTGTGCCTGCATGGACGGGGATGGTTTTACAGGAGTCTTTTGTTTAAGTGGGCTTGCTGCTATGTGTGTTGGAATGTGCAGGAGTCAGTATTTGCTTGTGGTTGATTTTGCAAAGACATCCCTGGAGATAGTTCTTTTTCAAACGCGGCCTGGATTGTTTGTTTTTAGAAGACATTGAAGGCTGCAAGTAAATGCACGATTTTTAAGCTGCGCTTGCCTGACTAATATGCAGCTTGGAGTTGAGATGAATAAGTTACTGCTGTCTATAGTTTCTGAGACTGTGTCCTTTCTTTCAGGGGGAACTAGAGAAACAGCTGCTGCAAGCAAACCCCATCCTGGAGGCCTTCGGCAACGCGAAGACCGTCAAGAACGACAACTCTTCAAGATTTGTAAGAAGATGATTACCAAGTCCCTGAGAACTTATTTGCTTTTCTAAATATCATAACGTGCATGTCTCATAAGCACCAATCTAAATAATCGGCAATAGATTTGTTGGCTTTCAGTGAGAAGAGACAACATATACACAAATCTTTGAAACTCGGGCAAATGATTGTGTGCTCATGTAGAGCTCCGTCCCTCAGAGTTGGAAGCTGACTATGAAAAAGGGCTCAATTTTTAAATGTTTTACCTTGTTTGATTTGTTTTCTTTCGTAGGGAAAATTCATCAGGATCAACTTTGATGTCAACGGATACATCGTTGGGGCCAACATTGAAACATGTATCCTTTAAAAAAAGTATTTTTCTTTCCCTCTCTCTCTCTGCTCGTTCCTGGTTGAGAATAATGGTCATCCTGCTCCGTCTGCATGTTTGTCCTTGACTGAAATGTAACCAGATCTGCTGGAGAAGTCTCGGGCCGTCCGACAAGCTAAAGATGAGAGGAGCTTCCACATCTTCTACTACATGCTGACTGGAGCGGGAGAGAAGCTGCGCTGTGAGACATTTTATTTCAACGTGAATCCGTCCAACTGGGCTATATCATTGATGTTTGACATGAAAGCAGACCGAGGTCTCTCTCCTTTTAAAATGGTCAATTCTTCATAAATGGTTATCTCCCCTTTCCCCCCGTCAAGCTGAGTTGTGTCTGGAGGATTACAGCAAGTACCGCTTCCTGTCCAATGGAAACGTGACCTTACCTGGCCAGCAGGACAAGGAGATGTTCACCGAGACCATGGACGGCTTTCAGATTATGAGCATCCCAGAAGAGGAAATAACTGGTACCTGAATATCTTGTTTAAAAAAAAACTTGTTTTATAGGGCTGTGACTCAGGATTTATTTTCATTATCGATCAAATGATCCCTTTGAGGTTTGGATGGGTGCCCAGTTTGTTTATCACACACCAAAAAAAGGTGACAGCAAGCTACTAAACATGGATCTAAACAATACAGGAACAAAATATATATTTGAAAAAATCAGCTTCTGAGGAAGAAAAGGCATTTCACAAATTTGTTCGTGCTCAAGGATACATATTTAATTTGAATGTGGTACCAGCTAAATGATGGCATTATTGCGCATCAAAGCAGTCGCCGGTTAATTTTTCATTAACTTGCTGCAGCTCATTTGTTGACATGGATGTTTTAAATTCTAATCAAATTAGAGCTTTCTGTCAACTTTTAAATAGTTTGTTTTAAAATATATTGAGGGGTGTTTTTTTTATTCAAACTATTTTTGAATAGGGTGAGATTGTCTAACGTGTGGTATGGAGACTGCTTATCTTCTTCATGCGATAGTTTCTCCTGCTGCACACCGTGAACTCTTCTGTCTCTGCCAGGTCTGTTGAAGGTGATGTCGGCTGTGCTGCAGTTGGGGAACATGAGCTTCAAGAAGGAGCGTCACTCTGACCAGGCCTCCATGCCCGATGACACAGGTATGCTCGTTTACACAGACGCACACACTGTCTCATTTTCTTAAACCTTCCCAAGTCATAAAGCGCCCACCTTCACGTCCTCTAATGTGAACCCCATGTTTCACCCCCAGCTGCCCAGAAAGTGTGTCACCTGCTGAGCATCAACGTGACCGACTTCACTCGAGCCATCCTGTCTCCCAGAATTAAGGTCTGCATGGCAATGAATAGATGATTTGTTTCTTTGATATTTGATCATGTACATGTTAACCATATTCTTCAAATTATTATGATTGCTTGATGCATGTGTTCACCTTTCTTGTCTGTCAGTTTAAGGATACAACGTTAAGACATTTTAGCCCTTTTTTTCCTCACTTCATTCATCAAATAGATGAAGGAGTTTTTTGTATATTGCCAGCTTCCTCTTTGTAATACTTTAGTATTGCAGGATGACATTGGAATATTTGTTTTTGCAGGTTGGCAGGGACTACGTCCAGAAGGCACAGACCCAGGAGCAGGCGGAGTTTGCTATCGAGGCTCTGGCCAAAGCCTCTTACGAGAGGATGTTCCGCTGGCTGGTCTTGAGGATCAATAGGGCACTGGACAAGACCAAGAGGCAGGGAGCCTCCTTCATTGGCATCCTTGATATTGCTGGATTTGAGATCTTTGAGGCGAGTTGCTCAGTGCTTGACAGATTGATAGTTATGCATCGTAACTCTGGTCCTGTGATCAGACGGAGCACTCTGATGGGGCTCGGCCAGTCTGTGTGGTACGGTCAGCAATATTGCAGTCTGTTTCATGCTGCATGCTATAGAGGTGTGTCAAAGCTGAATTTGATTTAAAGACGTGGGTTCAATTCACAACCAGAAGTCAATACATCTTAGTATTCCCAAATTCCTCATAGAAATGAATGGGCAACAGGCAGACTGACTAAAAGCACCTATGGGGCTGTCCTGTGTTGGTTGTGTCTTTAACAGTGACCCTGTAAGACTCTGGAGAAGCCCCCCCACTAACACACACACACACACATACACAAAGCAGGTAAACCGTGTGATGAAATCTGCAGCCCAGATCCAGGCGCCGAGGGCTTCTGAAGAAAGTTGCAGATTTGTAATTATCGGGCGTTCGAGTAATGCGTTCTCTTATTCTCCCTTGCAGTTGAACTCATTTGAACAGCTGTGCATCAACTACACCAATGAGAAGCTGCAGCAGCTCTTCAACCACACCATGTTCATCCTGGAGCAGGAGGAGTACCAGAGGGAGGGCATCGAGTGGAGCTTCATCGACTTCGGCCTCGACCTGCAGCCCTGCATCGACCTCATTGAAAAACCTGTAAGACTTCTCACTGAGAAAAACACTTGAGATGAAGGACCGGTTGCAAGTCTTTTTCACAAGTCACTGACTAAAATAAATGTGTATAACACAAACTGAGGCATATGTTTATTTGAACTAAGATGTGTGTTTTTGTTTTTGCCTTCATTCATCACAGGCCGGTCCTCCAGGTATCCTGGCTCTGCTGGATGAGGAGTGCTGGTTCCCTAAAGCCACAGACAAGAGCTTTGTGGAGAAGGTGGTTCAGGAGCAGGGGACAAACCCCAAGTTCCAGAAACCCAAGAAACTCAAGGACGACGTTGATTTCTGCATTATACACTATGCCGGAAAGGTCAGTGATAACTTTGATTATATTGAGTTTGTGAAAGTGCCATTTTATTATTATTGGTGGACAAACATGACCGCAGTATTTTTATGTTGTAGTTTGTGGAGGGAGCTCATATTTGAGCTACTTTAGAAACTATCAGGTTGTTTAATCTATAAAAAAAAGTGATGTTGAATCTTAATCTACAGTTTAACTAGTATTTACAGCTGTCCTATAAATATGTATTTATAAATCTAGAAGAGTATAAAATACACAAGTGAAATGTAAGCAGCTGACAATTGTACTTCTAGTTGCTTTCAACCACTAGATGGCGACAACATATTTCTCTTCCAATTCTGGGTACACACCTTTTTCACAGCATAGACATTGAATTTGAAAACGGTCAACCTCATAAAAAACGTTCTGTGCTTCAGAATGAAACGTCATGCTTCATTAACTCAAAGTAACAATGGTCTGGTGATGACCTAAACTTTGCAGCCCTTCATTATAAACATGCGTCTCCTCTGGTGCAGGTGGACTACAAAGCAAACTCGTGGCTGATGAAGAACATGGACCCTCTGAATGAGTGTGTGGCCACTTTGTTCAACCAGTCGACAGACAAGTTCACTGCTGAGCTGTGGAAAGACAGTAAGTAACGGAATGGATCCAAAATGTTGTCCCGCTTACTTTTGATGCAAAACTTATTGGAGACGCAACATTTGTTGCCTGTTAAAGATTCATGACTGGAAATTCTCTTGCATTTCCCACAAATGTGATGCTGACTCTGTATCAGGAATTTCATTTCATTTTTCAAATCACTCAAGTGTGCATTGGACATGACCTAGTTAAGATCCGTCAGCGTCATGAAACGCACCGACAACATTGTTTTGCTCCGTGTCCTGGCAGTGGACCGCATCGTCGGCCTGGATAAGGTGGCAGGAATGTCCGACTCAATTCACGGGGCATCCAGGACCCGGAAGGGCATGTTCCGCACTGTGGGCCAGCTGTACAAGGAGCAGCTGAGTAACCTCATGGCCACGCTCAGGAACACCAACCCCAACTTCGTCCGCTGCATCATCCCCAACCACGAGAAGAAGGTACAGAACAAAAAACCACACTCGTGGTACAAGTGAAGGAACCTTCACTATGGTGAAGTACCGATGTACAACGTAGGAGAAAATAATTGGAAGTTAATGCCAAGACTAGTCTTCTGCCTCACTTGACATGTGGGAATCCATCATTACTCATTAAAGTCCTGTCACATGGTGTATTGGAAAAGACGGTTTTGTTTATGCAGCCTGATGTCAGAGATTTGGAAAAATCTGACACTTTATTCAGATGAGGAAAAAAAAGGATATTTTTATAATTTAAAAAATATATAAAATGATGCTTAATGTTTCTTCTTCAGGCTGGTAAACTGGAGCCTCACCTGGTTCTGGACCAGCTGAGGTGTAATGGAGTCCTAGAGGGGATTCGCATCTGCAGACAGGGCTTCCCCAACCGCATTGTCTTCCAGGAGTTCAGACAGAGGTGACAAACAAAACCCATAGCTGACAAACATTTACTCTATATTTTACACGCACGGTTAAAAGCCCAGTCCTGGTCTAAACTTCAAGTTCCAAAGTAGGACTAACATTTTTTTTTAAAGACCAAAAAAGAGAATTCACAAGCATCCACAACAGTGAATGTGCCTATAACAACAAAAGCTCTAAAGTTGTTTTTAAATGGACACATTCAATTCTAAAAACAATTTCCGTCCTTAATTACACATTTAGAGTCGAACTATTTAATTCTGCTCGTCTGTCTCTCAGGTATGAAATCCTCACTCCAAACGCCATCCCCAAGGGCTTTATGGACGGCAAGCAAGCTTGTGTGCTCATGGTAAGAAGAGTAAATCTGAGGAAATGGCTCTTTGTTGTCCATTTCAAGGTTTAGGGCTTGGCACTGAGTCTTCATGTCTTCTTGATGTCAGATCAATACTCTGGAGCTGGACACAAACTTGTTCCGTGTCGGTCAAAGCAAAGTGTTCTTCAGAGCTGGAGTCCTGGCTCACCTGGAGGAGGAGAGGGACATAAAGATCACGGATGTGATCATCAGCTTCCAGGCCTGGTGCAGAGGATATGTGGCCCGCAAGTATGACGGATTAACACTGAACATATTTGATCAAGAAACATATTTGCATAATTGAATGAATAAAATTAACAAGATTACAGATCCCTTTATAGACAAGATAGCAAATATGTTTTGTTTTATACTTCAGAGCCTTTACCAAGAGACAGCAGCAGTTGACAGCTATGAAAGTTATCCAGAGGAACTGTGTTGCTTACCTGAAACTCAAGAACTGGCAGTGGTGGAGGCTTTTCACCAAGGTAAGAAATTAATGATGATGCATGGCACTAGACAACCCAATAATAGGGGAGCAGTAGTTCAACAGTGCTGGTTAAGAAAAAAAAGAGTTAAAATGTTTTTGGTATTTCAACAAACAATCAAAAGTCCTGTTCTGATTAACTAGGCACACTTTTTTTCATGTTGACCTTTCAATCAGGCATTTACTGATCACTCACTTTTTTGTATTGTACTGTAACTGCACTAATGGTAACAAAGTAAATGCTAATGTAATTATTTTTAGACTTCATAGCGATTTACGCTCAAAGTGTTCTGTTTCTCACGAGAAACATCTCAATATGCTCTAATCTGGGTTTTTTTTTCTTTTTCTTCCAGGTGAAACCTCTACTGCTAGTGACTCGGCCGGAGGAAGAGTTGCTGGCCAAAGAAGAGGAACTAGATAAAGTGAAGGAGAGACTACTGCAGTCTCAGCAGCAGCTTCAAGAATTTGAGTCTAAGCAGCAACAGGTAGGAGTCTCCATGAAGACCCCGGAGGGAGCATAAGCTGTAGTCAGCCTTATTTTAATTATGTTAAAGGGACTTAATTAATTAGTAGATCTTCATTAAGTCACTAGTCTTCTTAATTCAGAATGATGCAGCACTGAGATGTAATTATAAAGTATTTTTTTCCACTGCCAGCTGAATGCTGAGAAGTTGGCTCTTCAAGAGCAGCTCCAGGCAGAGACGGAGCTGTGTGCGGAGGCTGAGGAGATGAGGTCCCGTCTTTCCACCAGGAAGCAGGAGCTGGAGGAGATCTTGCATGACCTGGAGTCTCGCGTGGAGGAGGAAGAAGAGAGGGTCACCCAGCTGCACACAGAGAGAAAAAAGATGCAGCAGAACATCACGGTCAGTGAAGACTTGGGAGATACAGAATGTGAGATGTGATTGGGGAAAGAAAAGCTTCAATATTGCAACTTGTTTACGTTCATCCAGGACTTGGAGCAGCAGCTGGACGAGGAGGAAGCATCCAGACAGAAACTCCAGATGGAGAAAGTCACCACGGACGCTAAGCTGAAGAAGTTAGAGGAGGACGTCATGGTGCTGGACGACCAGAACAACAAGCTCAACAAGGTCTCATACGTGTTAACGTAGCAGAACAATACAGCCCAAATAAATAAAACTAGTTACACCTGGGGCAATGTGTAATTATTATTTTATTTTTGTACAACCTCAGGAGAAGAAACACATGGAGGAGAGGATCTCTGAGTTCACCACCAACTTGACTGAGGAGGAAGAAAAGTCCAAGAGCCTGCAAAAACTCAAGAATAAACATGAAGCGATCATCACAGATTTAGAGGGCAAGTATCTGTTTCCTATACGTTTCATGCATATATTTGGGATTCTATTGTATTCCTTAATTTGTTAAAATATATATATTTTTATATTCTCAGCATAAAAGTCCCATTTTATGGCAGAGGGAAGAAAAGTAAAAAAAGAGAAATGGAATAAAAATATACTTCAAGGCCCTGTTTCCGCCTCACACCACCCAAACAAATATCACAGCTATTTGAACACAATCAAGCTCTCAGTGTAGCGCCTTGCAGTGGCTAATTACATTTGTTCATCTCTTAATTGTTTTGGTGTCGTACAAGTGTGAGAGCCTGTATCGGATGTGTCGCACCAAAAACTATTTAATTGTGAATGAAAAGTAACTTATGGACACTTTATTGTATTTTCTCCTTGCACCTTCATGGCTATACTTTTAAAATAATTTTAATGTGTTCTTTGTCACTGTTTTTGTTTGTTTTTGCATGTAAAAGTAAATAATAATAAATGTGGATTTCTGTCTTCTCTCCCACAGATCGTCTAAGAAAAGAGGAAAAAGTGCGTCAGGAGTTGGACAAGAACCGTCGTAAACTTGAGGGCGACTCCAGTGAGCTCAATGACCACATGGCTGACCTGCAGGCTCAGATCGATGAACTCCGAGCTCAACTGGCTAAGAAGGAGGAGGAACTCCTCGCTGCACTTTCCAGGTTTAAGAAAAATAAATATGTTTTTAAAGGTTTAGACGCAGCCTGTGTGAATGTTCTTGCAAGGCAAGTTTATTTGTAGAGCACATTTGAACAAAAAGGCAATTCAAAGTGCACATTAAAGCATCAAAACATAATGCAAAATAAAACAAGATTTAAAAACAATTAAGAACATTCATTAAAATATTTAAACCAGTTAAAAAAAATGAAAGAAATGGAATACAAGTAAATAAATCATATGCAGTAGTGAGATGCAGAAATTGATTGATATCCATGAATGAAAGCAGACCTGCAGCTTTCAGGGACCTTGTTCCAGATATGTGGAGCAGTAAAACTGAACAGCTTCTCCATGTTTAGTTCTGACTCTTGGAACAGAAAGTAGACCCTTCCCAGACGACCTGAGGGGTCGTGATGGTTCATAAGGTCGCAGCAGATCACAAATGTATTCAGGCCCTGAACCATTTAGTGCTTTAGAACCTGGCAGCAGCATGTTAAAGTAAATTATTTGTTGGACAGGAAGCCAGCACAAAGACCTCAGAAGTGGAGTGATCCACTTTCCTGGTCTTAGTGAGGACCCGAGCTGCAGCTTTCTGATTGACTTTTTACAGAGACCTGTGAACGCACCGTTACAGTAGTCAAGTCTACTGAAGATAAATGCATGGACATGTTTCACCAAATCCTCTAATCCTTGATGTATTCTTCAGGTGACAGCAGGCTGATTGTCTGATTGTCTTGATATGGCTGTTCAGGTTAAGGTCTGAATCCATAACTACGCCTAGATTTCTGGCTTGGTTTGTGGTTTTTAACAACAGCGATTTGAAGCGGAGCGCTGACTTTCAATCGTTCGTCCTTGGGGCCAAAAACAATTACTTCTGTTTTATCTTTATCTAATTGAAGAAAGTTCTGGCACATCCAGTTGTTTTCTTCAATGCATTGAGCCAGCCCTTGTATGGGATTATAGTCCCCTGGTGACATAGTTATGTAGATTTGTGTCGTCTGCATAATTCTGATAACCCACATTGTTGTTTTTCATAATCTGAGCCAGTGGAAGCATGTAGATGTTGAATAGAAGAGGCTCCACTATTGTTCCTTGGGAATGCCACATGTCAGCTCTGATGTGTAATTAGCTACAGACACAAAGTATTGTTGGTCTGTCAAGTAGGATTTAAACCAGTTGAGTGCTTCACCAGAGTGCTACCCAGACTTTTAATCTGTCTAGTCGTATGTCATGATCGACTGTAGAATGCAGCACTGAGACCTCGTAATACTAAGACTGAAGTTCTGCCGCTGTCTGAGTGGATGTCGTTGAAAACCTTAACGAGAGCAGTTTCAGTACCGTGGTGCTGAAGAAGGCCGGACTGGAAGACATCAAAACAGTTGGTTTCAGCCAAGAAGTTGTTCAGCTGTTGATAAAACTGTTTCCCGATTTCTTTTCTTAAAATGGAAGGATTGATATTGGCCTATCATTTTTTACTTCTTTTTAGAGTCTAAACTAGCCTTTTTTAAGAGTGGATTAATAACTGTAGTTTTTAGGACTTGTGGGAAAACAATGTGTTTACAATTTGGGAAAGAACTGTCAATGGTAGCAAATAAGCCGCGTGTATTGTTTTTGGTTATGATGTCAGAAGGACTGCCTTGCAATTTTAGTTCTTAATTGTAATTGCAAAGTCTCTCTTTATGGATACCACAGTGAACCTGGAGATTAGTCCTTGCCAGCTGCGCTCAGCTTTCTGACCAGTGTGGCATTTCTCCAAGGGGATCTTTTCTTACCCGAGACGACCTTCACTTTAGTGGGTGCAATAAAATGTATTACTTTAAAATTAAAGCCATCCACAAGCTCATTGACTGAGATGCAAGAGAGGGCTGGTGTGGAGGATAACTTCTGAATAAATAGTTCACTGGTGTTTTCAGTCGTGTCACAACCTCTGTTTGGGAGTTTGTGTGCAGGGAGACTGCTCACAAAGAAAACACAGAAATGATCATTCTTTCCTGTGAGGTCACCATGGCGATGCTGGGCGGTTATCTCTTGTTTAGACTCCTTGTCTTCTGTCCTTGGCAATGGGAACAGACAAAGAGGTAAACTGTTTTACCCCTGACTTGTTCAAGCAAACTCCATTTGCCTTAAGATGTCTGCGCTCCCAGAAAATGTAAAAAGTGTTGGTAAAATGTGCTGAATGGTCGGTACATGCAGTTGACATCCATCTGTTCAGTTCAAGCAGCCTGCTGAACCTTTCATCTCCTCCTCCTGGTGGAAGATGGCCACTGATAAACACCTCAGCATTGACAGAGCTGACTGTTTAACAAGTCAATAAAGTCTCTCTTCACAACTTCAGACTGTTGCTTCACTATCACAGCTTCCCGTATGCACGATGATGTTTTTCACCGTGGGATGGTCAGACACGATGTCCACGTTTTTTCTCTTGTTGGAGACCATATCCGTCGGAAAGCACAGTATTTTGGTATTCTTGCTGCACATCATTCTGACGTTTTACCAACAATCAGAGTCTCGCGACCAGTCGGTAGCTTTTGCTGCAGCCTTTTATGCTCATGTTTACTCTCAGCTCTTACCCTGCTTTGAGAAGATGGCTTCTTATCCAGGCCATCAGATTTCGGATCCAGCGACAATGGAGTAAATCTGTTTTCAAGTTGTAGGCTTGGTTGTCCTGGAGGTTTTTTTCTGGTTTTACTTTTCCCAGCTGTTTTCGGCTTTGTCTAGCTGCGTGCAGGGTTTTAAGAGTTGTTCCGTCTGCGTGATAGTGCAGGCCAGTTAGTCGTCCTCCCACATCCTGCCTCTTCCACTTTGCACCGAGACTTCCAGGGAGGACTACCATTCGAGGATTCATTAATTAACAGACAGAGTACCTGTTTGTCAATCTCATGCCTCCTTGTAATCTCACTTTCAGGATCGAGGAGGAGGCTGCAGCCAAGAACATGGCCCAGAAGAAGATCAGGGAGCTGGAGGCTCAGATCTCCGAGCTGCAGGAGGATCTGGAGCTGGAGAGGCAGGCGCGAGCCAAGGCTGAGAAACACCGCAGGGACCTGGGAGAGGAGCTGGAGGCCCTCAAGACGGAACTGGAGGACACTTTGGACTCCACCGCAGCACAGCAGGAGCTGAGGTAACGGTCAAAATGACGTTGTCTTATACTGGCAACATGATTGTGCAAATGTATAAATTGTATGTGTTTCGCTTCTGTTCTCTCCTCACTTCTCGTTGTTTCTATATTCACCTCCTCATTCTGTCTCTCCAGGTCCAAGCGGGAGGTGGAAGTCACCTCACTGAAGAAGAATCTGGAGGAAGAGGCCAAATTCCACGAGCAGCAGATGGCCGACATGAGACAAAAGCACAACCAGGCTTTTGAAGAGATCAATGAACAGCTGGAACAGGCCAAAAGGGTAATGGCAATGGCAGTCTTTATTATGTAGCACATTTCATTACAGGTAAACTCTACATATAAAGGCAAAATCTTAAAATACTGTCTGAGCAAAAACATAACAACATGGCTACCTTAAACAACACAAGCATACAGCGGACCATGTGGCAAAGAAAAACAGAACATCAACGTAACCAAATGGAAACTCCTGTCAGAATCGACAATGTTAGAGACGGCAGTGAGATCAAACGAGGGTAGAGTCGACGTTCTCTGCAAGTCACTGTTGATTATAAGGTCATCGATTACTCTTAGAGGGCTGTTTCAGTACTATACATCTGAATAACAACAATCGCATGTGTGCTGCAGAACAAGGTGTCTGTGGAGAAAGCCAAGCAGACTCTGGAGAGCGAATGGAACGAGGTGCAGATCGAGATGCAGACTCTGACGCAAGGCAAAGGAGACTCTGAACAACGTCGCAAGAAGGCGGAAGCCCAGGTCCAAGAGCTGCAGGTCAAATACAGCGAGAGTGAACGACAGAGGCAGGATGTGGCCGAGAAGATGACCAAGATGCAGGTACAGCATTTAAAGAGTGGAAGACTGAGGGACTGGGAAGTAAGTAGGATGGGTTGGGTGGAGAATTTGAGTTACTTATTTACTTTTTCTCTGGTGTCTAGTTGGAGCTAGAAAATGTCAACGTTCTCCTGAGTGAAGCGGACGGCAAGAACATCAAATCCAGCAAAGACCTTTCCAGTACAGCATCTCAGCTGCAGGATTCACAGGTACAAATGCATTGTTATTGTGTCAAATGCACTCTTGTCTGAAACAAGAAATCGCTGTATTCATTTTTTCGATATTTATGCATTTTTAGTTTTTTTTAATATTGGCTTTTTTGTTCTAAAGCCAATATTAGAGGGAAAAAAATGAAAAAAAGATCCAATGATGTCTCTTTGCAGCGCTAATCTCTTGCAGTATCTTTTTACTTAACACATGTATTTCTAGAGAGGACATGCTGTATTGGTGTACAAGCAACACAGTATCTGTCATGCAATTTTTTGGAACATGTTGGCATGCATCAAATTTTGCACTTGTTTATTGGGGTGGTTTCTTAGTTAAATTTGAACACAAATTATTCACATTTTTAGATTCAGTGTGCAAGGATATTTATATCCCCAATCTCTGTAAATCTACTAAGAAATTCTAGGAAAAAATATATATATTTTTTAACTTCTGGTCTTTACTGATAATGATCACTGTCCAGAGCTAATGCAGCTTTTTAATAGTGCACATTTACTTTGATAACTAATACGGGCAAAAAACTATTTTTTCTGACGTTTGTATTTTTCCTTCTCTTACCTCCCCAGGAGTTGCTCCAAGAGGAGACTCGTCAGAAGCTCGCCTTCTCCACCCGCCTGAGGCAGTTGGAGGATGAGCAGAACAACCTGCGGGAGATGCTGGAGGAAGAGGAAGAGGGCAAGAAGAACGTAGAGAAGCAGATTATCACTCTGCAGACCCAGGTTGGTGCACAGTGTCCTGCTCCATCTGTGCACTTAAAGCCCTGATCTATGCTTCACATCAGCAGTTATTTAAATTGTACTGTGGTTGTACCCAGATCTTTATCATTCAAGAGTTGATTTCAGACTGGCCTCACATCTGTGATGAAGGACATTCCTCCCAAAGCCTTGAATTCATTAATCAGGAGCCCACAATGCCCCCAAACGTTCACACATTTGTGTTCATCGCCTTCTGAAGCCCTCTTTTTTTCTTCCATGTTTTCAGCTGGCAGACATGAAGAAGAAGCTGGAAAATGAGACATTGTCCGTAGAGGGGGCAGAGGAGGGCCGCAAGCGATCCCAGAGGGAGTTGGAAGGCGTGATGCAGCAGCTGGAGGAGAAGACGGCACTTTACGACAAACTAGACAAGACAAAAACCCGTTTACAGCAGGAGCTGGATGACCTCATAGTGGACCAAGACCACCTGAGGCAGATCGTCTCCAACCTGGAGAAGAAGCAGAAGAAGTTTGACCAGGTATTATATCAACTGTGTATTTTGTGCACAAACAAGCAATCTTTCACCAAAATGCTGCATATTTTCAATTTGACAGGTTAGAGGGTTATGATAAGATTATATTTAATTTAACCATGGATGTTTGCCGCCTATTTTGAAAGGAAGACTTGGACAAGATGTCTGCATTTAAATAGTTGCACAAAAATAAGTAAAAGCAAAATTCAAGCAACGGATGCAATTATGCAAAAAGTGTCCTGTTGTATAGAAAACACAAATCTGAAAACATGGGATCATTCATCTCAAATAGTTTTGAATGCACTGTTTTTAGGGTGATGTAACTGCCTCTCCTGGTCTCCTCTCCCTAGATGCTCGCCGAAGAGAAAACCATTTCAACTCAGTACGCAGAGGAGCGCGACAAGGCTGAGGCCGAAGCCAGGGAGAAGGAAACGCGAGCACTGACACTGGCCCGCGAGTTGGAGACCATGTCAGACATTAAAGACGATCTGGACCGGGCCAATAAGATGCTCAAAGCTGAGATGGAAGACTTGGTCTCGTCAAAGGATGATGTCGGCAAGAGTGTAAGAGAAAGATCACTGTAATCTTTTGGTGCATTGAAAGCTGGAATAATTTCTTTTGGGCTAAAAATGTCAACCATGTAAACTAAAAAGATTGCATCATTACTCTCAGTGGTTAAAATGAGAGCAGATTGTTGCTCATAGTGATTGGCAGCATTGCTTGATTATGAGACAATGCAACCTCCCTGTCTGCAGGTTCACGAGCTGGAGAGGTCAAAGCGTGCCATGGATCAGCAGCTGGAGGAGATGAGAGTTCAGCTGGAGGAGCTGGAGGACGAGCTGCAGGCCACAGAGGACGCCAAACTGCGTCTGGAGGTCAACATGCAGGCCATGAAGGCCCAGTCTGACCGAGACCTGCTGGCCAGAGATGAGCAGGGAGAGGAGAAGAAGAGGTCTCTTGTTAAACAAGTATGACACAATACCCTAAACACTTATTTTTATTTATCAAATTCAATTTCTGGATACATTTGATTGCGAGAATAATTTTACAGTTTTACTGACAAAAACGAAAATAAAGATTTATTATTTCCCCTCCTTCAGGTGCGTGAGATGGAGATGGAGCTGGAAGATGAACGCAAGCAGCGTTCTCAGGCCCTCTCGTCCAAGAAGAAACTGGAGCTGGACCTGGGAGAGCTCGAGGTCCACATCGATACTGCCAACAAGGGCCGCGACGAGGCCCTGAAACAGCTGAAAAAGATCCAGGTGAGTGATGTCCTCCATGCGCTCGCACAAGCCAACGTATTGCCAAAGTGGCTTTGCTAATGCTCCAAAATGTAACAACTAATTTGACTGAGAAATCTACATGAACGATCACAAAGACAAATTAACTTCCAAATGAGTTGACGAGTCTTATAATACAAAGACTAACTAAGCTATTGCAAGTTGTTGATGTTTTCTGATTCTTTTTACACATTTGTCAATAAATCACACCCTTCAGAATATAGGCCAACCTGTTTTGGATAAACGCGTATAATGAGATTTTATCTTTAATCCCAAGTAGTCAGTTATACATAGGGACATACCAATAACTTGACTTAAAAAAAATTACAGTTTGGTCCTTTTTGAGTCGGCAGTCCTTTCACACTGATTAGTGGATCCCTTGTAATGATGCTGTCTGCTCTCTAGGCTCTAATGAAAGAACAGATGAGAGAGCTGGAAGAGCTGCGTTTGTCCAGAGACGAAGTTGTCAACGGAGCCAAGGAGACCGAGAGGAAGCTCAAGGCCATGGAGGCAGACGCCCTGCACTTCCAGGAGGTATGAAAGGGATCTGAAAAGTAACCTGACAGTTTCTTAGACTCAACCAGATATCATAGATGAGGTATATTATAGAATGGTACACATTCAAAAATAAAAACGTAAATATCTAATAAATCAACTATACATTTGTGATTTAATGACAATTATTAGGTTTATTGTTGTTAAATTACTCCTGGTTGTATTTTTTTATATGACTGACCCAGTGTCTTATGTGAATCTAACCATCTTTTAGTTTGTAGTATGTTTTACATTGGCAAAAGGAAGTTAAGTCTAATTAAATATTAGTATGTTTGTGTGTAGTCGGACGTTGGAACGCTGGCTCTGTTAAGTATGCTTTTACTTGTTGTTTGTGTCCATTGTAGTAGTTAATTAAGTAGTTAGTCAAACTAGCTCCAATTGCACCATTGCTTCCAGGTAATGGTCCCAACAGCATCTTCAGAATTAGGCTTTGATGTATTGGTGTCTTCTGCTTCCTCCAGGATCTGGCCACTGCAGAGAGAGTCAAGAGACAGGTTCAGAGCGAGAGAGACGAGCTCCAGGAAGAGGTTGGCAGCAGCAACACCAAGAAGTATGAACCAAGAGATCGTATTGAAATAAAAACACTCAAAAGATATAGATAACTTTGAATCCAAATTTTACAACAATGAAGGAAATCATTCATACTGTCGCTCCTCTTCTTCACTTGTTTCCAGTTCTCTGCTGGCAGAGGAGAAGAGGAGGCTGGAGGCTCATATTGGCCAGCTGGAGGAGGAAATGGAGGAAGAGCAGCTCAACATCGAGATGGTCAATGATCGTCTGAAGCGATCCACACTGCAGGTACCGACACACAGCATCGCAGATATGCTCATCATATTTTATTTTTCTTTCTTTTTGTTTGCAAGTAGGAGAAAACGTTTAGTGTTCAGTGTACAAGGAAGGATTGTGTTCACATGGGCGGCTGTGGCTCAGGGGGTAGAGCTGGTTGTCACGAGGTTGGCAGAGCAAGACCAAGTTGCTTAATTGGGGCACCTAAATGCCTTCGCAAAAAGGAGTTCCCAGAGGTACTGAAGTATTGCAAATGCTTCGCCACTGCATGTTTCTGACATTAGACCGAGCAGCTGACCATGGAGTTGGGTGAAGAACGGGGCGCCTCCCAGCGGCTGGAGGGGACTCGCTCCCACCTGGATCGCCAGAATAAGGAGCTGAAGTTGAAGCTGCAGGAGCTCGAGGGGGCCATCAAGATCAAGTATAAATCCTCCATCACCACCTTGGAGGCCAAGAACACTCAGCTGGAAGAGCAGCTCGACATGGAGTCAAAGTGAGTCGAAGTTTCCTGACAGCAATAATTGGAATGACGGCTTCATTTCGTTAAAAAAAAAATCCCTGGATCCTAAAAGTTTCAGAAATTGGTTCTGTGTGTGTGTGTGTATATATATATTTAAAAAAAATAGTAAATCAATAAAGCCCTGTACTGCATCCTCACTGCTTTTCCTACTCAATTCAGGGAGCGCCAGCAGGCCTCCAGATTGGTCAGGCGCACGGAGAAGAAGCTGAAAGAGGTGATGTTGCAGGTTGATGACGAGAGGCGCAACACAGACCAATTTAAAGACCAGGTAAGCTTCATCACTAATCTCCTTTGTTCTTTTTTACTTCTCATTTTCAGATTGTTGAAGGGAGGACAGGAGTCTCGTTGCGTAGTTTGTCTTCCATCTTGAAACCTTGCTGATCTGCTTGTACCGTACACTTGTTCCTTTTGGTTTCCCCCTCATCGCTAAGTGAACCATGTCTCTGCAGGCGGAGAAGACGAACAGCCGGATGCGTCAGCTGAAGCGTCAGCTAGAGGAGGCGGAGGAGGAGGTGACGCGATCAAACGCCCACCGTAGAAAGCTGCAGAGGGAGCTGGATGATTCCACTGAATCGGCAGACACTATGAACCGGGAAGTCAGCACTCTGAAGAGCAAGCTCAGGTAGAGGCCCCTATAACATTTATATTCCATCGCAATTTCAGTTGACAGATAAATATATATATTTCCCTCCCAGTATATATCTTTCTATATCTTGCTCTCCAAGTTTTCCCAATCCTCTGTAAAATGTCCTGGGTTGCCCTTTAACATTGTGCATAATTTTCTTCAATGGTTCTCTCATTCATTGTTTTATAATAGGTGGGTTATTTGCTTTACTGTTAAATAAATAATTATGAAAAGTATTTATTTATTACACCTTTTGAGCATTGCTACCTCTCCAGATATAGTTATGTTTTTAAATTGTATTATATTACATTTAGTACATACTGCAGCTGCTCTTATAAAGTGCGTACTGTTGTATGCATTAATTTGAGACGCACTACTTCCTCATATTACACTTTGATCATCTTATTAAATATGTGCTATTCAGAGGATTGTGGGTCAGAATAGCCAGAAAAGCATGCTGGCTTGCATACTGAGAAATGCCACTTGATGCAGTCGAACATCCTGGTATTATCAATATTCTGTGTTCAACATGCTGTGTATTGGTACATACTAAATATTATTTCTGGCACAAGTTCTATAAAGCCTATTGTGGCCGCATTATCTTTTTCAATATATTCATTAATACTGTATGTCTCATCTTTACTTGTATGACGTATTTGTGCAGCACCTGACTGTTTTATCCATTATTTGTTTTAAAGACGTGGGGAAGTGCCTTTCAATATGCGACGCATCATAAATCGCTCTGGCCAGGACAGCGACGAGGATGTGGAGGTGGTGAAGACTGAAGAACCTGAGCCTGCAGCTGAGTGAACAGAGGAGGACCAAGAGGGAACTAATACAATGACCACAGTCAACATGCAGATAGTTTAAAAATGTAAAAAATCATCTATGCCATCGAGACTTTTTTAGAGGATTTAGCCATGTATTCCCCTTGACATTTGTCTAATAGCCTTATTAATTCTACTTACATACATACATTTATATTTGGCCAAAATTTTTTCGACTCCAGCCTTAGAAAAACACTGCTCACTTTCACCGTCTATTTTTCTACTTAATGGGTATATTATATATTATTGCACTTGTAACAAGCCATTGCAATTTAGTTTTTTTTTGTGCTTATGGTTTACCTGCAGTTGCTGTACCATTTTTTTTTTGGGGGGGGGGACACTGGACATTTTATGCTTGTTTTGCACACAAATATGGGTCTTTTTGGGAGGTTTTGAACTGAGTTAGAAACTATGGTTCATCTTTGTTATTGTCAGCGTAGATCTGCATTTGGACTGGAGGCTTTTCCTCTGACTGTCATCATTTCCTGTTATTACCCCAACCAAATCCAACAAACAAAAAGGACATTTTCAGATCATCAGATAGTGTCGTCGAAACGCAACAATGTTGATGAATACGATGTTAGAAATGTTGTACCATTCTCTATGATAGCTTGGTTGATGTATAATGTATCTCTGATTTTACACTTTAATAGTTGGTGGTGGGTCATGTTGGCGCCTCAGTGTCCTATGTTTGGTGCAATGCTTCGCACAGCATAGGGGGGTTTCTATTAGCACATTAGCCTCTGAATGTATTCCATGCATATTTTAGATTTAGTATGAGACCCTAAGTGTATTATTAAACAATTATGTCATATTGATGCTAATATTTTATGGCTAATATATATTTCAACAAATGCCTTAAATGAAATAAATTGAAAAATGCATTTGACTTCCTTGTCTCTTATATGACTTGTGTGAATTTCTAAAGTTTTGGCTGAACGAATAGTTCTATTTGGTCAGGTCCGTTAGCAATACATGCCAACACGCACACTGACAAGGTTATCACTCTGGTGTATGGCTGTGAAAAGAACCCCTGTAATGCAAGTACTCGGGGAAAATTACATTTGTTCTCAAAGTAAACCCGAGTAAATTAACGATCTATAATGGCTTTTTAAATTTTTTTTAAATAGCTGTCCTGTAAATATATTCGTAACCTCCCTTTTTAAGTGATGCCATGAGGGAAAGCTGAAACTGTCTCATTAACAATCACGTCAACAATGGAGTCTTTGAACTGTAAAACATGAATGTTAATGTGGGTCTGAGGTTACTAAATATCATCCCTTTTGTGCCTCCTGCTTTTTTTCAGGAACTATAGGAAACTCCAAAAGTATGTGCTAAGAAGATCAGTGATATAGTCTTGGATATGCTGGTAATTTAGAAAGTATAATTCTGTTTACTAGTTTCAATAAATACATGTAAATAGTTGCACAAATGTCGTCGGATAATGTACAGTACGATATATACAGTAAAAAACAAAAACGCGTTTGCTACCTTCAGCTACTTTTCATGAGGGCTGCCTGACACGTGGTGCAACAGCGACACCCTGAGGCCACTTTTAGAGATGCAATGACTTGCACATATCGATTGTTTAAAACGAAAAGTATATAATTTAAACAATGTGAACTCTACATATTACAATGATTAGTGCTTTACAATGCCGATCTCGCACACGAACCACATTTCCTCCACTGACCAAACGAGCCAGTGTGACCTCCTGATGTGAGCTCTGCCAGTCAGACGCAGCAGCAAGTAGCGATAACGCCACACTGACGACTGACATTAGACAAGAGGTTCAACATCTTTCAGGGCCCGCGGCAGAGCATGACCAGCATTTGAGCGACACGGTGCAACAGCAGGGCTCTCAAGTTTTGAAGACAGGCAAGCGTGAGATTTCCATCAGCACCCGATACAGCTGACCGTTGCGCGCGCCGGCATCGAGCCGAAAAGAGTTGTTGACGGGGGTGCTAGTGACTATTTTTTTGCTCCATCCCAATGCGCGCAGACCGGCGTCGGAGCTCTGCAGCGGAACAATCGATCGGCGTATTGAGCATCCCTGCATTCAAGCATTAAATAGCCGAGAGGTTTTTTCAGCGTGAGGAATTCGATGTGTGGCGGGAGTGCGTGAGATAAGACCGAAATGCGTGAGTCTCCCGCTCAATGCATGAGACTTGAGAGCCCTGAACAGAGGCGTTGAACAACGTGACGTCACGAGGGTCACTACGAGGGTGAGCTAACACCCGCGTTAGCTAGCTAGCCGGTGGATGATCATTATTGACAAAGTTCTACGTTCAGCCTGGAAACGGTGTTTACAGCCGCGAGACTCGTGAGAAACTTCCGCAGATTGCCACAGTGAACACTAAACATGGCGCTCCTGAAGCTGGCAGGCGTGACCATCAACTCCATCAACCCTTGACACGCACCGGAGGGAGGTGAGTGGAGCTAGCATGCTAAGTTAGCGAGCCACTGTCGCTAGCTAGTCAAGTTACCATCGTGACCGAGTGAAGCCTTAATAAAGAAATAAGTGGATGTCGTAGCTGGCAGGTTTGCCTTTAGAAGTAGCCCACTTTGTTGTAATCACTCGCTACACCTGACTCGGACGTGTCTTGCTGGTCAGTTAGTCATAAAGCTGACGTCATACCAACGGTACCGTTTCCTCAGCATACCGGCACTCTGACAGCTAACGGTTCATTAATAACGCTAGCTTGCCGCTACAGGCTTCGTGGACACTTTGCAGTCGAACATATTGTTTGTGAATTGTGACTGGCGGCTGTCATCTGATTTCTGCCCTCTTTTAGTAACGTGGGTTGAAATTAACCAGCTTCAAAACGGCATCACCGGGGGAGAAGCTGGACTCCGCATCCAGGTCCAAGATGGATTTATCAGCGGTGAGTTGCACCTGCGGGGTCTCCTGCCCTGAGTAAGGTCATCATACAGTCGGTGGTCTCAATCTGTCAGTTAGAGGGTGAATACATACATATTTTATATATTTGTGCAGATATTTTCCTGTACAAATAAAGCAGCTTTTGTGCGTGTGTCCTTATAATAGTTAGCTGATTTTAACCTTTAACCTTTGGACTGTTCAACCAAGCTACCAGTGGTTGGTTAATGATAAAACAAACACCCAGTCCAACCTGATGGCACAGCAATTTAAACTACATGTGGGCAATACTGATCACACTCCTTTATTACAGGTGTGTGTGTGTGTGTTCCAGATCCACATTGGATGCCATGAATGCATAATTATAGATCTTTACAGACTTATCTTCTGCACATGGTCATGAGAAAGACATGCTCGTTGTTAGGAAATAAAAAATATGCCTGCTGCCTATTTTTCAACATTTTCTAAAATAGTCATGTCACAATTACTAATTGTGGTGCTCAATATATTGTCCAAGAGATAATATTGAAAGGGTGCACACTACCACTTGAAGATGATATAAGAGCATAATAATGCAAGAATAGGCCTTTCAAAGAGCAATGCGCTTTTATTTCTTAGAGATATTCAGATATTGGTATTGGAATAAACTTATAAAGATACATCAAATAAAACAACACAAACAAAACAATAGTTATCGAAACATAATTTTGTCTTATGGCAGGAATGATTTTTCTCTTTCTCGCGGATAGCTTATGCATGGGGGAGTAATTTTATTGTGTGTGTGTGTTGTCTGAATTGTAGTTATGGCCCTATTAGAAACATTTTGTTTCTCCATTTAAATATTTTTTTCTGGAAGTATTAACTTTAAAATTAAGCTAAATGTATTGTTTGTCTGTTTATGTTTGTGTCTCATGTTTGCCCATGAGGCATGTAACCACAGATAATGTCACGTCTGTTTAATTCCATCGTGCGTGTGTGTGTGCGTGTGCGACTGTCTCTGCACATCTCCATCATCTCCACTGTGAGGAACCTGGCCTCGCCTCCGTGCTACAGGCTTGTCTTT
Source organism: Pseudoliparis swirei (assembly GCF_029220125.1). Taxonomy (NCBI): domain Eukaryota; kingdom Metazoa; phylum Chordata; class Actinopteri; order Perciformes; family Liparidae; genus Pseudoliparis; species Pseudoliparis swirei. Next base: position 19,923,911 of record NC_079411.1, read on the forward strand.
CTTTTGTCATGCAAGCATATTTGTATTTCATTTAAAGTCCACTATATGTTTATGAGATCATCTGTATTTTGGGGGCACATTTCTGTCGTGTCAAGATTTTGTAATGCAAATATTTGTACGGATAATATTTCCATGCCCTTTCGCGAGAGTCTGTGGCTTTCAAGGAGAGGTGACCAATGACGAGAAAGATGTTGAATGTCACATTTTCACATTATGCTTTTCCATTGTGACTAATCCTTTATGTTTTTCTTTGCTTCTCGTCTGTCATCCTCCAACACCACCCTCTTTCTCCATGATTTATCTGCCCTCGTCTCTTTGCCATTCTTCCATCCTCTCTATCTTTCCATCCTTCTGTCTCTCTCCTCTACTGTCCCTCTCTGTCTGTCATCGTCTTCAGGCTCACCCAGCGCTCAAAGCCTTTGTGTGTGGCTCTCTCAGCGGCACCTGCTCTACGCTGCTCTTCCAGCCTTTGGATCTGATCAAGACACGGCTGCAGACCCAGCAGAACAATGCCAAGCCGGGGTGTGTGTGCGACTGCGTGTACACACACTTCATGTCATGCAAACCCACATCCACCACACATTCTGCTGCATGCCATCAGACGCATGTACTTGAGCATGGCCCTAGTTTTGTCTTTCTTTTGTTCTACCTTTTTTCACGACATGTTCTCCAGATACAAATGACACAAACACAGCCTGGCAGGACATGATTTGCAAGCAGTGCTGGCCTGAATCTGCTGGTCTGACCCATATAGGGCAAATAGTCACACCAGCACTCTGTAATCATACTGTCAGGCCGCTAGATTGCAATTAGCCCGACTTGTAACAGGAACAGGAAATGTTAACGGGTAAAGATCGTTCAATGGGTTAAGGCCATCGTTCATAACAATTTTTTAACAGTCCAAACTGTTTATCTTTGCCATTGAGTGCCCATATGTTTGTCTTTTTTATGTTTGCACCTTGAATGTGTCTAACTAACTATTCCTAAATGTCTTCCTGCAGCGCACCAAAGGTGGGGATGTTTACCATTTTAATCAATGTTATCAGGACAGAGAATTTCTTCAGTCTGTGGAAGGGAGTTACACCAGTGAGTAACTTGACTGTACAATTAATTTTCGGCAGTTATAAACCCTGTTGTTTGATGTAAATGTTTAACACAAGCCATTTCTCTCTGGCAGTCATTTGTGCGCTGCATCCCGGGCGTGGGCATCTACTTCAGCACCTTCTACTCCCTGAAGCAGCACTACTTCCTGGAGCGGGCACCCAACGCTGGCGAGGCTGTTCTGCTCGGAGCGAGCGCCAGAGCTGTGGCTGGTGTCTGCATGCTGCCGTTCACTGTCATCAAGACGCGCTTTGAGGTGAGCAGCAGTTAAAAAAAAAAGTTTACACTGAGGGACCCCCGAGCCCTTCTGACCTGAGATCTGCTGCATGATTGGTGGACTGAACATCTTCTCACAGTCGCGTTTGAATTGATGAACTGGGCAGTTTACAATTCAAGACCATTGTTGATGAATGATAGAGTTGAGGCAATCATTTGTCTTTGTTTCCAGTATCTTGTTAAGTGCCACTTTTTTTCCGGATGACATTTCATCCCAGAATCAGGGGCCTTTACACATATTTTAAATACATAGGTGACAAAAAAAAACTACAAATATTGATTCAACTAAGCTATTTTATGAATACTAAAGCCACAATAATGGAAGCTACTGTTCGTTGGGCCATTGGTTCACCAATAGAGGAGTCTTATTTTGTAGATATACTTATGACTCTTGAGTACAGAGTCCTCTTTTCCGACTCCGGAGCATGCCATACCTCCAGTGAATGAGTAAGAGACGTTGTGCCCGATAAATGATCATTGCTCCTCGCATGGACATACTTAGAACTACTGCCTGCAACGCTGTAATTAAAAATCAAAAAATGTAAACTGTATCCAGGTGAAAAGACAGTGTCTGCAACATTTTAAATAAATATGTTCCATATTCATTTTCCATCTTCGTACGTTGTTGCAGAGTGGCTGTTACAACTATGTGAGTGTGGCAGGAGCTCTGAGGAGTGTGTATGAGACGGAGGGAATCAGGGCTCTGTTCTCGGGGCTGACTGCCACGCTGCTCCGAGATGCTCCGTTCTCCGGCATCTACGTCATGTTCTACAGCCAAGCCAAGAAGGCGCTGCCTCAAGGTGAGAGCCACGCGGCATCAGCTCATCAAAATGCAGGTCATTAAAATGCGAAGCGCTGTTTTCTATATCGAGATCTGATGAGCAGCTGGTCCTCTTAAGTGGTGTCCTTGTGCTACAGAAAATCAGTAAAGTGTATCGTGATTAGTTAAAGGCTCTTAAATACATGTCTTTAAGCGGTTTTATACGCAGCAACAGTGGGTTTTTATGCACCTGTTTTTTTTGTGCATTTAAAATTGATTAATAGTTGATAGTTAATAGTTCGTGGATAGAAACACGTTTTAATACGCAATTTGTTTGCCACTTTTTTCCTGGACATTCTGTATATATTTGCGTTTGAGTCAGAAACCTGACCGCAGTTTGTGTTCATTTTAGTACAACAACTCTTTCGTGAAACATGCCCTTCTACTTTTCTCCTGATACCTGGTCTCTCGTCTCTCAGAGGTCACGTCGTCGCCCTACGCTCCGCTGGTGAACTTCAGCTGTGGGATGGTGGCAGGTGTCATGGCGTCGCTGGCCACACATCCAGCGGACGTGGTGAAGACCCACATTCAAATCAGCCCGTCCCACTGGAGCACCGCGGATGCTATCCGCTACATCTACAAGGTGTGTGTGTGTGTGCGCTCATGTGATCACAGCCGTCAGTGTTTTCTTTTACTTGCCGCATGTGCACTTAGTTTTCAGGGAGAAACGCCGCTCATTGTTGTGGCCTAGAAGGGTGTAGCTTGGCAACTACGTCAGTGTCGTACTGATCTTTCCTGGTCTCCTCCTCTACCTCTAGGAGCACGGCACGGGCGGGTTTTTCCGTGGGGCTGTCCCCAGGTCTCTGCGTCGCACCCTGATGGCGGCTATGGCTTGGACTGTCTATGAACAGCTGATGGCTCGAATGGGCCTCAAATCCTGAAGAACGTCACCGACGGGCCACAAAACAGGATAAAGTATGAGGGATAATCGGATACATTATTTTCTCCCTGAAAGCCTCACGAATGAAGAAAAAAGAAAAGGGATCCGAGGAGCTGACTGTGAACCAGCGCGACCAAGTTTTCTCTTAATGTCAAGCTTGGGCTGAAGTGACACTCCCCGCTGTGAAGTGAACGTATTCCTCCTCTCACTCTCCGTGTGGACACCCTGAGGTCTGGCTGCCACTAAAAAGAAAAAGGCTCAGTGACTGTGCTGTGACTCAAAGCACGGCAGAGAGTAGAGCTCTGGCTTTTGACATATTTTCAAAACTTGCATTAAAATTGAGCAATGTTTCTGAATTAGATTTTATTTTATGTTATTTGACGCAGGTTCAGATAATAAAAAGTGTTCACACGGCTACATTATTGGAATAAAATCACAATATAGCCATTTGTTGCCAACTGCTAAATAAGTTTATATACAACTGTGATGCATTTTATTATTTCAGATTTAGTTTTGGAGTCGGTCACCTCCCGTGACCATCTTTCCAGAACATTGCTTCATCGTTGTGTGCGACTGTGTTTCTAAAAGTTGCACACAATCCTTGCTGGAGAGATGTGGACGTTTTCCAGCTTCACCTTTGATTTGTAAATATTGGACTAGATACAGAATTATTGGTTGTGACTATTTTTTATCTTCTTTGCCATAAATATTTATCATTATAAATATTAAAATAAGGTGATACGTTGAAAATGATTATTATATTTTCATATTGTATATATAAATAATGCCAAATGGAAGATCTCATAAGTGGAGGAGATTGGAAGACGTAATTGACTGAACAAAATGGATCATTACACACTCTTCACGAAGAGTCGAGTTCAGTGTTTGCTGTGTATCTACGTGTGCCCTAATTCACACATTGAAGTTTTACCTCGTTGATTATCTTCATGAAAAGCGCCACTCCAGTAGTCTTCATTGATCCTCTGTTGTGACTTTAGTTTATAGAAATTGTTTTTATAGCTATTTGGTCTGCGTATGTTTGCTCAGACTGACGTCGTGCCTGGCTGGTTTTTAATGTCAATAAATGTTCCTCTTTCTCAAAAATGTTTTTGGACTTGTTTTTATTGTTTTTTTCCGCTCCAGATAGCAACTGTTATATCAACCCGTACTGACCAAATTTACATAAATACTCTTAAAGATTCAACATTCGGCAAAATATTTAAATGTGAAGAAAAAAGTTTGCCATTGACAGGTTCGTTAGTTTCTAAATGGTCTTGAAAGCTCAAATAACTTCAGATCAAACACTAACTTCCATCCATCCATTTTCAATACCGCTTCATCCTCATCAGGGTCCCGGGGCGCTGGAGCCGATCCCAGCTGACATAGGGCGAAGGCAGGGGACACCCTGGACAGGCCGCCAGTCCATCTCAGGGCACACAAACACTAACTTGACCTTGTCATAATAGTACAAATAATAGGAAGTATTTGTACAAAGCAGAAATTATCAAGGAAATGTAAAGTTTCCTGTACAAAGATGTGAATAACACATTACCTCCAGTGTCACGTTACCTGACACACTTGCCAAAATAACATTTAATAGCAGATGAAGTTGTAACAGTTTAGCTCCACGCCTTCCTTTTTGTTAGAGTTGTTTTCATCCTGTCACAACATCTCGTCAATCCAACTCCCCTCACCTGCCTCTGATCACCTCGTTAGTCCCTCATTCCCTTCACCTGGTCCTCACGCCCTTCTCACCTGCAGAGCATCCCCTCATTAGTCCCTCACTATTTAGCTCCCTCACTTCCACTTGTCCTCTGCCAGATTGTCTTGTGTTTTAGTGCCAAGTTCTCCAGCGTTATTAGTATATATTCCTGACCTGCCTGTCCTGACCTCTGATTCTCTGCCCTGCCCCTTTTTAGACTTGTTTGCTTCCTTGACTGATCTCCCGGTTTTGACCCAGCTTGTACTCCTGTCTGAGTCGTGCTTTTGGGTCCACGCTAACAGCACCGTGACAGAAGTTGAGTTTCTCCTGGCAGTCCCAGCTCTCCCACAGCCCCTCGTTGGTTAAAGCTCCACAGCGTTTCCATATTGGACACTCTTGGTCCTGACCTCCTCCGATGGTCCAGGCCTCATACTCCAGAGGGTGCCCGTTCACCCACAGCGGTCCACCAGGTAGCGCAGGCCGATCCACACCAGGTCAACGCCCTGGGCCTGGATCTCGCTCAGGGCCAGAAGGTTCTCGGTCTCAGACCAGACTTGTGAGATCGTCGTGTGTTCTGCTCAAAGAGAAGCCTGTGCTTCAGGTTTGGGTCGATGACTAAACGTCACGTTTGTTGCACACGTAGATTATGCAAAATGAAATCTTCATATCTGGGTTGCCCTGGTCGCCCAGTGGTTGAGACGCAGACCATGTGTTTTAACATCCCTCTCTTCCCATGGTTCCTGTCCTTCTCAACTGTTCAATTAATAATATGACCCCTCCAACAAAGGTTTACAAAGTGACACAATGTCAGTGTCTGTGTCACTTTGTGCAAACACAAGTTCTAATATAACACCTATTAATCATCACTGTTATTTGCTGAAAAGAAAATCTAATTGTCATCATGAACTAAAACAACAAAAATCTACCAACATCTTTAAAAGTAGAATGTCATCATTTGTATGCAGTGTAGACATTTCATTGAACAGATGCAGGTGTATACGTTTTACACAGTCTTCCCTACAAAAATCAGTCAACTTTGAAAAAATTTGATGCATAACACATTTAAATTTTCTTGCATAGTAGGCTTAACCTGGTAAGATATATGAACACCTGGCTGAGTACTCAACTCCTCCTCTGTGGTAGTTGCTGTTATGTGTCTCCACTACTACATTTTCCCGTGATGACACATATACAGACTCACAAGGTGAAAACATCACCAGATTCGCTGCCGCAGCTAATGATAACGAGTGGACAGACTCTTTCTACTAACTGCTTCCTCCCGTAGTCGTTGTGACTTCACCTCTCACAGTGTCCCTTGGACCTGACTGTGTCTGATGCCTTCTGCCTCGTGAGCCGGCCTCCTGTCATGGCCCTGCTGATGCACCCTGCCCCCCCACCCCTCCCTCTGGATGGTGGGCCATGCCTACTACGAACTACTCATACATTCTGTCATATTCATTGAATGTGTTTATGTAACTGTAATGCTTCATTCTGTACACATGACATCTATTGCTTCTGTCCATCCGGGGACAGGGATCCTCTGTTGCTCTCCTGAAGGGTTCTTCCTTCTTTTTTTTTTCCAGTGAAAGGTTTTCCTGATCCGATGTGACGTCCTGGGACAGATTGTAAAGCCCGCTGAGGCAAATTCGGAATTTGTGATATTGGATTGTATAAAATAAACTGAATTGAATTGAATTCCAACAGAGTTCAAAACCTGTATGTTTCATATCACGGCCCACAACGCACTGAGCACCTGCTCTTTGAAAACAGCAGAACATAAAAGGTAAAACTTTAAGAGAGCACACCACTAAATAAAATTTAAACCTGTGTTAGTGTCAAGTCAAACTTGTCAAAGCTTGCGTTGGAGTTTCATGTTATCCTCCTGATGTCATTTGTGTGTCATGGTAAACAGCCACTGAGAACTGAAGAAAACATAATATTATTGTGATTTTAAACGTTTTGCCAATGAAAATCATGATTTGCAAAACTTTTTTGGAAAGGGGAAATATATTTTCAGACAGAAGACACGGATCCATTATTTAATCAATCTAAAGAAGCTGATGAGACACTAAATATATCTCACAAACATTTTGTACTTATCAAATACTAAAGATACTGAAGATACCAAGTGTAAAGTGTCAATTAGAGCCATCATTAGAATAGCAGGTTCAGAGGAAAAGTTAATCATTGAAAATAGTTTTTATCATGGTGATCTCCAAAACAAATAAATACTATCTGCTAAATAAGATAATATAAAAAGCTAGTGAGTTGACTTTGAAGAAGGTTGTTCTTCCTCAAACTAGAACGCAATCATGTCAAAATTAGAGTTATTAAAAAGATAAGACCTTTTAATGACACTTTCAATCTACTCTCTTTAAATTCAAATGCATTTTTACTATATATATAATATTTTATATATATATATAAAAATATATATATACATAGTATAAATAGACATAGTATATATATATCTCGGGCCTGGATGTATCAGAACAGCTTTTTTTTCTTCAGGCGTTCAAGCTGTCTCTTTGTGCGCAGCGGACCTGGCAGGCAGAACCCAGGGCACGAAGTATCGAAGCCGGAAGTGAATTTACTATAAAACCAACTGAACTTCCGTTTCCGTCCCTTTCGACCGCGACATCGTGGTCTGGATACGACGTGTTCACGTGGTGAGAAATAACTCTTACTGCGCCGTTTCATTATTACGTTCACGACTTGCATTCTAGTAAAGAAGTTTATACGCTGAGGTTAAGATGTAACTTTTAAAGGACACAACATGAAGACACGTCTCTGTCGTCCCACTTGTACCATTCTCGTTGCTACTGTGTCTGTACACGCTCGTTAAGCATAGAGCATTTAATATTCCATCAAACAAGCGACATTTTGAAAATATTAGCCATTTATATACATAAAATACAATTTTCTAATATGATGGAAGATTTGCGCACTAAGTATGGTGGCTAGGTCGAATTTTGTTTACGCCTCATATCTATAGTAGAATGAAAGGGGACCGTGTTCACTATTCTGTGCTTCCGTTTCAACTAGATATGATATAAAGAGTGACTTTTATTTAACTGAAGGTCCTGGACTGTCTGCTCTTTTACTATTGCTCACATGAGGATCTTGCCATCAAGACTCTTATGGTCTCTTTTATTGCCAAGTGTGTTTATTTGTTTGTGTCCTCTTCCAGCTCTCCCACTATACCCAGTGGACACGATGTCTGGTTCAGCTGCAGATAGAGGAGGAGGAGGAGGATGTGCTCGAACTATCCTGGTATCACACCGCTCAGCCTCCCGGGGAAAGTTTATACCAGGGTGCTGGAAAGGAGGCGCCGACCGTTGTTGACCTGGACTTCCAGGTGGATGAGTGTCCACAAGAGGAAGCATGTGAGTCTTCACCAATTCCGGCATACATGGAAAGCAAAGTAGTTGCAGTTAAAGTACATTTGTGTTGCAAGTACAGTTACTGGAATTCATTCATTTGGGAATGTTTTTAATGCATCCTTTGACTGTCCAGAGTCAAATCCTTTAGTTGGCAGGAATAAGTTGTTGTGCTAAAAAAACTGCTTAACCCTTGTGTTGCCTTAGGGTCATTTTGACCCGAATCAATATTACACCCTCCCCCTGCCTTTTGGGTTTTTTTTGATTCATTCAATGTTCCCTCCTGTTGTTTTATTTTATTTTTTTATTTTTTTTACCTTTTTTTAATTTGAGCCATTAATTAAAAACTCAAAAAAATTTTAAATTAATAATGTTTTTTTCTTTTTTTAAGTGTTATTTTTTTTTGTTTTTGTTGTTTGTTTGACGACCATTACACATTAATAGCATTAATTGGTCAATAACAATCCTAAGGGGGGGGGGGGTGATTTGATTGATTCAAAAAAAAAAACCCACAAGGCACACGAGGGTTAAAGGCAGGTCAATGTAATCTGTCTTCATGGAGAAAAAAGCTAAACAAATCGTGACACTTTTTTAAGACTGTTTATGATTGTTTTTGCTTATCCCACTGCACTAAACAAGCAGCACATCATTAAAGCCTGGCACTGAGCTCGTCTGTGTTTAGGTGTCGAAGTGTGCCAGAGTGATATGGCCGGGTTTTCGCTAACACCATTGAGGACTGCTGTCCAATGACTGGGGTTTGATAGTGACCTGAGCTACATTTGAACATTAAATACTAGTGTGCTTTTTTTCTTTTCTTCTCACTCTACTAACTGGGTACTTCCTGCGTCTTCTCTCTGCAGGTGTTTACATTAACGTGAGGAAGACCTGGTGGCAGCCTGGGCCACACTGGTGGCAGCGAGAACCATGGGATCTCCTCCGGGGATTCAGGACAGGTATAGATGAAGCATCCCATAGGATGATACGTTATTTGTCTTTAACTTAAACTTTGAATTGGCATGTGTTAAAGCACACAGTTACTAAATTAATATTTTTGTTTAGCTTCTGCAGCCTTACGGTGGGCAGGTATGACCACTAGCTTATGGTTGCTACAGAACAACTTTCTCTGAGTCCCTTTACTGTTTCTTTTCCTCTTGTGTTATTCTTATGATGTGGTCACTGCTCGGCAAAAGTTACGTTTTTAATGCTTTAAAGAGAAAAAGTTGCGCTTATCCTATTGCACTAAACAAGCAGCACATCATTAAAGCCTGGCACTGAGCTCGTCTGTGTTTAGGTGTCGAAGTGTGCCAGAGTGATATGGCCGGGTTTTCGCTAACGCCATTGAGGACTGCTGTCCAATGACTGGGGTTTGATAGTGACCTGAGCCACATTTGAACATTCAATACCAGTGTGCTTTTTTCTTTTCTTCTCTTACGCTACTAACTGGGTACTTCCTGCTGTCTTCCCTCTGCAGGTGTTTACATCAATGTGAGGAAGACCTGGTGGCAGCGAGATCCCATAGATCTCCTCCGGGATTACAGGACAGATATACATGAAACATCCCTTAGGATAACAAGTTGTCTTGAAATGGCAAGCATTAAAGCACACTTACTAAATTGAGTACGTGGGGTTTTGCTGCTGCAGGCTTGCGTGGACCACTAGCTTATGGTTGCTACAGAACAACTTTCAGAGTCCCTCTGCTGTCATTTTCATCTTGTGCTATTCTTATGCTGTGGTTACTGCTTAGCAAAAGTTACTCTTTTAATGTTTAACAAAAAGTTAAGCTTATCCCACTGCACTAAACAAGCAGCACATCATTAAAGCCTGGCACTGAGCTCGTCTGTGTTTAGGTGTCGAAGTGTGCCAGAGTGATATGGCCGGGTTTTCGCTAACACCATTGAGGACTACTGTCCAATGACTGGGGTTTGATAGTGACCTGAGCCACATTTGAAAATTAAATTAAATACTAGCATGCTTTTTTCTTTTCTTTTCACTCTACTAACTGGGTACTTCCCGCTGTCTTCCCTCTGCAGGTGTTTACATCAACGTGAGGAAGACCTGGTGGCAGCCTGGGCCACACTGATGGCAGCGAGAACCATGGGATCTCCTCCGGGGATTCAGGACAGGTATACATGAAGCATCCCATAGGATAATACATTATTTGTCTTTAACTTAAACCTTGAATTGGCATGTGTTAAAGCACACAGGTACTAAATTCAGTTTTTTTTGTTGCTGCTGCAGCCTTACGTGGGCAGGTATGACCACCAGCTTATGGTTGCTACAGAACAACTTTCTCTGAGTCCCTTTGCTGTTTCTTTTCCTCTTGTGCTGTTCTTACACTGTGGTCACTGTTCGGCAAAAGTTACTCTTTTAATGTTTACCAAAGTCAAGCTTATCCCATTGCACTAAACAAGCAGCACATCATTAAAGCCTGGCACTGAGCTCGTCTGTGTTTAGGTGTCGAAGTGTGCCAGAGTGATATGGCCGGGTTTTCGCGAACACCATTGAGGACTGCTGTCCAATGACTGGGGTTTGATAGTGACCTGAGCCACATTTGAACATTCAATACTAACATATCTTCCCCCCCCTCTCTCTCTTACTCTACTAACTGGGTACTTCCTGCTGTCCCAGTTGCACTAAATATAACCGTTGCAATATGTTCAATGCAAATGGCAGCATGAAGCGCTGCCTCGGGTTCCTTCAATTGTATTGGCTTCATTGAGTCAGCAGAATATTCAGTGGCGGGATTATATATATATATTTATATATTATGATGTAAAGTAAAAATGCCAACATGTCTGTCTGACCAGGGTCTTTTGGAGGATGAGGTGTGCCATCTCCAGGTAGCTCCCCTGGGAAATCATGCCTGAGCTCTACTTCGACATGAGTCCAGAGGTGAGCAGTGCAAATCTACCTGGAAATTAGACGCTGGGACTCATTAACGGCTGCTGTATAATTTTTGAACATGAAGTCCAATAAAGCTTTTTATTTTGTCGGGCAGAGAATTACACTCTGCTTAGAATCTTATTGTAAATTATATCTGGTTGGTTTTTGGAAGCTGCCGTGATAAATATACAACCATTTCAACTGAAAGCATATTAATGAAATGTTTCTTGTTTCCTTTTGTTTTCTGTTGTGTAGTGGGGTGCCCATAATGTTCCTGAAGGCTGTTCGCCAGCTCCTGCTGCACAGACTGCGAGAGTGCTAGCTTTCTGACTGGTCCGATCAAACAAAGCACCTGAAAAATGCACAACACTGAGCTGAGAAATCAATAAAGTTGGCTGATTATTCACAAAACCTGTCTTGTTTCATTGCATAAAGGATTCCCATATGTGGAATATATAATCTGTTGAATGTTTATTTTATGTTAATATCTATTGGTATATGTACATAGTTTTTTACAATGCGTCATACATTAGTAGCCACATAGAGAAACTATTTCAAGACTACAAAACCAAATTAATGTTGTAAAAACCACCATTATTGAAAAGTATCCAATTTATGATCCATGTTGGTTTCTGTGAGCAAGTACACTTAAATGCAATTGCAGAAAGCATTCTGCAGCTTTAGATGCATCACACAAACATGTACTTAAACATATTTTCATTTTGTTAATGTATACAAACGGACCACAAACCCACCCTTCAGGAAGATTAATACATAAAAATAGAAAAAAAGAGGTCGCCTCATTTTGCCGAGCCAGAGTCTACATATGTAAACACACATCTGGTACATCTGACACCCCTGCATCACTAGAGTAAATACCCATTACGTCCATCACAGTTACAATATATCTAGAAATGTAATCTAATAGGATTAACCCAATGAAAATCAACTTGTGGTTGAAACATGAAGAATGTAGTAATTAACACTAATTGAATCAATTGGATTGCATTATAATAGTTGAGTTCTTGAGACCATGTACTTTGTGCATTTAAAAACAGGACACCCCAGATGGGACTCGAACCCACAATCCCTGGCTTAGGAGGCCAGTGCCTTATCCATTAGGCCACTGGGGCAATTATAACACCATGTCGATGCTGTCAGACTACAAGCCACACAACATACTGGTATAATTTATGGTTGTTCCTGCAAGAAAGATATGTTATATTAATTCAAAACCGCAGCCATTTTTCTTCGTTCTGTTGCTAAGAAACAAGGAACAAACTCCCTAAAGATGTCCAACACGGATGACTTAAACTGTATCCGGTTTGATTTCAAAATAAATGTTAGTCGAGAGACGTATTCTAAGATGGCTGCTGTGTCGGATGTTTTCGTTCGAGTACCATCTCCAACCTGTGGTTCTTCCCGCTCAAAGGGTTTCAGAGGAGGGCTTTGATATGGAACTCAACCTGATTAGATTTTAAACTTCCTCACTACATTGTCGGGTCCTTTACTTGTGCTTTTAATTTGAAAATATGGGAACGGAAATACAAATCTGTTCGCTAACTATTATGAAGATCATAATTAGCCAGTAGATAGTGGGGAAAAGGTGCTCAACTGTTGTATTTGTTCGTTTAAAGATAGTTTTGTTTACGTTAGTTTCGACGTTAGATGAAGACAAGGCTGTATAGCTAGCAGCCGAACGGTAGGTGACGTCCCCGTTAACAATGTGTGTTTCCGTTGGCAGTAACAACCAACGTTACCTTGGTTAGTGATAAACAAGTCCTAGCTAGTGTTGTACAGCTCTTCAAGAGAGACCGGTCAACATGGTGAGTTCACGGTTCTACATATTTATTAAATTATCTCGCATGTTTGACCCAACCAACGTATAGTTCTGAGACAACTTAAGACATTCAAACTTTGTCTCTGCAGATTCTCTCTCGCGTGAAGCCAGCCGTTGGGGGAGAGACACCAGTGAGCATCAGTGAGAAAAAGAAGAAAAACCAGACGAAGGTTCCCGCCTTGGAGGACTACCTGCAAAAGAGAGACTACCTGGGCGCTTTCACGCTGTTAGAGGTACTTACACACTTAGCACATGGGCTAATAACACATGAATCGGATGCAAAGCCTATTGAGTGAATTGTAAATAAGGGACCGTTCTTCACAAGAGGGAACATGGTGAGTGCTTAGTAACTGAATCCTTATCAGCACTGTGGATGCTTTACTGCAGCTGGTCAACATCTGAATGATTGCAGAGTAGGACCAATGCACATTCAAAGAAGGTCCACATTATTACTGTTACAAGTAGTCAATCATACAAGAGTGGTATTCTAAATAAACAGAACTACACTAGTTTCAATACCAATGGTGTAGATGTTAAATAACCAGTCCATCATTAGTTTTAAAGTCAAGGTGGTAGGGATGAGGTGAAGGCAGGAGCCAGAGTCAGGTAAACTCAAAGGATGTATGGTGTAGCAGATGAGTGAGTCAGAGTGGTCACATTGACTGGATTATTGAAAATTATTGACATACTTTGTTTTGTACACGTGTTATTGAAAACATATACACACATTAAGTACTTAATAAAGTATTTGTATTATTACACCACATAAATGGCAGTGTTTAACAGGCTATATCATTTTTTTTTGTTTCCGCTCGTCAGTAAAACAAACAGAATGTACACCTGCCTTTCATATTTGATTTTAAAAGTAGGCTTCAATTATCAGAGCAATACGAACATTCAGGTTTGCAATTATCCTACATTCTATAAAAATTGTTTTTTAATGAATCAGTTCAAAGATTGAGGCGTAAACAATTTGTTATCAACTGCAATGCCTGCAGACTATCCCGTGTCATGCCCTGGAAATTAAGTTTCAGGAATATGATTACTCCCACATCGATGCTACAGACAGCACTGTATTACTGAGTGCTGCTGCTGCTGCTGCTGATGATTTGTTTCTGTGTCATCTCCAGTTCCAGAGAAATATTGGCGAGAAAGAGGAGCATGCCGACCTCTGGATTGGCTACTGTGCCTTTCACTTGGGTGATTACAAGAGAGCTATGGAGGTATTATTCCTTTTCTATATACGTTTGTCTAAATGAGTGGGGGTAGTTTGGCACACAGAATTATGCAGTAGTTACAGTAGTTAGATAACTAATAGTCTGAAAACGTGTTGTATGAATGCATAAAGATGTGACTGAGTGTTTCCTGTAGAGTTTGATCGCATGTGTAATATTTCATTATCATGTTGTGACAGGAGTACGAATCTCTGACCATGAAGCCTGAATGCCCTGCAGAGGTGTGGGTGTTTCTGGCCTGCACACTGTTTTTACTGGGGCTCTATCAAGAGGCTGAGGAGGCTGCATCTAAGGGTAGGCCGTTACATTTATTAAGTCCTCCTTTGCACCGTATTCTAACCAACCAGTCGGCAGACTAAAAAGATATGGCGAAACATCTTTTTGCTGTGGAATTGGACCATATTGGTGGGGAGATGCTGTGGGTTCTAAATATCTTAATATCAATAATTGTTGGTTTGTTCATTCATGTGATTGCATGTGATGTATCAGTTTGACATTTTGTACAATGTAATTTCTGCATTTGTCTTTGTAGCTCACCAAAACATAATCCAATGTCACCAATTCTAAATGCGTTTAGACAAATTGTGTGTTTTTGGAGAACCTTCAACTGAAATAGTAAATGTGCACCAGGTTTTATTCAAGAAGTCTAATAATAACTTAATCTGGTAGATTGTTGGTAGACTTTTAGTTCCCATTAATTTAATCCTCAGTTGTTATCTTCAGTTGTGGTTTTGATGTTAATGATTTGCATCTATTATTTTCATGTGGTTTGCTGTCTAACTACTATTGCTGTCTCTTTCTGTCTGTAGCGCCGATGTCCCCGCTCCAAAACAGACTACTCTTCCACCTGGCTCATAAGGTTGGAAAAACTGCCATATTAATTTACTTTGTGTGTTTGATTTTCCTCTCTGCCTTCTCTTGATCACTAATAATTCAATACTGAGTGACCCTGCACTGTAAATAAAAGGTTTATGTGTAAGATATGAGAGAAACATACAGGGCTGTAGTCATGTCATACAATAAGGACTGTCACAATATCAGATTTTCACAACACAATTATCATGGCCAAAAGAATTGATTATGACGATATTATCTCAATATCTATCGAAAATTTAAAAAACATTATAACGCTATGGATCAAATGTATCGTTAGTTTTGTTTATTGTGCCTTTTGTCTCTTTTTTTGGCATATAAATTACTACACTTATAATCCGAGTGTCGGGAGGTGGAGAAAGAGTTTGTAGCCATAACTGTATACATAAAATGATTTAAGAGGCACTGGATTATTTACACAATATTATCATGAGTGTATTATTCACACATCGATATTACATTTTTAAATATCTCTGTTCACATCAATACCGCTATAATGTGATACTGGTCCGATAGTTAATTTCATCTTGTCTTGTTTGTTTGTGTAATCAATTTTCTGTGCATTGGTCTCCACACAGTTGGTTTGTTGTCTGACATACGCATATTGTGTCTTAGTTCAACGATGAGAAGAAGCTGATGGGTTCCCACCAGAACCTGGAGGATGTGACAGAGGACCAGCTGAGCCTGGCATCCATCCACTACATGCGTTCCCACTACCAGGAGGCCATCGACATCTATAAACGTCTCCTACTGCAGAACAGGTGCGTGCTCTCCCCTTTTACTCTGCGAAATGAGTTTCACAGTGACGCCCCAGCACCACCTTGAGAGGTGCAAGTTGTTAATTTGAGCATCACGCGTATAATTCAAGTGTCAGTACAGCTGGCCAGCTGAGCTAGCTTCCTCTCCCTCTGATATACTGTCTCTGGAGTGGCGAGGGGAAGGAAATGAAAGACTTTGAGTGTGCCGCTTCTCAGAGATCTATTCATGGCTTCGTGGCATTTTGTAGGCTAAGGTGCATCTGTTGGAATCCAAATGAGCCGTACTGCTGCTACTTCTTCCAAATGCTAACAGAAAAATATATAAAAATAGTGCTATACAAAAATGTGCTGTAGCAGCTTATGATTGTCCAAGCCACAATGTTCTTTGGGTTTGCTAGACTGCTAGACACCATTCCTTTTCTAAACTATTATAATCTTTAATAATACAATCTGTTGTTTGCTGCAATGCTATGTTGAGTATGAAAGAAAACATGTATATTGCTGCGGATTCTACACAAAGGTAAGTTTTAAGTGAACTCTGGTCCTGTGTGTTCCACTAGACTCTTAACCCTTGTGTTGCCTTCGGGTCAATTTGACCCGATTCAATGTTTCACCCTCCTGTTACCTTTATATTTACTAACATATTTTACCTGAGGTCAATATGAATTATTTATGTTTGTTTGTTGACTCGACATTTTAAATGAAGACAATCACACTTGTTGGGAGCTGTCCGGACTGCAGAGTCCCATTAGATACAAACCATATCCTGATAACAGATCATATTTGAGTCCCTGCCGCCAGATCGCCAACCACTTTGTCATAAAATCTTTTTTTAAATGATCTGATTTAAGTAATAATTAAATTAAATCGGCATTCTGTTTTAGCTCGGCTCAAAGTCTGCAACATAAATGGAAGACCAGACTGGCATAAAGCATTACATAGGCACATTTATTTAAAGGATACCATTGACTAAACTAAACAAACATGGAGTGGTGTCAGAATGTGTGGATGTGTAAAAACATCTGATCCAAACTGAACCAGGTCAACCACGGAAGAGAGCGTCCATGTTTAGGGCCCAATGTACCCTAAGGCCTCAGTGGACGCATGCCTCAGAGTCCATAAAGGAGGCGATTGGGATTTGGCCTAGGTGTTGAGCTTTTATACCTGGAACAACATTAGGCTCAGGTGTGGCTTATCAGCTGATGATCAACATCCTGCAAGACAAAGAAAAGTCGGTAAACCAGCCAAAGACCCCTAGAGGAACGGAGGGGTTTGTCACGGTAAACGCTATAATGTCGAGCAACGTCAGATAATAGTGAGTGATTAACTTCATTACATGGCTAACGGTTGCAAAATGTCCTGTTCTAAACACCATATTGTTACTTGAAAAAAAGGAAAATTCTGAAAAATGCTGTGTCCAACAACAAGTTTAAGTCTGAAAGCCAGTTTCACGGCCACATTGCATCTTGTCTTTCAGAGATTTCCTCGCTCTGAAGGTCTACGTGGCTCTGTGTTACTACAAGCTGGACTACTACGACGTGTCCCAGGAGGTGTTGGCTGTGTACCTGCAGAGCATGCCGGACTCCACGATCGCCCTCAATCTCAAGGCCTGCAACCACTTCCGGCTCTACAATGGCAAGGCCGCTGAGGTACTCTGGCTGTGGTTGCCGCATTTCTTGGTTGATATTTTTGTTGGTCTTGATTGGACCGTATGACTTCATAAGTTTTCACATTGCCATACACACCCTTTTAAGTTGGCTGTGAGCGAGGTCTGTCGCCCTCTGTGTAAGAATAGATTGCGCAAAATGTTAAAGGTGATGAGGAACATTTCTTTAAAATAAAAAATAGAATATATATATATATATTTCTCGCATCCATGTTTATGGTTCTATCACAATGCAAAGTTTATATATACAAATAATCCAAAGGCAAATATTAAAAATATAAGAACTGTACTGTACTAGTATTATGGATATTTGTAGTGTTTACAAAAAAAAAAATGTAATTTAGCTATTAACCACGCATGCATCATTATTGTTGACCTTTTAATTTCTTCGGGGAGAGTAAGTGGCCGTCGGTTTGACTTGTGTGTGTGTGTGCTCTCGCTCTCTCTTAGGCTGAGTTAAAGAACCTAATCGACATCTCCTCCTGCTCATTTGAGTTTGCTCAGGAGCTTATCCGACACAACCTGGTAAGCTCTTCTTAAGCTCAAACTGTGAGCGCGTAGGTGTGTCTGCGTTCGTGCTCTGGGGACCGACGTGCCACCTTTCCATACGCTGAATCTCTCCCCTGCGTACTGTAGGTGGTGTTTCGTGGTGGTGAGGGGGCGTTGCAGGTGCTGCCTCCTCTGGTCGATGTGATCCCCGAGGCCAGACTCAACCTGGTTATCTACAACCTCCGACAAGGTGTTTAGCATGGCATCACAGTTTTCAATAATTTACTGAAATGTATCAAATGTCCTTAAGATACAATATCTTTCACTTATAGTCATCAAGAAAGAAGTTATAATGAGACTAATGAGATACAAGAACATAAATCACACTGCTCTCTAAGTCATCTAAAAATAATACAATGGTATATAAAACACTGAAATCACACTCTTTACCTTCGCATTGAAAATGCGGAAGGTTATGTTTTGATCACCGTGTATTTATTTATTTATTTGTATGCGTGTTACTCGCATAACTAAAAAAGTATTAAACCGAATCGCATGAAATTTGGTGGAATGATTGGTTATTATCCGGGGACCATTTGATTAGATTTTGGGATAGATCGGGTCAAAGGTCAAGGTCATGAAAAGGTCAAAATCTTCTTTTTACCATAGCGCGGTCAATTTTTATCCAATTGGCATGCGACTAATGCCAAAATGTTCATAATTCAATGCCAAATCTTGTGATATGCGAAGGTATGCGCTCTATTTAGTGCCAATTCTAGTTTATGTAATGCTTTGCTTTATTTAATATTGTCCCAAATTCTTTGGATGTTGAAGAAAAGAAAGGGGATTATTACATCCTCCCACTGTCCGATGTATCACGCGTAATGTGAAGTAAATGCATCATCTGTTTGTCATGCTGCTGTTAATGAAATGTATAGTTATTTAAAGGGTCAGATTTCAGAGGAAACCTAGCCACGCTCATTGAATGTCATGGTCCATTTCATCCTTCCAGATGATGTCCTGGAAGCTTACAACCTCATTCAGGACTTGGTCCCCACAACCCCCCAGGTGATGATTCAAAGTGACATTGTTTTTTTGAGCACAATGACATTATTTGGTCTTGATAAGAGACTCCAGATATGTTACATTTCACTCTCACATGAAGAATAAAACAGTAGCTCTATTTAACTACAACTATGGCGAATACTAACTATTTTGCATTCAAGGGTTTTTAAATGTTACACTTGTTTACACGGATAGCCAGAATCATGCCAGATTAAATGAAGCTAATGAATATCTTTGAAAAACAAACAACAAACAAACATATCTTCTCCACGCGCCGAGTTTCCGAAGAGCCTTTTTCTTTTATGTGACCAGTGTTTTATCTTCAAAAGCATTTCAATGTCGCCTGGATCTGAACACCTGTGAAAGAGTTTGGTTTCTGCATCTTAATAACACTATATAAGTGAATTGTTGCTTCTCAAGTGTCTCAATGTGGCCTTTCTCCCTTTTTTCACCATGACTAGAGACAACAAACACATCTTCTTTACTTTGATCATTTATTTTCTCAGGAGTATATTTTGAAAGGAGTGGTGAATGCAGCGTTGGGACAAGGGATTGGATCAGTGAGTGTTGCCGTTAAAGAAATAGTCACACACAGAAAAAAGTGACGAGTCGATTCGAGAGAAAAAGTTCTGTTGTTGTGCTTTTCTCTTTCAGAGGGATCACCTGAAAATCGCCCAGCAGTTCTTTCAGTTGGTCGGAGGCTCGGCCAGCGAATGCGGTACACGGAGTAGAAATGTGATCAATACAAGCTTCTAAAGCAGCGCTGTGAGGGGGATGCGTGTAACCGATTTCTCATTTTCAGACACTATTCCTGGCAGACAATGCATGGCCTCCTGCTTCTTCCTCTTGAGAAAGTTTGAAGACGTTCTCATATATCTCAACTCAGTCAAGGTTAGTGCTGCTCAGTACAAGGAACGCTTGAAATGGTGTATTCCAGTGAAGAATTGGCATGAAAGGAGGAGAGTAAAAAAAGACTCTCACACACTGAGGGACAAGTGTCACTTCAGATGACAAGTGGTGCTTTACAGATGCAGCACATGTGATTGTGTGCGAGTGCGTGTGTGTGTGGGCATGCTTGGTATCCACTTTTCGTTGGACATGTGTACACTTAACCTTTTTATTTCTGCGTTATTGTGCTTTTTATTCGCAGGGTTACTTCTATAATGATGATACATTCAACTTCAACTATGCTCAGGCTAAAGCAGCCCTTGGCAACTACAAAGAAGCAGAAGAGGTAATTTTCTTATATCTGCACACCTGCTATGTACTGATTTTCATCACTTCTGGTGAGTTGCCCACTGTTGCTTTTGGACTCCTTTTATTATCTCTTTTTTCAGGTCTTTCTGCTGATTCAGAATGAAAAGATCAAGAACGACTATGTTTACCTCAGCTGGCTGGCACGATGCTGTACGTATAGTAGTCGTACTGTGGAGGCACATTTATTCCTGTAGCACAATTCATACACATGTCCATCAATTTAACATGCATTTCAAATGAAAAGGAATAGGAACGTTTAAAGAATTAATAAAATAACATGGACGGCCATAGAATAAAGAACATCAGCAGTTCACTTAGTATAGATTAGTGGAATATTAATAAAACCCAGTTAAGCAACGAATACAGAAGAATAGGAGTTAAATAATAGGTTATTTATAATAATAGGTTATTTATCAAATGTGGAAAGATAATGGAAATGAGTTCTCAATGCAAGCCAGTGTGAGAATACTGGGTGAACATGCCCGGCTGCTGGTGAGGTGTTTGTTGAGCGAGAAGGCAGGAATCATAGACATTTTGCATACTTTTTTATTTTTTTCACCTGGACCGATATCATCCAGTCCCCAAGTGTTTAAAGACCTGAAACCAGTTCCAGTCACAGTCTACACCTGATGACATGAAAGCATAAGAATAGAATATACACTTTTATTAATCCCCAAGGGGAAAAGACTGAGCTAAAGAACGCTCTCGCATATCTGAAGTTGGAGAAAGCGAGACTGAGGAAGACTGTCGTGGGTCACTGAGGCAAGATCAAACATCACTCCCAGATTTATAGCCTCAGGTTTGTGAAGAACTGAGGTTCACTCCGGCACCTCAGCAGCTCGAAGAAAAAGATATCTCCATTAAAAGATTTTTCTCCTGCCTTCTTGGCTTGATCCACATCAATACCACCTGCCCACAGGCATCTCACATTTTACCAACCTGAATCTATAAATGTTGCTGAAGCTGCCTGCGAATGATCTTGTTCTTGTCAGACATAATGAACCAGAGAGGGCGGCTAGCCTGGGAGCTCTATCTGAAGATGGGCACTTCCTCCGAGTCCTTCAGTCTGCTGCAGCTCATCGCCAACGACTGCTACAAGGTGACTTCCTCCTCCGTCATCTGCCTCTCGGGGTGACCCAAGAAACATTCATTTATGAATTCAATGTCAATTTGCGTGAATTCATTAATGTATTGCTGGAACAATTAGTCTATGTATGCCCCCAATTTCGATAATCAATTGTTAAAGTAATATTTCCAGATGCCAAATGCTCTCCTGTTC
The DNA here is from genome assembly GCF_029220125.1 of Pseudoliparis swirei. Lineage (NCBI taxonomy): Eukaryota > Metazoa > Chordata > Actinopteri > Perciformes > Liparidae > Pseudoliparis > Pseudoliparis swirei. Next base: position 19,945,415 of record NC_079411.1, read on the forward strand.
CAGCTCTAGTTTGATATTATTGTGTATTGAATATATCGATCAGCTTGGGGCTCTTGGTCAGACAAAAGAAGTCATTTGAAGACTTCTCATTGGGTTTTGGGAAATTTTGAGTCACGTTTTTCATATTTTACAAAAAAATAATCAACAGATTAATAAATAGATAAAGTTCTTTAGTTGCAAACCTTGTGTTAATATTTAGTTGCTGTTTTCCTTTTAATTTAAGTATAGCGCTGCAACTAATGATTTTCTCCGTTATTGGTTAATTTGCTGATTAAATCACAAGTTCCCCGAGCCCAAGGGGACATTCAGATGTCTGGTTGTGTCCTAAAAACAGTCCGAAACCAAAAGGTATTCACTTCATAGTGATACTAAATTGAACAGAATATTGTCATTTTTAGGTAGCTGGCACCATAATAATTTAGCTTGAGAAGAAGTGACTCAAAACAATCGATACATTTACAAAATAGTTGATTAGTTTTCTGTCAATCGACTAATAGTTTTAGAACTCGTGTATGTCAATCGTAAATGTAATCTTGATTTCCAAATGGAGCTAAATTACACATTTAATCTTCTACCTGCCTGTTTTTGCTCTGTTGTATAAACTCGCACAAGCACATTCTAGCTTAGCTGTCCCAATCTTAACAGAGGTGTTGTCCAACAAAATGTCCTCACTTTTCTCACCATATTTTTGAAATGCAACCAAAAGCGGAAGCAGGTGTCACAAATATGTTTTGTCCTGGTCAAACTTAATCTGAGACATGTTATTTTGTTAAATAGGTGGTATAATGTGCATGCTGGCTCATGACCACAGCTTGTTGTTTCAGATGGGTCAGTTCTACTATGCAGCTAAAGCGTTTGATGCACTGGAGAAACTGGACCCAGAATCCAACTACTGGGAGGGCAAGCGAGGGGCTTGCGTCGGCATCTTCCAGCTCATACTGGCAAACAAGGAGTCCAAGTATGTTTGTCTCTTTTCCTTCTGCAATAATGTTATCCTATCATTACATATAAAAAAACAATTCTAGCTGTTTTTGTTGTTGCAAAACATTGTATCAAATGGATCCCTGGCATTACCCAGTAAAAGAGAAAAACATCTGGACTGACATATCAAATGCTTGTGGGTGTCTAAAACAAATAAAAATGAGATATGGTGCATTCTTGATCGCATCTTGTTTCCTCACATATAGTCTTTGTGTTCTAGGGAGACACTGAAAGAGGTGTTATCTCTGCTACGAAATTCAGGAAACCCCCAGGTTGAATACATCATTCGAGCTCTGAGGAAGTGGGCCAAAGACAACAGAGTCCTCCTCTCGTGAGAGCTGTGGGTACTGAACTCCAGGTCCCTCCATCATGAGTAGTTTCATCACGCAGATGTGCAGCAGTTATTGTGCATTTGGTTGTTTCACTTGATTAACTTGTATGAATGATATTTATGCTCCTTGAAGAAATATGAAACTATTATCTGCCACATATAAATATGTACGTTTTGAAATGAAATTCTCTATATATTTGTATTAAAATGTAACTTTGTACTTTGTGAATTACTTTAGCTATTCTGTCAGTGATTTGTACAGTAACTGACTTCACGCAGTTTTCTCTCTAATATTTTGTAAGCAATGCAGAAATACATTTACAAGAAATAACAAACCGGCTAAGCTCAAGAGATCAGGGACAAGATATGAGCAAATACCATAGAGAAAGGGGGGGAAAGAAACAAGCGCAAGACAAAAAATAGATTATTAGGATTATTAAGAGATAAGGAAAGATTTTGATGTCTAATAAATTAGCAAAAGTATTCTTTAAGTATTAATAAGTAACTCTCTGGGGAAACAATAATGTATTTGGCAATGGTATGAGAGTTGCAGTTTTTTAACATGCATTGGTGCATGAAATGTACCCTTTCCTGTTAGTACAACATGATTTAAGGAGTACTCCATTGATTTTGTATTACACTTCCATAGGGTTAAGGGTTTTGTGAGACATTTTAAAACAGGAAGGGTTACAATAAAAGCACCTGAGGGAGAAGTCCTACAATTGTAGGGTAAAAAACACTGGATCCTACAGTTCCCATTTTGCAACTCAAAAGCCTATTTCATTATACCGTACCCTTCTTTTTCAATACTCTTGCCTTTGAAATAGTTTTACTTCAAAAAGTTGTGGAGGCTAACCTTACCCCATTGACACATCAGGGTTATTTTTCTTGTATTGCCATTGAAGACATTTTGCAACGGTTTGAGTTCACATTCAGGTGGTTTCCTTTGTAAATGCATCTTTGTCTCTCCGTTTAAGACAGCTAAAGGGCTGGGGGCAGTGTGCAGTAAATTAAAGAAGATGACTTTCACTGTGATTGTTCATTTTACATTCCGATATACCTGAATACACAGAGCTGTAATTATTAAGCTCATGATGACTTTGTTAGAAGACCAACTCTAATGTGGACGCAAATAGTTTCAGACTGACTGGATGATTATAGTGACCATTCGTGTATACAATCTGTGAAGAGACCTCACAATTGCAAATGTTCCAATTTAACAAGACTGGCACATGGGTGGTATGTGTGTGTAAGGAGGTAAATAACTAAATTTGTCACTAGAGCTTTTAAATAGGTTAATCCAGCTGTGGATTCTACTAACAGCGTAAAGAAAATACAAGCATCAACATACATTTTAAATGAATTTCCACATGTAAGGAACAGGTCCCCTCCAGTTAAACCGAATATCAACAGGTGGTAAACTGCCTGAAACTGAACCAGCTGTGTTGGGCTGGTTAACAGACCGCCGACCACCTGGCTTTCATTCTTCCGTTTAGGATTTGATGTTTGAGTGTGTGTGCTGGTGCATTGTAGAAAAATGCACAATTCAGCACTACCCTGAATAGACGGAAAGAAAAGCTTCCACTGAAAGCCGCTGATTGTTAAATTGAGACGAGGCTGATAATCGATATCTGAACATACTGTTTCCCACAGCCTGTCCTTCACCCAGACACTTTATAAAGGTCATAATAGTACTGACAGTGTTGTTATTATCGCTGGTTGTGACAGAGGCGGGTTTAGGATCGGGGCACGCGGTGATTGGACGTGACGACACCCCCCGCCCCCACCACTGTCACGATGCTTCCGTTCTGTGCGTCAGCGCAGGCGCAGCGACCCCTCTCTTCTGATATTTTATTTACTCCCGAAACCCAAGATGGCTCCTGTGAATGTCTCGTCCCCATAGCAAATTGAGGATGCAAGTAGCTGCCGTGAAAACAACTTTCCCCCGACCGTCACCACCCCTGGAGTTCATTTCGTATGGTGCGGAGGAGGCCCACACATCCGTCTAGGCACCGAGCAGCCGCCGGAGCTTCGCGAAACCCTCTTCAAGCCACCAATTTGGAGTAGTTTCGCGAAGTAGCTCTTCTCCTCGCTGTCAGCGTCTGTCCGGAGCGAGGTTTAGGCAGGCAGCTCATCCAAATGGCCGAACCGAGAAAAGTGCAATGTGTCACCCTCTCGGCCTTCGCAGCTGGCGCAGCCGCGGAGTCGAGGAAACGCCGGCTGGAGGAGGAGGCCGACTTCAACTTCGGTGGAGCCGGGGAGGTCGAGGCAGCGACCGGGGCAGGGGGGGCTACCAGCAACGGTCGGCTCGGCAAAACCGGCGACAGGGAGGAGGCTGGAGCCGAGAAGAGGGTGACGGTGCGGCTCAACCTGTCCCTGCCGGAGCCCGACGACCGCTCCTCCGCCGAGTTTAATTACGGGGAACTCGTCCAAAACCTCCAGGTGAGATCTCCCTGTTTGACTAACACCACCAGGCCGGGAGACACTGGCGCTGGAGTTCATTTTATTTGCTTTGGCAAGTGTTTGTGTGGACTTGTCATTGCTTAGTGAGAGGGGGAAGTGCACCGTGTCCTTCCGCGGCTGAGACTGACCGGTCGTGCGACTCTACACAAAAGACCAGCAGCTTTATTATTTTGACCACGCAGCCGGCCGGTCCACTCCGCGTCGACCCAACTTCTGCTGCGCTCCATCGGATCCGAGCTTTTTGTAGAGGGACCTCCTCTTCTTTTTTTAACATGCAGAGATAGTGCTCATCTCGTGCTGCTACTCGTGTCCTGCTCACTCCGACTTGCCCAGCAACAGCTCCATGGACTCCATTTCAGCACTCGAGGGCCACACTGTATGTGGCCCTCTGGCTGCGGGTGATAGAGAGATGATAGAGCATTGCTGATGGAAGTACCAGGATGTAGCGAGGGAGGCAAATGTCAGAGCTGAGGGATCAAAGAGAAGCTCGCCTCCTTGTCATACCCTGCAGTTTGGGATAATCCAGTTTATCCTATTATGTACATGAGTGACAACACCACAGTTTAATTGATTATCTCGTATTGGAATCCTAAAGGTGGCCATGCCAGCATCATATTTTTGTGTGTAATGTCATTGATACCTACGTTTGCTGCTAATACTGTTATAATGTATGAATATTTTGCCATTTTGACTTTTCTTTACTTTGATGTTAATTCATAAGTGTCATGTGCCTCCTGCACCTCGAGCTAATCACTCGAAATCCAGACTGTTTGCTGTCCTGGCTCCTCAGTGGTGGAATGAGCTCCCCACTGACATCAGGACAGCAGAAAGTCTCTACATCTTCCACCTGAGACTGAAAACACATCTTTTCCGACTATCTGGATTAAAACACAGATTTGCACTTCAGTGGCACTGGGATGGCACTTATTGTGGTGCTTTTGTGGTTCGGCTGAGTTGAGGAAGTGTTGCTTCGTGTGTTCTTGTTGTTCTTGGTTTGTACTCTAGGTTGAATGCATTTATTGTAAGTCGCTTTGGATAAAAGCGTCTGCTAAATGACATGTAATGTAATGTTGCGAGTGACACTTGAACCAAAGTGCTGATCTCTGATTATTCGTGTTTATAATATATAAAGTTTATTATTTGTGTTTGTTCCAGGTCAAGAATAATACTCCAAATCTGACTACAGCGCACAATCCCAACAACCCCTTCAATGATGACGAGAGAGAGCGGCTCCAGGTGGAGGCCCTGGCAAAAAAGTTTGAAAATAAATATGTGAGCTATAATTTTTTATTTCTGTTCTGAGGTGTTTCTAATTTGATCATGTTGGAATAATACCCTGACTAATACTGGGTTTTTAAGGCAGATTACAATCTTCAAATTTGAGAGTAAAAATAAATAAATCTGATAATCTCGCATCTGTTGATGAACATAAATAAATATGATGTTGACATTATACAGTTAAAAATCTACTTGCCAGTTCTCTCTGTGGGGACAATCAATGTGATGGTGATACAGTTTCTGAATGATCTCATGTTTATCTTTGATATTTCTGGACTGCAATTTCTTGTTACTTATCGTCTCACACATACATCAATATATATATAATTAATTATAATACTAATAAGCTAATATTGGCTGCTGTATTTGTTTCAATTACTGTTGGTTTCTTTATGTAGTTACTTATCAAGTAAATGTAATTGAAATAGAAAAATATCAGCTTAACAGTTGTACAGCAGGTGACACCTTCTATATTGAGACGTGTGTGTATATATATATATATATGGGATATTTTCAGTCATTGATTTGTTGATGGCTAATATTGATACCCGAGAATTTAAAGTATCCAATAACAATGCAATGTCTGATATAAAAACGTTTTTTTACATTAATGCAACCATAAACATTTTTTATTTTTTATAAATCCTTCTTTTTTTGGTTTGTTTTTTAAAGAAGTCTGACTTGGATATATAATCAGTGGAACATTTTACAGTCAAAGTTAACTTGTCAACTCTGGTGGTCATATTATGTATTCGAGAATAGATGAAAGAGCTCAAACATGTGTTTGACATTTCCGTTGTGCATTTCTTGATAGTTATCGACTAATGAGCATATCTATAAGATGCCTTGATGAGCGTGATCGATTTATCAGTCGTGTGTGTTCTTAATAGGACAAAATACCCATAAAAACATTTAGAAAGTGAGGACATTTTGTAGATCCTCACTGGAGAGGGGCCATTTTAAGTCAGATTTGAATAAATGTGAGGACTTTTTCCCGGGAATCAAAATCCAAACATAATATTATACCATATTTAAAAAATATTTTTCAGGCTAACACAGAGAAGAAGAAGAAGACCGACAGAATGCAAGATTTGATTGATATAGGCTTTGGCTACGACGAGACAGACTCCTTTATCGACAACGCAGAAGCTGTGAGTGCCCCTCACTTTCTTAATAATGAGGTGATTTTTCACCTATGGTTTATTTTTTTAAGGATGTCACTTATTTAGTCAGATGTCTCGATTCAGTCTTAATAATAACGTTGCACATTTTTATCTTTTCTCCCGTATTACCCTCTGATTTAATTGTCCGTTCTCGTCACATTCTTGAACTGCTGTTCCTGTTTCTTGTGTTGAGGTAGACATTATTTCTCGGCTGTTAAATATTTATTTCCTGCCTTGATATTTTTATACGGTTGCACTCAGTGGCTCTTCTAAAGATAGACCCTTGTCCCTTCTTACAACTAAACTGAGACTATGGTCTGAAATCATCCTCATGACTCATGAATACGTCTGTGCTGCTTGTGTCCACACAGGGATATGTCATTGTTTTTATTTGTTGGTTTGTCGGTTGCTCAGTATTCAGAGGATATCGCTCTGTCTGACTGTAATAGCTACAATTATGCTGTTTGTATAGTCTCTCCACCACCATATAATATTATTGGTTTTGTGGTTTTGATAGCTGTCTTTTCTGCACTCACAAGTTGGCCTCGCCTGTTTGACTCTTTTTTTTTTCTTCTCCCTTTTGTTTTGATATGCTCAGTGATGGAAAAGTCTTTTATCTGTGGCCTGGAGGGACTGACATTTTATTTATTTTGGCCCACAACAAGTCATCCATTTTCTCTGACTAACATTGGAGCTCATGCTTATTCCTAAAATGAACAAGCAATATTATTAAGGGATCCACTTTTCTTTGTGTAAGAAGATTCACCGTTTTCCAGATTCCTGTGATGTTACACAACAAACTGTCTTCTTTGTTTTTTTTGCCTCAGTATGACGAGCTGGTTCCTGCCTCTTTGACCACAAAGCTGGGGGGATTTTACATCAACACTGGCACGCTGCAGTTCAGAGCGGCCTCCGACTCGGAGCCAGAGGAGGACAAGGTGAGACTACTTTAACTCGTTCACAGTGGAACGTAAGGAAATTGTTATCAAGTGTTTAAAAATCAGTTTCAGGTCTGGAAAATATTTATTTTGATGGATCTAATTTAATTGACTTTGTGAAAAAGGGATGAGAAGATGCTTCAAACAACCGCAAAACTATCCGTTTCCAAACTCTCACACCACTCACACGCCAGTGTAATTCAAGTCTCATTTCGCCTGACTCGTGTTAAGTACTTCCCAAACATGCAGTTTGGCTAAAAGTTTCCTAATTAAAACACTTTAGTGTGAGACAGTTAATGTAGAATTGTGTGTGTGGGGGGGGGGAGAACCTCAATTATATGGTTTTATCTGGCTATTAAAAGTGTGACAATTAATACCAAACCCTGCTTTATTCTGTAATAAATATAGCAGGGATTCCTGAGGAAGAGGTGTGTGGTCTCTATACTTCTTGATAATTCTTTTGATAATAATATGAATATTTCTACAATTTTCCACTGTTTAAAAAAACCAAACATGAACAGGCACATCCTGTCCTCCAAACAGGAGCTTGATTTTCATTGGGATTAGTGGAACGTGTTATCCGTCACCGCATGAAGAGAAATCTCTGAAGGACATACTTGTGCGCGCCCCCACACACATACACACACATACACACATACACACACAGAGCACAGCGTGCGTTCATTAGACAGAATTTATTGATTTTCACTGTTCACTGTTGTCTTCTGCTTCTTTGAGTTAAGGAGTGTATGTGCTTTAGTTTCAGAAGCCTAATGACGACAAGGAACAGGTGATTGGTAAGAGGAAAAAGAAGGAAGTGAATAACCTGGAAGATAAGGACCCGAAGAAGAACAGAGTACCTAAACAAGGGTGAGAATCATGGCGATACACTATTATTGTCTTTCTTTATATGTGTGGTTCGTCTGGTGTCAGTTGATGAATTTATACTTATGGTGTGTTCACACCGGACGCGTCGAAAGTCAATGCACAGCACAGCTGAAGCTGCGCGTGCTGCGTGCGTTTTTTTCCAGCAGCAGGCAGCGTTTTGAAGCAGAACAGAGGGCAGGGGTTTGGGCTAGGGCGCGCAGCTCGTTCGTGAGCGCAGCTTTTTCCAACCGCTCCGTCAAACTCACGTGAGTCATAGCGTGGCCGTGAGTCATAGCGCCGTCAGCCATGAGCAGCTCAGCATCCCCCTGCCGGTAAAAAAAAAATGGAAAAAAAGAAATTGTCGCGTGTTATGACACACTTTACTTTTATTTTGCTTTTTTTTACTTAGTAACCGTAAATAAGAGCGTGAAAGAAGGAGAAGAAAGTTTGTTGTACTTTACTATGAACCAACCGACGGCATATGTGTTTCATGGCAGAGGAGATCTGCCACCGTAGGTGGAAAAGTCTCAGACACGTATCAAAGAGAGAAGAAGAGAGAGAGCAGCGAGAAGCGCAGTGGGAGTGCAGCTCAGTCCACTAAAAAGTGGAAGTACTCTGCGGTCCTGTAGTTCCTCGACCCATTTATTACTCCGCCCCCGACGCGTCTGGTGTGAACACACTTTTATCGACGTGCGTCGAGACTGCTGCGTCAGACGCGTCGAGAATTTTTTCGACGCGTCCGGTGTGAACGCACCATTAGTCATGGAGGGGTTTTCAGTTTAAGGCTCATGAGCAAACTGCCTTGTGTCTCATCACTTTCCACGCATCTTTTAAGGAAATCTACCACCTTTATTGTACGAGTCATAACCATTAAGCCAAGCTATTTTTATAGAAAATGTCACATAGACACTGTTATTTAAATGGGAAGTCCTCTCCTAAATTAACCTTTTGGACAACATAGATTTATGGTCCATTGTGAATATGTGATGATGCATTTGTCCACTCTTTACAGCGCCAATAATCTACCTCCTGGTGTGACATTATATTCCTGTGCTTTTGTGTGGATCCTCCAACTTGCCACCTCCTCTGAAAGTAACCTCCAAAAATAGTTGCAGCTATTTCTATTGTGCCATCATAAAACAGAGGATGTTTATATATATATATATAACATCCTCGATACATTTAAATATGGGAATATATATAAATGAGTAACTCTTCCCATATTTAAATATGTTATGATGCATCCAGATGCAGTTTGGGGACCTGTATCCCCATTTATTTAAAACCTGTATTAAGCATTTTGCTGACGGGGCACTGCTATGCTTTCCTCCAAAAGAGTTCCAGCCCTAACCCAACACCGGCCGGAGAAGAAGAAGAGGAAGAAGCTGATGAAGGACTCTCTGTACCTGGCAGCCATGCTTCGGCGCTTCACCCGGGAGAAGGAGGAGATGAGGAAAAAAAGCACGAACACGGCTCAACCCGGTGTGGCAGGAGTCGTGGATAACAAGCTACACTCCACCAATTCAACGAACCACCTGTTGGCCTCTAACTCCACCCATCCACAGGGCAACACAGCCACCAGCGACTTGTCACTGGCTGACCTCACCTCAGACCCCGCTGTGATGTCACTGCTAGGATCGGCCAACGAGAAGGAGCTGCAGGATCTCCTAGGCGATCTGGACTTCAGCGTGTTGGACACTGACCAGCAGCACGCCAGGGAGAACGGCATTCTCGGAGTCGGTGTTCCGGACCTCACAGGAGCAGCAGGGGGAAGTGGCCAAGGGCGAGGCATGGGGTCTTCCAGCGGACTGTTTCCACCGCCTCCGCTGCCCGATGGACTGCCTGCTCCGCTTATTAAACGCATCGAAGACATGCGGGCGGTGAGTCACTTGCATTCTGTCTGTGGGCGGCTGAAACGCAAATGCCCATAAGCTCAGGAAGTGGCACATGATTATTGATGAGTCCAATGAGAATAGGCTCTTCCAAAGCCTTGGGGAAACATGGGTCCAAGCAAAACATTAAATGTTTTTTTTATTGTACCAAAACAGCAGGCGTGGCATCACTGCCACGGAGTCCATTTGTAGCTGAGAATTGCTTTTCTAGATGTTGCAAAAATGCACAGAAAGGCAGAGGGAGGTAATTGAAAAGGATGATTCAAGTGAACTATACAGCGGTGAAGAAGAGTGAGGAGGAGGGAGGCAGAGAAATAAATAAGTTCATTGATTTTGTGTTGCTTTCAAAGATATGGGAAAGCTTGGGAGATTCAAACTGATGAATCCCCCAAAAAAGCTTCCTGCTCAAAGGAAGCGAAACTTGACCGTAGGGCTGCAACTAACAATTATTTAAATAATCGATTAATCTGCGGATTAATTTATCGATTAATTGGATTTAAAAAAAACCCATTAATTTATAACCCTTGATTCAAAAACATTAACAGATAAGCCCCGCCCCCTCACAACATCATTCGTGTTAGTGAGGGGGCGGGGCTTATTACCATTAATTAGTTTTACACTTGTCGAGGACATCCCACGAATGTCGGAACATCTAACGCCCTCGTGTTCGGGTTCATAACGTCACCCGTAGGCTCACACAGCTCGGTGACTTTCACTCCGACGACGTATGAATGACTTCCAGTCCTACAAGAGCAGCAGCAGCAGCCAGTTAGATTCACCAACGGTGGAGCATCTCAACGCTGATTGGCTTTCGTAACGCAGCATTGTGGTCTTTCCTCTACCGCCGCTCAACATTTTTAATACATCTTTGCGAATTGAGTGGCGTAATAATCGCGCGACAAAACAAATCGATAATGAAATTCATGATCAATTCGTGCCAACTAATTTAATAATCGCTTTTTATCGATCTGATCTATTCGATGTTGCAGCCCTACTTGACCTGTCGTTCTCTCATTGGGTCCACGCCAAGAAAAAACACTTCTTAGTGGTCTTTAAGTTCTTGTCTGTTTTGCTTTCAGATTGACCTTTTTACAAACAAACCAAGAGCTGTAAGTTATCCAGAGCAACAGGACAGTTGTGGTGACTGCTGTGCTACATTATCAGCTCTACGTGGGAGAACCAAATTCCAGTGACAAGTAGCAGATCATGCAGCACTTTAGTGTGTTTGTTTATTTTTCATAGCTTGGTGTCACACAAGTTTGCAAAGAAATAGTTGATTATGTCAAGACTGCAACTGCACCGTTTCTGAGTCGCCACAGATGCTGAGCGATTAAATATATCTCTTGTTCTGCCTATTTTGTGATATACATGCCTAAAAGGTGCCTAATATTTCTAGACTGAAATAATATCGGCAATATAATTATAACTATGAGGATTTTTTTTTGTTGCCTATTTTTTGGTGCCCCCTCAGGACTTGGTGCCCTACGCACAGCGTGTAGTGCGCGTTATGGGAGTGGCGGCGCTGGTTGTACCTGAATATCAGATTGTTACTTTGTGTTTAAAAAAAAAAAAGGAACTAACCAAATATGGAGTAGCACATGTTGTTATTGGTTCCCACTTTCTGATAGCTCAGGTAGAGTTTGGGCACTCACCTGATGGTGTTACCGCTATTCTTAATACATGGCGTTGCTTAAATCGCTTGCACAGACCAGGAGAGCCGTTACGGTTCCTCCGATCAACAGGTGGATTTCATAGTCTTTTGAATTGGAAGATTTGTTTACTATAGTTTGAGTGATCGCTTTCACACGAGCAGATAATTAACAGGCAAACAAGCAAAAACTCTGAGGTGTTTCTGTCAGAACTGAGGCACAGCATCACACGTACAGTATGTATTTGTACTGTATGCAACGGGGGAATGCTGACTCAACTTTTTTTTCCACAGGCCTCACAACAGTTTGATCAAGAGGGCAGGAAGAAATTTTTCACCTTGGACATGAATAACATTCTCCTGGAGTGAGTAGGACAGCTTTTAAATCACTGTCAGACAAATCCCAGCACAGTCTTCCTCGCCTTCAGTGTTTTTCTCATCTTCTGCAGATTTCCCTCCCCACCTCTCCTGCTGTCTTTAAGTGTTTTGTTTTCGCTCCGTCTCTCTCATTGTCTGTGCTAATGACATGCTTCTCATTTCCATTCCCCTCCTGTTTTTTCAACTTTATGTTCACCCTCATTCAGCACGACAACGCTTTATTCTTACCCAATCTTTACTCTCCCGCCTCTCTTTTAGTCTGTCAGTCTGTATCCCACCATTGTTTTTTCCCTTTCAACCTCCACCGCCATATATGTCCATTTCCTTGATTTCTGGACCTCACAGTTGTGACTTTCTCCCCCGCCCCCCTCCTCTCAGCATTGAGTTGCAGGTCCAGGAGCAGCCTGCTGATGTGCGTTTAGGCATCTACTCGCACATGGAGGCATTTGTACCGTGCAATAAAGAAGCCCTCCTCAAACGCCTGAAGAAGCTCAGTCTCAACATCCAGGTAAGTGAGGCTTATCTCGGGAGGAAGCAGGTGCCGGTTCTAGACTGCTTTGAATGGTGGGACAGTAAGAGATGCTTGTTGGTCACAAAAGACTAGTTTTAATATGAGTCTTCTTTTAAGACTGCATGCAATAACCTGCACCATCTTAGTTTTTTTACCCACCAGTACAAGTAGCCTGTGTGCAGTAATCAGGCCCTCCAGCAAAGATATGAAGTAGCCAGTCATTGGGGGAAAGAAATATCTGTAGAAGCCAACATTGGATCATATACACTGATCTAAATGATTGCCTATTTTAATGTGTATGTACCCAATGCTAGACATGTAATGAATTGTTGTTGTTAAGTAGGCTTTGGGTGCATTTTTGCCCACGCATTCTCCAAGTAGCAATTAATCATTTTGTGTGGCGTCTTTCTGCTCTCATTTCTTCTCTTTTGATATACTCCATACGTTCTCCCAGTCTCATCACTGCTGTCATAGCTCTAAAACAGCTGTGCCAATCACAGCTAAACGTGATAATGGCAGCTCAGCAAGGAAAGCTTTCTTTGAGGCTTCAGAGCGTCACAACATGAACACTAATGTACACAGAGACGGATGGACTGTTATTTACAATTATGTAGTTACCGAACAAAAAACAATGACATTGATTTGGTGAAACCATTTTAATGACTGGAAGCCATTTAAGCAATAATTTCAATATGACCGTGTATATGGTCACATAGTTTGGTTACACAACAACCTGTAATGTTGGTTGAGGCTCGAACGTGAGACGCTCCGCTATGATGAGGCCCAAACCGGATTATTACAACGTTGCAATCAAAACAATAACTGAACTTCAGAATTGTGGATGCTTTAAAGAAGTATTATTGTTAAATGTTGACCAACCACCGCTGAAGGCAACAGCTCTTGTAATTGGAGTGGCAATACGTGATTATTGTTCACGTGAAAATTGACAGATATTGTTGTGTAAATAATGAATGAGAGAGAAGTTCAGATCTTGCATACTTCAAAATGTTGACCAACATCTAACAATAACAAAGCAGAATTTACCTGTTAAAAGTTCAGACTATAATCTTGTAAATGATACATGGCTGATTTTGTTTTTGAAAGTTTATTAAAGAAAATATTGTGTGGAAATGAAAAACAACTGTTAAAATGTTAGTAAAAGGTTGTCATTGCTTGAGATTAAAAGAATGGGGAAAATACGCCTTAAGTACAGTTTACAAATAATTTTATACATGAGACTATTTTGTAGATGATATAGATGCAAGTATTAGAATAATCCATACTCGGAAACAACAAAGTGTTTCTCACAACCCTCTTTGCATCTTTGCAGTTCTGTCGTTTTTTGTGCTTTTGAATGTCTTTTGTCATGGACCATTAAAGTAGCAGTGTTGACTAATTACATCAAAACCTCCCCCACTCTCTCCCCCTGCGACTCCCATTCTCCTCACTCTGATTTTCTCCCTTCAACTTTTTAGTTTTCTCCACCTTTCGTTCTTGTTCCCTGCTGTCCTTAATTAAACCTCCCCTTCTCTCTCTCTTCCTCACTCAGGATGACCGTTTACGGACGCCGCTGTTGAAGCTGAAGCTGGTAGTGTGTAGTGTGATGCCAGAGCAAATAGCCAGATACAACATAGACTGCATGGCCAGGGTTGCAAAGTGAGTACATCTTCGTTTCTTGTTTCAAGTAAGAAATGAAACGGGTGAAACGCAAACTAAAACCCTAATTTCCCCCATCTTCTGCCTCTGCCTGTCATGGGGTCTGACTTTTATGGCTGTTCACCATTTTAACCGACGGAACCAAAACTGACATCCATGTAAAAAGAATGACAGCCGGTCATGTTTATCTTTTTTGACAGAATAGCTTTGTGTCTGAAAAATACAATAATGTAGAACTGATTGATATTATACGATAAAGTTTATTCAAACTGTATATATGGGTTTACATGTTACTGACTGTTTCCTTGTGTGTGTCTGTGTGTTTCCTTCAGGCAGCAGTCAGAAGAGGGCGATAAGAATTGCTCAGAGGACGAAGATGAGGAAAAGCCTGGGAAGAGGGTGATGGGTCCGCGGAAGAAGTTTGCCTGGGATGAGAAGCTCAGGTAATGATCCAGGAGAGTCCTGCTGGAATAGCTGCTGGACGGTGTGCTGTGTCTGTTTGTTATGCTGCAGGTTTGACTTTGCATTCTCACTACCATCATTTTTACTGTTGTTCTCCCCTCTGACAGACTTAAAGATTGTTCAAATTTCCTGGGATGGGGGAAAATAATGCATTATTAGGGTTTTGAAAAATAATGAGGGGGAAAAAATAACTTCCTTACCAAACAAGTCCTTTGTTCTTCTTTTTTTAAAGAGTACGCCACAGATTTAATATTGAAAATTTATGCAACAGAAGATATCATGTTATTTATCCACTTATTCTTCGTCCTTGTCAACATCTGGGGCCTACATTACCCCCGATTAAAAATCAACCACCGATCGCTCATTCAGAGACTTTGTTGTGTTATGCTAACGTACCTGTTGATATGGAGAAATTCCCCTTTTTAAGTTTCTTAGGAAAGCTTTGAATTTTACACCGGATGAATGTGACTCACCTGCTTTTAAATCATCCTTCATTTTCGTAACAGCCTCGACATTTTCACTAATGTTTATTGTATTTCCTTCGACTCCCTGAAGAATAACAGTCTCCTTTTGTCCGTATGTGCTCAGCACCTGCAGCCTAATTTAGGTTTGAATAGTGAAGGATTTCCGTTGACTTGAACATTTGTGCTTGTGCAGGAACCTGCTGTGCAGCTTGGTGCGAGTGAAGCTGAGCTGCTACGAGATGGAGAACCAGTGCTCTCTCTCTGTGGAGGACTACCTCAAGGCCTTCTTAGAGAATGAGGTCAAACCACTATGGCCCAAAGGCTGGATGCAGGCCAGGTCTGTGTGTGTGTGCGTCTTTGTTTTTCTGTGTGTGTTGGGCTAAAATAGCCATTATATAAAACCGCTGGTGAACAAATTCCTTCATGGTGATAAGGCAATTACTGACTATTCTCCCGGGTGAGAACAGTGGAGTTGACCCTTTTTAAACTGGAAGTGAGCTACTTTCTGCTCAGAGAAGCAGAGTTTAGGCTGCACATTTCCCATCGAACAGTTTGTTGTAAATAGCAGCCAATTATTTATTTTTTCTGGGATGGGTTAATTTCTTTTATTTGTAACAACAATGCACATTAATCAACATTTCTGTCAATGTGCCAATGTTAGCCAGCTTGCTACTTTTCAACTGCAAGGTTTTCTAAAACCAATGAAAATACCGATACAAGACATTAAGGCAACAAAATCTGCATACACAAGACAAATATTGCAAAACATTGATGCGACAGTACAATGCTCATAGTTCACTGCATGCAGCCTGCAAACCAGCCCAGAGCAACAGAGCTGAGTGACTAATAATATTATTTAAAACATTGAAGAAATGAGAATAGTATTGGTTGAGATGTCAATGGAAATAGCTTTATGTTTGGCAAAATGCAGCACAAGCCACAATGTCAACGCCGTATTTGCTGAAACATAATTGTTTTCCAGTTAATCGTCACACTCCCATGTTTCTGTTGAGGCCGAACAGCTAGTTGTCTTCATGTGTGGTGGTGGCAATTTATATTTCTAAACACTTACGCTTCTCTACTCATAAAAAGTAGCCAAAAGTTTGAAGGAGGCACATTTCTTCAAAACCCAAAATGGACATAGTTGCTCCCGTGGCAACAATAAGCAAATTTTACTTAACCCTTGTGTTGCCTTCGGGTCAGTTTGACCCGATTCAATGTTTAATGTCGGTGTTCTTTCGGGAGTCAACAAACAAACATAAAGTACCTCACACTTAAACTTGGAAAACAATATTAATTCTAATAATTTTCTGGAGATTTTAATAGCTGGGGTCATATTGACCTCAAGGGTAAAATATGTTAGTAAATATAAAGGTAACAGGAGGGTTAAACATTGAATCGGGTCATATTGACCCGAAGGCGGCAGGAGGGTGAAACATTGAATCGGGTCAAATTGACCCGAAGGCAACACAAGGGTTAAACAACATTTAAAACACTTCCAACTTGAATTTCCATACGATATTATTTGTGTGGGCCAACTTACAGTACTATCTCTGCATTCACTTTGATAGCACAGATTAGTAATCATTCATTAGTTGTAATTTTCTTCCTCATCTATGACGGTGATGTTCTTTTAACTTTGAGTTAGTGACCAGAAAACATTAACATACATTTTCTCGTCCTCTGGCAATAAACGCTGGGTGTTTTTTCCTCTGCTCAGGATTTTGCTCAAGGAGAGTCTTGCCGTTCACAGTCACCTCACTGGAAACCTGTAAGTATAAATGTACCTATTTATCTCACGTGTCCTCAATACTACTCATACTAAAAAACAGGGACTGGGCGTGAATGCAAATTGTGACTCAGTCTGAATACTTGCCTGTATTGTTTCATCCAGAGTCAAGAGGAGAATGGTGCCTGGGCCCAAGGCCAAAGCCAAGGTGAGTGACCTCTTAGATCATTTACTGTATAATATTTAAAAAAATCGGACTAAAATATCATTGTTGGTTTAAAAGTACAAAGTGTACTGAAATAGACAAATTCAAACAGCATTTCATCACGAAGCAACACTATGGTACTGTACTCAGTGCCTCATAATGTGTCTTGGCTGCATATTGGCTGAGTTCTGAAGACATAATTGCTATTCAGTATTTTATATAACTGAAGTGGATTTCTGGTATTTTATGTCTCAAAAGTAATATTTTACTATGTCCATGCTGCAGGTTTTTTTATTCTCTAACTATTGTATAAAAGCTGGTTCCCACAGTAGCCGGGGACTTTGCCAACATTAACGAATAAAGGCCAGGTAAAGAAAGAAGAAAACCCCCCGCTGACTTGCTAAATTTGGTATTATTATTTCCACAGCACAAAGTCCTGTTATCCTCACTACTCTGCAACTCAGAGTTTCACTGAAATAATGTTTCATGACTCTTCAGTAGTTTCTTCTCTTCCGTTCTCCTGGTAATTCAATGTTAAGATCCCGTCCGGGAGCTTTTGCACATTAAAGCTACCAACAATAGGAAGGCTAATGGTAAAACATTTAACTTTGAACAATGACTATTATAAAGAAACAAACACTTTCTTTCATTATAGTCCTGTTGATGGATTTATTTGCTGCTTCGCTCCGATGTCGCCATTTTGGGTCTTGTAGAATATCTGTTTTGAGTTTCCATGAACTGGAAATCAGGGAAATTAAAAGTCTTGTCTCTTTCTGCCTCTGAGCTTCTGACACTGCTCCATTGTCTTCTGCTCTTTAGGAGGGTCTTTGGATCCACAAACCAACTCTCACGATGACCTCCACCTCCGGATCCGCTCTGACCTACTCCCGCCAGCCCCCCTCCTCTTCATCGCCTCCGGAGCCCATCTGTCTGTCGGACTCACTGGATGAGGATCTGACCGCTCCCTCTCTGGACTCCATCTCCCATGCTCTGGCCCTCCTCAGCAATGCATCTAAGGGCCTGGCCCTCTCAGACAGTCCTTTGTCGCCACCGCCCCTTCAAATGCCCACCTCCTCTCCTCCCCCAGTCACCCCTCATTACCCATCAGCCTCTCAGCTCTCTGCCTCCATTGCATCCACAATGCAGCAGCATTGCCTCTCTAAGGTGGAGGCCGCTCCGCTGCCGTCTGCTGGGAACTTGCCAACAACAACGCTACTAACCTCCTCTTCTACCTCCTCGTCTCCCGCTGTTTCCTCCTTGGCTTGTGTGCAGGCAGCAGGCCTGTCGCTGGCCTCCAGGACTGCAGTCGGTCCTTACGGCCTGATTAAAGCATCTGGCACCATGGGCCAAATCCCGACTCAGAGACTTGTTACCATGGCATCATCCAATCACAGGCCAAGCTTGGTGATGGGTGTGAGTGGCAAGATGCATCCATACCCGGCCCCATCGCCCCTGAAGCAGCGGCCTCCTCCCACCGCTTCCCCACTGCTGCCTCCCCATCAGAAGGGCTTTGTTAGCCCGTCGGGGATACTGGGAGCTATAGGATCCCCTCAAGGATTGGCCAAGAGCAGTGCTAAAGCCAGCGGTAGCAACGGCAGCATGAGCAGCGGCATCACGCCTTCTTCCTCCCCCTCCTCACTGTCCCGCTCTAACTCTAGCACGCACCCTGGCTTGCAGTCCTTCTGTCCTCCCTCCCCGGTGGCCTCTTCACCGTCCCTTACCTCCCATACCTCACACGCCTCTCAAGTTAAATCCCACACGCATCATCACCACCACCAGGCCAACTTCATCACACCCATGCAGGCCACCCTCACCAAGTCCTCCCACAGCAGCAACTCCTCTCCCATCATCAAGCTCACCCCTCGGCCTCCTGCACCCACTCCACCTCCCACCTCCTCCTCACCCTCCCCGTCATCGTCGCCCTCGCATCCGCTCTCCCATCAAATGATCCTCAGCCAACAGCAACAACACCAGTATTCTCCCAAAACCCCCAAAACGTTTCGCCCCCCCTTCAGTGTATCGGGCGGTGGGCAGGTGAAGCAGTCGCAGTGCAGCTACAGTTTCGCTGGAGGCCAGAAGGCTCAGTCCACGACGAGCAACAGCAGCATCAACAACAGCCCCATCAACAAGGGAGTCATACCAACCGTGTGCAGTCGCCCAGACAAAACTCCCCTGTCTTCTGCATCTTCAGTCTCGGCCAATCACGGGCAGAGGCAGAGGGCGGTGGGTGGGGGTAACCAGAGCTCAAAGGCAGGAAACGGTTGGGCTGCCTCAGGAACTTTGGCCACGTCCTCTACAACATCACACCTCTCACAGGTTTGTGTCTTTTGGGCAAAGATTGAACTGCGGCATGTTTCATATGTGGCTTTATTTCACTCTAATTGGACAATAGAGTTACATGTCTGAATACATGGATAAAGAACCTTTTGTTTGCGTCTCGTCTCTGCAGGTATCAACAGCAGGCACTTCCCTCCTGGGCAGCCCCTCCACTCTGCCCCTGGGCTTTGGGATGTTGGGAGGCCTGGTGCCAGTCTCGTTGCCCTTCCAGTTCCCCACGTTGCTCAACTTCAACCCTGCAGGAGCCTCGGTGGTCGCTGGCATGGGCTCAGCCGCCAGCTCCAACTCAGGATACACCCTAGCACAGAGCGACCTGATGGGTGAGTGGACACACAACTTGTGAGGCGGGATTTATCAATTTAGTAGGAAGAAAAGGAGCAACATTTATGATTTCAAGCCAAAGACCGAATGTGTTTTTTCTAGGGCTGCCAGCGTTAACGCGTTAATCTATGCGATTAATTTGGCCGCGATTAACGCACTAAAATATTTTAACGCAATTGACGCAACTTTGTTTACTTCCGGTGTGCGTTGAACTTTTTGCACTCCTCTGAGTGTCAAGCCGCGGCAGTGCAGTTTGACACTGTTTCCGTTTTTTAAAACAATTATTTTTCCGCGGAAATACGGAGCAGAAATAAATTTAAACTCGTGGATGAATCAGTCGGGTTTCCTCCTGCTCCTCCTTCCTCCCGTCTCCCCCTCTGAGACACAGAGGAACGGAGGGGCGACGTGTCGGGTGACGCGGCGCGGAAAGACCTCGTCACAAGAAACCTTCAACGTGATTTGTCAATCCGTTTGTCTGTCAACGTTTTGCGAAAAAAACCACCAATAAACACTCAGTAAATCACAAAGGACCTCCCACCTCACAGGTGAGGCTCATTAAGCAACCTGTCAGCCAGAGAGCAGAGAACACGGCGCGAGGACCATTTTTTTGTAAAATGGAGAACATGAGCCCAGCCTCCAGAGGGTTAACGTGACACTTTGAATGTCAGTCAGTTTACCAAGGCCACTGGTTCTGCTGTTGTTCAATGTTAAAGATGACTACCAATTTATCATACATGATATTAAATACCTCGCTGGCACTTTATAGGTAGGAGCCTCTCTGAAAACACTGCGCTGTGTGAAGTTGTCTTTAAAAACAAATACAATTAAACAAGTGTCTAAAATACACGCTGTCTGAAGTGATTACTCGTTCATTTAGAAGAAAAAAATACTTTTAATCGCGATAAATGAATTTCAAAATGTGCGATTAATTAGTTAATTTGTTTTTAATCGATTGACATCCCTAGTTTTTTCCCTTTTTCAAAAACACAGTAGAAAAAGAAAAGTTGGTAACTTCTCGGTTTTATTGTTTTTGAAGGAAAACGTTGGAAATATACTTTTTTTGTGTCAACAAATTCTATACAAAATAAATAACTAGCAGTGAATCGGACTCTGTACTTTCTGATTTTTCTACATTGTCCGGAACACACGGAGGTGAAGATCTTTAATAAGCAAATGAATAGTTTTGTTATATGTCTGACATAATGTCCTATAACAAACATTTGACCTACTTTTGCTCACAGATTATTACACATTTGGTGGGCAAGCAATTATTTAGAGCGGCGGTACGATGTGTGTTTGATCAACTCAAAAGAATACCAGTGTTCATCTTAATGAAGGAACATGTTACTCATTGATGCACTTTTAATAGTTTAGGACAAAAATACATGTGGCTCACAGGAATAAGTTATATCAGATTTTAGGCAAGCAATACTTGTGAGATCAATTCATTGTTGGTTTAGTCAATAAGAATATTGATTCTCACAGTAGCAGTATCTTTAAACTATTTTTTTTACTCCCCTTAATATTTAGGTTAATTAAAATAGATTTTAAATTGCGTACCGTTTTGGTTTAATTAACATCTTGAACTTACTTGCAGCAGGTGTAAATTTATATCGGTGAAAATACACTTTTGGAGCTTTGGCCGAACGATCGATGGGTAATTAACGTCACTTGGACTATGACGTCTGTAAAGACGACTGTAGCGAATGCAATCAGCTCGGGCTAATTTGAAAAAGAAATAACACATTAACAGCAAGCAATTAATCTTAGTCTTATTTTTAACGAGAAATGCGTTTGGCTTTGTTTAATACCATGTAGTCGACCATGACGGGGACTGCAGTTCAACATTTAAATCAACTGCAATATTGGAAAAATAATGATGTTTTCCTCCCAAAAGCAGAACAAATACAAAAGACAGGATGGATGTAAGAAATAAGGAGAGATGAGATGGAGTTAAGAGAGAAAAGGGAACAGTTTACTCATTTATCGTGTTTTCATTTGATTTCCAGCCTTGTGTATGTTGATGTAACGTCTTCCTGAGGGGGACCAGCAGCACCTCCACTGTGCTCCTCACCTCTCGCTCCATTTTGTTTAACGCACCACGGTCTCACTCCTTTGAAACTAAATATCTTTTGTGTTATCTCAACCTTTTGTAACCCGCTGCACCCCGACTTTGATCTCCTCCTATCATGTTTTGCCCCCACACCCTTTGCGCCATGTCTTCCCTGTCTCCTCTTACTGTTGTTGTTGTTGGTGCCTTCACCCCTCATCTTCCCCCCCATCTCTCCTCAGATCTGTACAAGAGTCTCCAGTCAGGGGCGCAGGCTGCCCTACCTCCTCACTTGCAGCTTGCTTTCTCAGGTAATCTGCATTCCTCCTCCTCCTCCTCCTGCTCCTCCTCCTGCTCCTCCTCCATCTGTGTCAAATCGACCTCTGCTCGGCTGCTGTGTTGTTTGCTTTGTAACTTTTGGCTTGCTTCAGTATATTTAGTGTTTGGCATGCCCTGAAATTATTCAGGCGTATTGATTGTTGTTTCAGTAGATTGCAGGTTACGCAGTAAAGATTTAGGTTTTAATGTCACTGCAAATTGCGACACCAACTCCTCACCTGGATTGTTCCAGGTGAACTAGTTCACCATGGGATGAGCCTCAATGAGACACCACAATATTCCAATTTAAATTAGTTTGACGAGCTAAACTAAAATAATTAAAGTGATTTAAAAGATGTCTCTGATGTGGCATCTGACTCAGATTGTATAAAGAGAAGGATTTTCCACTTGGGAACTAAAAAAGGCAGCCAGACTATGTAAAAGTGTGTATGCATGCTGGATAAATAGAATGTTGCATAATGAAGGACATCTTTGATTCACGGACACGGGGTTGGAGGGTCAGTGAACGATAGAGGCGGGAACTCTGAATAGTTAAACTTCTCCATCTTCTCCACTCAGATGCGAACCAAAGCCAGGGGGCAGACATGAAGAGGAAATCCCACTGACCAATGACAGTGCAGGAGGCCGACACCAGTGGAGTGACATCACAGCCTCCTGGACACATCCCTCAATAGGAATCTTCACTCTGATTGGCTGACGCGTGATATGGTATGAGGGGGCGGGGCTCCACTGCCTCTTTTAAAATGGACCTAAAGGAGAATAGGTTTATCCTCGCCTCAAGTGGCAATGATGAATTCATTTAACTGTTTTCTAATGAACCGGGTACGAGAAGAAGACTGAGTGAATGATGAGAACGCTTTTACTTTTGTTCGGCTTATTTTTCTTATTTTTTTGTCAACATGTTTACATATGACCGACCTTGATCACTGTGGAATAAGTGTGAGCGAGGTGGTGATACAGATGAGTAGTAGTAGTATGCTACGTAATATAAATTGTATTTAAGCTTAGGTGGGAAAACAGGACTCTTGTTCTTGCAGTACAAAAAGGAAAAAAGAAAAACATTTTATTTTTTATTTTCTCGTCGTTTTGTCTCGGATGTGGGAATCGTTGTGTCCGTAGAACTTTTATTGTGTTTTATTGTTCACCTCTGCTCCCACAAATGACTTAAGTAGTAGCTTAAATTAATATTCATAAATTATTTGTAATTTACACAGGGGCAGAAACGTGAGTGAGAGAGCGAGATAGATATAGTGTGAGAGCGGTGACGTTATTTGAATGTGTGTGTATGTACATAAAAAACACAATATACTGTTAATCTCTTTCCAGATGATTCTGAGTGGACGGGTAAAGCTGTGTTCCCCCTTTTAACAACAATGAGCGAGTGTGAGTTGGATGCCCCTCTCTTGCTCCGTGTGTTTTTGGTGCCGTTTGATCCCATTGGACCTTTTCTGGAAAAAAGACTTGAATTGAAAGTGTTGGGCTCCTGAAGAGGAGCCGGGCCGCCTGTGAGAGAGGGGGGGGGGGGGGGGACGTCAAGATTGTAGCCTACTTGAATTGTTTTAGGTTTTTTGTTTTTAGGGAAGATTTTTTTAAATTTACTTTCTCTGCTTAACTCGATCCAACTTAAAACAACACAACGCCTTAGTTCGTATTATAAACGTATGACAAAGATCTATGCAGGACTGTAAAACGCTCAATGCAAAGGTGCAAAGTGGTCGCTTGGCTTTCAACCTCAGCTTGTCGGCGTCGAGTGTTTGTAGATGTTCGGTCTCGCGAGACTCCCGCTCGTCAGACGGACTGCGGCGCCACTCGCCACGCCAGCGCTTCTGCTCATTGTGACGTGGCGCCGTTTGTGTCTGGAGTCCCGCGGCGACCGACTGCTGCAAATGCACCACACGACAAACGAGCTCCTCCCGCCTGTTTGTCTGCTCCTCCATTGCGGCAGAGTTCAAATGCCCGTCGCTGTCTGAACACACCTGTGGAGATGGAAACCTTCTGCTGAATACCTCCGTTAACAAAACCGTTCTTCCGGAGTCTCTCGTTGACCTCGCCCGACTCGTTCCTCCTGCGTGTGTGTGTGTGTATGTGTGTGTGTCTGACCGGCGGCACCGAGAATGGCGCCAAAGATTGTTTTGTAGCTCACTTGGATGGGGTGTTGCTGGTCAGCGTGTGTGTGTGTGTGTGTGCCTGTTCAAGTGATTATTCTTGCACCACCCTCAACCCCCAATATACACCCAAGAGCGTTGATGTGTGGTCCTTCAGGATCTCATTGTGAAGTCATGTGACTGGAGCAGTGGGTGACATCTTATACGTTGTGCTTTCTTTGGTGTCGGGGAGGATTAAAAATGGCATTTCGTGGTTAACTGGTTACTTAATTTGGTCTTTTGTAGATTATTTTTGTGTCGTTTATGAAATTAAACAATGGGTGGTTTTCATGACTACTCTTCTATACTTTTCTTTTCTAAATGGTTTCTTTTTACATATTTTGAGTGCTGAATCTGACCGTACGAAAAGGGTGTTTTTTTTATTTTCATTAATTAGCGTTAATTAGTGATGCAGCCACATGTTCAGTCTCCATGAACACCAACGGGCCCATGTACCCGTCGATAAGCCTGTTGGTTGTCCTCATGGTTAATTCTAATGCTAAAGGGGAGGGGTCACCAGGGGAGTAGAAAACACCTGTCCACCAGGGGATGGGAGAGAGAAGTCACATTGTCATTTTGGTTTCTGAAGAAAAGGGTTCTTAAACTCAGAGTGAAACATCAACACTGAAATGAAGCTTCGGTTTCTTTGCTTGACCATTGGAGACGAAGCCCATCGGAGCAGCAGCAGGCCGAGTGGGTATCGTTGCCAACCAGGTAAGGCCACTGTAAAGATTTGATTTGTAATTAAGAGACACATTTCCTAAAACGGCTGTCACTAGTTTTTAGTCTGCAGCAAAAGGGGCGTTTGTTGTTGTTTTCAGATTAATGAGTTAAATCTTTTTGAAAGACCAAAGCAAGATCCTGGAGGACGTCGGTCTCCGACTGAAGAAGGCTGGGCGTCTTCGGGAGGAAGATGCAGGACAGTCACCGAGGTGGAGAAAATGAAGCATAATGGAGGGAGCCAAGAGAAAGTGGAAAATCAAGAAGAGGACGAGACCGTGACGTGTATTTCAGCAAGATGAACACGAAACGCGTGTGACGGGGAAATTAAGTTGGAGGACGTTGATTCTCCAGCTGAGGTTGCGCTACAGTAGCGCCTCTTCCTCCCCTCTGAACCGCTCCATCCTCCCTCCATCTCCCGTGGGCGACTCCCTGGCGGAGGCCAGCCAATGTCGACATGTCCTTGGGCAAGACAATTAACCCTTAAATTGCTCCCGTGGTTGTGCCGACGGGGGATGAAGGCGTTGATACTGTGACGGTAGCTTCTCTTATCAGGGTGTGAATCAGTCGTTGTCAAACAAGTGTTCATTTACCATTCATCCAGTTTGGATTTTTTATCCTGGTGCTCAGTATTTCCCCTAAAACTTAAACAAACCACTGTTCCTGCTTGTGTGGTTGAATACATTTATTAACTAGAACGGGCACTCGGTAGAGCGCATACCTTCGCCACAGCCACTTTTTTGGTACCTTTTCATGACCTTTGACCCGATCGATCCCAAAATCTAATCAAATGGTCCCTGGATAATAACCAATAATCTCACCAAATTTCATGCGATTCGGTTTAATACTTTTTTAGTTATGCGAATAACACTCATACAAATAAATACACAGCGATCAAAACATAACCTTCCGCATTCTCAGAATGTGACGGTAATAAAACAATTGCATGATGGCAGTAACAAAGAAGTATAGAATATAAAAAATGTTTCAAATGGTATTTTAGGTTTACGATGGGTTATTATGTAGCCTGATAAATTATGATATTCTACAGAAAAAAACACGATCTTAATCACTGATGGATTTATGGATATATTTAATATGAGCATGAGTTCCTGGTCATAGAACTCTTTGTGAATCACCGGTTTGTGTTGAATACATGAAGCTCACTGCAGAGGTGGACAAGAGGAGACAATATTATCCATATTAATAATATATTCTTACTCAATTTAATTAAATAATACAAATCTAATCATTTTACCAGTGTTAATGTATTAGTAATATGTTTAACATGGATATATTCACAATTATTAGTAATGTATTCATAATTGCAATATTAATATAATTGAAATTTAAAAATATTAGTAAATGTCAATTGGATAGATACTTTATTCATCCAGCAAGGGGGTATTTTGTTCTAAAATTCTGTTAATATATATGTAATTTTAATAGATTTATGATACTTTTTATAATTAGAGGGACTGGGATAAAATGGCACTGAGAAATGACTTCAAACTACAGATCAAGCATCACAGGATGGATGCAAATAAAAAAATTAACATTACAACCGGTTTTGTTTTCAAACAAAATATTTATTATATATTTTTGTTTGTTTTACAAGAACAGAATATGTCCTCTAAAAAAAAACTATTTCCTAACTGCAGTGTTTTGCCGAAGCGTCAGGTGGGTAGGTTCATCCTTAGGCTATAGTGATTTCTTAAATGTTCATTGGTTAGTTTCTCACAAAATATTGACGGACAGTCACATGACGGTCCAAGCTCTTGGCTCGCTGTGTGAATCGTATGATCTCGTGAGAAGCACAGCGAAGTACTTTTACAGATTACTGAAACATCCGAACCATATTTTTTGTGCCGTTTTACTGCTCAGATATGAATCTAACCGTCGCGTAAAAGCCGTCGGACTCCAGAGGGTTCATCAGAACATGAAGAACGGGTATTTTTGATTGATATGTAAGAATCTAAATGATGTCAAACGTCATATCTTTTGATAATGTACAGGAAAAAAGAACATCAATCAATCAGCTTGAAGCCCCGCCACTAAATAAACACCCTGCTTTATGGTCTGTTTGACTCTAAATGGACCTTCATCTCCTAAATGAACATCATGCTGTGTTGAAGGAGACTTGAAACTAGAGATTGGAACAATAAACCCATGTTTCCTATGTTTCCTATGTTTAGGGAAGGTTCTCATAGACTTATATAGAACCAGAGGAGTCGCCCCCTGGTGGACAGAGAATGCAGGTTCTTCTACATTCACTTTTCACAACTAGAAGTTGCCGCCTGGTTTATATGCAGCGAACAAATATATGTGTTAAAATGTTACTTGTGACAGACTATTAGTCGAAATCCCTCAATATGTACTGGCGGCTGGTCTCAGAGAAAAACAATTTAATAGTTCTGTCAATGGACTAATACATTTGAAACATCTTGAGATCTCAACAGCAGAAACACAAAACAATGTATTAAACCACTTATTACTTACTGGGTCACACACACACACACACACACACACACACACACACACACACACACACACACACACACACACACACACTCACACACACACACACACACACACACACACACACACACACACACACACACACACACACACACACACACACACACACACACACACACACACACACACACACACACACACACACGGTAAAACTAGTAGGGCTGTGAAACGATTACAATTTTTAATCACAGGTTTCTGTGGATTAATCATGATTAATCACATATATACATTTACAGGGCTCTCAAGACAGGCAAGAGCTCCGAGAAGAGTTTTTGATGGGGGGGGGGGGGGGGGAATGACTTTTTTTCGTCCCGGCATCCAAGCTCTGCGGCGCGTGAGACGGAGATCGGAGTCGTATTAACGCGACACGTAGAGACAGAATGACATGCTGCTGGTTAGAGACGACCAACAACAGACTGATTGGAAGCTCATTCTGCGCATGCGTTAAATGCGTTAAAAAAACAAAACTAGTTAATCCTGTAATTTAATTAACGCGTTATTTTTCACAGCACTTAAAAATAGCAATGAAATCAATAAATTATTCTAATTGAATGAAAACTGCTATCAACAGTTCATATAGTATAAAAACAATAGTATAAATACATATATACATACATATATATAGCTCTTCCTTAAACAGAAAAATAGCAATTAAATCAATATATTCTCATAGAATGACAACAACTGCTATCAAAAAGACAAACAAATGAACAATGTCACTTCTTAAAATGTAAATGAATCATTAGATTTTTATTTGAAAGAAAAACAACATGTAATTCACTCTTGGTCCGGCGGCAGCTCGTCTGACTGGATCACATTCTCGACTGGAGACAAGGCCAGATTTTCTCTTGCCAATTGTTCTCTTGCCAATTGTTCTTCCTTCAGGGAGGAAGTTAAAAGGGTTGTTAATATATTTCAAGAATTTTCTGGAATGCTGGTATTTCTCAGGTATGAAACTCAGAAATCAAAGTTGGTTTATTTACTTTGCATTCATATTTGTTCCCGTCAGCTTTCCTCCCACCAAATGATCTTTGTACAATTAGTCAAATGAAAATCTAATTATTTCCAATCTAATTATCTTTGAATAATCTAGCGGATGCTCTGAACAGTTTTCTGTTCTTCGAAGTGGACCAAATTTAACGTTAGTAAAATCTTACCTTCAGTCACAGCAAGCGCTGTTGCTGTTAATGATTTGTTTTATTTGACACAAACTAAAAATATATCTAGTTTTTAAATAGAGCCTAAGTTCTGAGACATTTATTTGAATTGGCTTAAATTGTTCTGACTTTATAAGTTATGTATGCTATTGTTTTGTTTCGTGCTGTTATTTAAAATTGTGTCTATATTATTGCTTCTATTTTTTCTGTTTTATACCATGTAGAGTAACTTTGAGTAAACTTTCTATGCTTAACTTTACGTTTCACACGTTTTTATGTTCACTTGATCAGAAAACCATCAGAATGAATGGTCATGTGTCAGTGAAATAAAGACACAGCCTACATTTTTAATTAGTGTTAAATAGCTCTTTCAAATGTCTCAGGACATTTTTAAGAACAGGAGCTGTGCATCGTCACGCGTACCAGCTTGCTGTCCTCCATAGCCTGCATGATCACGGCCACCACCAGGTTGACCAGCACGAACTGGACCATGACCACGAAGCTGATGAAGTAGATCGGGGCGACCAACACGAGGTAGTTCGAGCATTGCTCGTCTCCAGGGCGACACGGTGTCATGGTTTCCTTGAGGGACACAGAGCGAGATTCAGAGAGGAAGAGGAATTTTTGGAAGATGATGCGTATACAGAGCTTGTGTGTGTGTGTGTGTGTGTGTGTGTGTGTCTGTCTGCACATACGAGTGTGTGTGTGTGTGCATATACCTTCATGATGACGCTCCAGTCGTCCCCGGTGCACACTTGGAAGAGCGCGAGCAGGGCCATGCCAAAGTGCTTGAAGTTGATGTGGTCGTTTATGCCATGGCACAATTCCTTGTCGACGCATTCTGACCCGCACAACACAAACATTCAGACGCTATATATACACACACACACACATATATACAGGACTGTCTCAGAAAATTAGAATATTGTGATAAAGTTCTTTATTTTCTGTAATGCAATTAAAAAAACAAAAATGTCATGCATTCTGGATTCATTACAAATCAACTGAAATATTGCAAGCCTTTTATTCTTTTAATATTGCTGATTATGGCTTACAGCTTAAGAAAACTCTAAAATCCTATCTCATAAAATTTGAATATTTCCTCAGACCAAGTTAAAAAAAAGATTTATAACAGCAAAACAAAATCAAACATTTGAAAATGTGTTTCCAGGTGTTTCGAGTTAATTAGACGATTCAAGTGATTTGTTTAATACCCTACTAGTATACTTTTTCATGATATTCTAATATTTAGAGATAGGATATTTGAGTTTTCTTAAGCTGTAAACCATAATCAGCAATATTAAAAGAATAAAAGGCTTGCAATATTTCAGTTGATTTGTAATGAATCCAGAATGCATGACATTTTTGTTTTTTTAATTGCATTACAGAAAATAAAGAACTTTATCACAATATTCTAATTTTCTGAGACAGTCCTGTATATATATATTCTGCATTATGGACATGTTGCTTTGAACCACTAAAATACGTCAGATAAGTGTTTGAGTCAGCTCCAACACAGTTTTTGTAAGTGAAAAGATTAGTTAAAAACTGACCGAGTCTGCCGAAGAGCTCCACTCCCAACGCGGCGTAGATGTAAAAGAAGAATACGAAGAGGAGACATATGTTCCCAACCTGGAATTAAAAATGCATGTGAGATCCCTAACTCACAACAACATAAGCAGCCTTAATTTGAGACAGGATAGCATGTCATCTTTTATATTTCTTCTCTGCTCCCACAAGCTGTGTTGGTTTGCTGCAACACAGCTTGTCAAAATGCCCCCTCAAATGATCGGAGACCTATGTTTACGTAATGAGGCTCCATCTGACGTGTTTGACAGGGCACAAACACAGATACTTGTAAATATTGTTTATCCCCAAACAAAAATCATTCATTCTCACTTAAGATTCACAAGTAATCAGACAAAAACAAGTAAATACATAAAAGCGTTCACCTGTGACAGCGTTTTGATGATTGTTTTGAGCAGAACACGGATCTTTTTGGCCTTCAGCACTGCAGAGACACACAGATGTGGTGATGAACAACGTTGCACAGCGGCCACGCGCGACACACACAGACATGTTGGTGTTGAAACCCCGGGTTCCCTTTCCGTCGAGCGTGTTCATACCTTGTGCCAGTCTGAGCACCCGGCAGACGCTCAGGATGCTGGGATTAATGGGGATGGTGTCCGCCATATCGATCTTGTTTAAGATGATGCTTAAGACGGACACCAAGATGACAACGATGTCCATCACATTCCAACTAAACACACACACACACACTCAAGTCATGAAACACGTTAGGGCTCACAGCGGATAAGGAAATAAACTCCTCCCTCATTCTCGTGCGTTACCTGTTTTTTATGAACCTCCTCACGCCAAACGCCACAAGCTTGAGCAGGACTTCAATTATAAGGATGATGGTAAACACGTCGTGGGAATAGTCAATCAACAGCGTGACGTACTGAACACATGCGCGCGCGCACACACACACAGACACACACACACACACACACACACACACAGGTTAGTTTCCATCCACCCACAGAGTCCATGTAAAGTTTTCTTGGGGGTTTACCGGAGGTTGGCCGTAGTGTTCGACAGCCATTATCAAGACGCTGATGAAGATTACGACACCCATGACGAGGTCCAGGAATTTGTTGGTGCACAGGGTGTGGACCCACAGACGCGTGCGTGAGTAGGATGTCCAGTAGGTCGTCTCCACGTCTTCAACGTCTACAACTTCTTCAACGTCTACAACGGATTCAACGTCTACAAAGGATTCAACGTCTTCAACGTCTTCGCACACACACACACACACACACACACACACATTTAGATGTACACAAAAGAGAAAAGGGGTGATACATTCATGGCTGCAATGATCAATGTATTGATTGTGCACAATGTTGTGGTTCCGCCCTAAAGTCTAAACGGCATCGTCCTGCTCTGATTCGCTCTCGCCGCCCTCGCCAACGCTATTTGGCATACGAACTCGGATTAAACCGGATACATGCAGAGATGCGACGCTGAAAGCCCACCAGCTCCTTACCTGGGTTGTGCAATAGTCTTCGTTCTGCTTCGTCTCGCCTCTTTTGATCCTGCTGACACTGGAAGAAGGTGTCCACCATCACGCCGATAAACATGTCGAGCAGAAAGAAGCTCACAATCATGAAGGTGATGAAGAAAATAAGAATCCATTCATTGTAGTTCATTACAGGCTGAGAGGGGGAAGAGGAGGAAAGAGGCATCACAATGTGTTTTCTCGTGCATAATAAATACAAAATAAAGTGTATTACACTGCCGTCTTAAGAAGTTGAAAGCTTTAATATCTATCTATTCCCTTGACCATGAACATAAATCAGACACCTCTATGTCCACTTCCACAGCGTCCACTCCATCATACATGATGGTCACCCAGCCATCCTTGGAGTACATTATGAACAGCGACATCAGAGCCTGAATGGGGAAAAAAGGACAGCAAGTATATGGTAACCAATTAGATAAAATATTATGTCAAATATTAAAATAACAAACAAAGTAACAACATTTGCTGATTTGAATGTATAATGTATCACACTGGGCGAAAATCAGATGGCATTTGTAGGCAGATACAGCATATTCAATAAATGTCAAATCACAAAAATATACATTCACCAACATTCAATCCATATTCGTGATGGAAATGAACCTTTCCATCCGTCAGTGTAATGTCGAAACACTTAAATGTCTCCAAGTATTTATTGAACAGAAACTTTCATAATTCAATTGAATGACCAGAGCTCCACCCCACAAACGGTCAGGAGATCTGACCCAGAAAAGATAGAGCGACATAGTCGTATACAGTCATAATTATTGATGAAGTGTTTGCCCCTCATCCCTCCTCCCCCTCTTTTTTCTCACAACGTCCATGTCAACAGGTTCTGCCTGCTTTCCCACATGGTGATGTGCTGCATGTCTAAGAGGTGATGGAGATAGAGAGAAAGACAACCTGCCACGACAATAATAAGATCTGTTATTGTCCCCCGCGAGATGAGCTGCACTCTCTTCTCAGAGTTCAGTAACACAGTTACATTAAGAAGAAAGACTCATGATACATTTTCCACCACACTGACATGAATGCTAATCTTTTTTCTCGCGCCCTACATCCTGGTGGTGCCATCGTCCGTACCTGCGGCAGGCTGTCAAAGTTGAAGAACTTCCGCTCCCAGCGGTAGTTGGCCGACAGACACTCCGTCTTGTTGGTGATGTGATCTACGTACTCCCCTCTACAGCTGTAGAACTTCCCCTTGAACAACTGCAGGGTTTGGGTGAGAAAAAAAGACACCATTGTGCTGATCTCGCACAATAAAGCTGTGTGTGTGTTTGTGTGTGTGTGTGTGTGTGTGTGTGTGTGTGTGTGTATTGTGCATCACCACAGTACCTGCACCCCAAGGATTGCATAGAAAAAGAGGAAGGCGCAGCAGATGAGGAAGATGTTACCGATGGGCTTGACCGATTTGATCAGAGCCTCCACAGCCAGCTTCAGTTTTGGGGCTCGCTTGACGACCCTGGGACGCCGGCGAAAAAAAAGACGTTTGTTAGAACCGGCGCGTGTGCAGCACATACAGGCCAGAACGTGTAATGAGTGGGAGGCTGACATTCAACAGCACACAAATGTCTATACTGTGTGTACACACGAAAATAAATCACACACCTTAGTGGGCGGAATGTGCGGAGCATGCGCAACACTTTGATGATGCCCAGCATTTTGTGTTGGGCCAAACTGACCAGAGAGACAAAGATGTCGGCTAAAGAGAGAACCACCAGCGAGCCGTCCAACACGTTCCAGGGGGACCGGCAGTAGCTCTTTCTGCCGAACAGCAAACCCAGAGCCAGAATCTGGTGTTACGGCAAAAACACGTCAGTTTAAAACGTGTCGAATACAGTAAAAAGTAATTGTTTGAAATGTGTATCTCAGGAATGTCATTACTTAACTTAAAGCACTTAAAAACCTCTCAAGAGTAACTTCTAACTAGATTATTGCATTGTAAGGGATTATAACAAAATGTATAATGTATTACAACCATGGGGATCATAGTACACTATGATCCCGACAAAAACAAATGTAAATGAGGGACCAGAAATACTTACGCATTATGATACTTGACTTTATAAATCATAAAAAAATGTTTTGATGATTATAACTACAATTATAAAGTGCTATATGCAGATTATAATGAATTTTAAGTAGGTTGGTAATGCATTATTGACATGGGCATCGTAGAAAGTATTCATTTAACAGCTCATAAGCCATGATGTATTTATGAGAACAAATTAAACGTTTTAGTTCATAATAAGAAGGCCTTTTCGTCGTGACTAAAGATCTCTGCAGTTAAAAAACAAAACTGATGTTTACCTTCAAAAGCATCTCGACCAGGAAGACCGCAAAGAATACGTAACTGGATGCGTTCAAGTACCAATGCTCCTAAAGGGAAAGAGTGAGATTCATTTCCAACCTGCCTGTCTTTTTTATTACATCGAATCAAGTTTATAATACATATTATTTTGTTTCATGAAATGCAAAACATGTGTGTGTGTGCGTGTGTCTGTATTGGATAGTGTTGTGTGCGTGTGTGCGTGTGTCTGTATTGGATAGGGTTGTGTGCGTGTGTGTGTATGTGCGTGTAGGTGCCTCACCTTGCTTTCAGGGTGTATTCCAGGCCTCTCCACAGCAATGGTGACACCGTTCAGGAGAATGAAGAACATAACTGTGTAGTCGAACATCTTGTAAGAAATCACACGCTGGCAAAAGATGCGGAACCTAAACACACAAACGCACACACACACACACACACACACACACACACATACAAATCCTTGGTGCCAGCCTGCCCTCCACTTGTACATCTCAGGAAACATCACTGCAGACCCATCACACCCGGGACAACCAGAGCAAGGCCAAAACCACCGGACACCAGAACAGCTTCTCATAGAGTCATACGGTGTCAGAAACAAATCTGTGTGCCATAATCTGGTACCTATATAATCTAAGATGTGTAAACTGGTTAATAAAACACATCTGCGGCTATGTAAACAGTAAGGAAGCCAAATGCAGAGTTTGATAGTGAAGTTGTGTTTCTTTGTGTTTACGTGTGTGTGAGACTTACCTGTTGTTGGGCGACAACACGTAGAAGGACCACTCTTCATGCTCTTTGCACCAGCGGAGAGGTTTCCGAATCCATTTCATAGATCTCTGCTGGGTGGGAAGGGAGGGGTGGGGGGGAGGGATAATCACCACATCAGCCGCCTCTCTTTGGGAAAAATACTTCAGAAGAAATCGCTCGGAAGTAAAGGCAAAGAGATCAAGGCTGCATTGTTGTGTGTAAAACCTTCATGCGTGCGCTTGGTTGAGTCCCATGCCACACTTTCTTCCAGACATTCAGAACTTACATTGTCCTCACTGGTATTTGTAGCTGCATGACCTTCTTCGGGGGACACAGGGGGTTCAGAGGTCACGTCGGCAGACTGAGGGAAGTCTGGATTGGAGGATTTGTCTTTGGAGCGCTGGAAACAGGAAGAAGAGTACGGCCAAGGAGTGAGGGTAAAGTGTGCGTGTGCCGTACTTAAAGGTCACATTTGGTGGAATAAAGAATATCGCTCCCGGAGAAGGCAGAGGTCCTCACTTGTTTCTGAAAGCCCTCAATGACGATGCCCACGAGGATGTTGAGAAGGATGTGCTTTCCCGTCACAATGATCGCCACAAAGTAGATGGAGGCCCATGGAGAGGTGGCCGCCATGATGTTGTACAGCACCAGGTTCCAGTCCTCCTCAGTCAGAACCTGGATCACATGCAGAGGGTGGCGGCGACAAGCGTTTGAGACGCAAATTGCACAACGATGGGAGGAAATCAGGAAGTCAGACAAACTAACCTGGAACACAGTGACCATGGACCAGAGCAGCGTGTCAAAGCTTTTTCTGTCAGGCTCTCTGATAATCTTGATGTTAATCTGATTGGCGAACAGGTGCCTGCCGATGAGACTGCAGAGAAACAGGAAAAAGCAGCGGCAGCCATTGAAATGTAATGCGTCTTGTGGGCGACAGTCAGATGTCTCCCACACAGACACAGCGCGGGCAGAAAGGATATGTACTGTGTGTGTGTGTGTGTGTACATGCCTGAAAATGAAGATGATGAACAGCATTATCAAGCAGAGTGAAGATGCCTCCTTCATGGCCCTCTTCAGCACCAGCAGTTGTTTCCTCAGATGAGGGAGGTAGTGGAGCAGCCTCCCAAACCGCAGCAGACGAAATACTCGGAGGACTGACAACCTGCCATTTGCTTTCGTCACCGTCTCCCACAGGCTGAAAGACACAGACATGGTGGCAACTTCTGTCTGACCACTGTCACTTACATTCAATATCATGCATGTTGAGGTTA